>NC_132929.1:26262237-26566935 GCF_047675955.1 Chlorocebus sabaeus | reverse complement strand
ATGTATTTCTGTAGAACTTGTAATAAAACTAATTGGAAAGTCCATTTTAGTCAGAAATCTTATTTATGGACTTTTCACAGAAACAAACACTACTGTTTTCAGGCTTACACAGTTATTAGGATTAGGTTACCACAACACAATTTTTTAAAAATTATATTTACTGGTAATAATTATGCATTTATTAACGTAAAAAGTATTTACTGAACACCTCCTATGTGCCAGGCACGGCTTCGGTACTATGAATATAGCAGTGAACAAAACAGATGGAAGAAAAGACCCTGCCCTCAAGGAGCTCACATTTTAATGGCAATCATGAATAATATATTCATTATTCCTATATAAAAAGACATTTCCCACACTCCTTTAATACTTTAAAATGGTTTATTCTCAAACAGTTTTGACCATTTACATGTCAAAATTGTGTATGTAGTTTATTTCAACATAATCATTTTATAGGATGATCCAATATTTATTTCAAAGATACAGTCACTACTCATACATCTTCAAACTATTCTTTAAAATAACCTCAAAGCATATAAAATAATCTACTGGACATCTTGACAGCATTCAAATTTGATTTTCTGATACAGTCGAAAGTCTCATCACTATGACAGATGATCAAAGTGAATGATCAAAATGGACACTAAAGTTCTTTTCAAATTATTTGAAAAAGCATGAGACAAGCAGTTGGAGCTTTGCCATGGTAAAGAAAAATCACTGAGAGGCCATTAAGTCCTATATGTTCTATGGAATCACAGTAACAGAAGTGTGACACAGTGAAGGTACAGAATCAACACTTAAAAACTGTTCTAGTACAAGTTGAAGCATATCAAGTGTCCTGATACAATCACTTCTCTATTTCTAAAAGCTTAAAACATAACCAGACATTCTCTTTATGTACAAAATATATTCTGAATATTCAGCTAGCTATGTTTTATACTATGTTGCCTACCAATTAATGCACAAATAAATTTTGTGGAAAAAACCTCTATAAACCTCTTCCTTTTTCTCAAATTTACATGGAAAGAAAAGACAAAAAAAATTTAAAACCTCTTCCATAACAGAGACAGAAAAAAAAAAGAAATCACAAATATTAATTTTTCTTTAAGAAAAGAACTGCCTTTAAAGGAAAAACTACAGAGTAAGTTAGCTGAACCTGAAGAGGCTTTGTATATTCAGATGCTATGCTTTAAAATGTCTTTACTCTGTGCTGTGAAAAAAGTTGTCTTTATGATTCATGAACTAGACAAACTAAACAAAGAGGAACTTAGTCAATCGGCTAATAAGATAAGGCAGGAATGGAGAAATTGCCACTAAATCCAGCCTTCAGCCTATTTTTAAATTGCCACTAAATCCAGCTTTCATCCTATTTTTATAGGCCTGTGAACTAAAGAATGATTTTTACATTTTCAAAAGGCTGTAAAAAACAAAACAAAAAACAAAGGAGAATATGCAACAGAAACCTCCATGACCTGCAAAGCCTAAAATATTTACTATCTGGCCCTCTGTTCAGAAAAAGTTTGCTGAATTGTGAACTACCATGACAGTCCTAAGATTTCAAATGATGATATTCCATTTTCCATCATAACTGACATGTTTTTCATTATGGCTTCCTACCAATAAGAACTCTCTTGGGATTAAATTGTTTTAATCCCAAGCCTGCCATTACCCATCCAAAATTTAAACATTTATATTTAGATGCTCATAAAGTTTCTGGGATGCCAATATGGGAAAAAAATAATAGTTCAAAAAGTGCACTTATTATTAGTTTCCTTAGGCATAATTGAGCTGAAAATTAATTTAATGGATTTTAAAATTATTTTCTCACCTAGATCTAAGTCATTTTATTCTCCAACGCTACAAATATCTGTTCATAAGTTCATAATTGAAAGAGCAGTCACTCTGCTGTCTCCTCTCTGTGGTGGTGAAGTAAAATACAACTGAGAATTTCTTTTTTTTTTTTAAGAGATGTAGTCTGCAACCTCCACCCCCCAGGTTCAAGTGATTCTCCTGCCTTGGCATCCCAAGTAGCTGGCAGTACAAGCGTGCACCAACATGCCCGGCTAATTTTTGTATTTTTAGTAGAGACAGGGTTCCACCATGTTGGCCAGGCTGGTTTTCAACTCCTGACCTCAAGTGATCTGCTCAACTCAGCTTCCCAATGTGCTGGGATTACAGGCATAAGCCACCGTGTCCAGCCACAACTGAGGGTTTCTAGACCTAAAAATACAACATGGAACTTGCTTACTCTTCAGTACTCTTGGTTACTCTCTTGGTACTAATTAAAATACTACAAAGTATATATTACTAAATTAAAAATTAATAATATTCTACCATTCGTGACACTGCATTTTCATCATAGATATTTTGGGTTGGATTATGTATGCTCAAACAAAATGTGAACTTCTTCTGACACCTTATCCCTCAGAATAGTTTACTCTCACCTTAATTAAGTTAAATAAGTATCTCCTGACATTATTCTGGCAGGAGAGAGGGGGTATCACCCAATGGGAATGGAATCCAGGCTCTCTACTCTGTCTCCTTTGATACCTGGAGATGGAAAGGCTCCTGGTTATTGCTGGAGGAAGTATCAACCGATTCTGCCCTGCCTGGGAGAGAGAGGGGTACCTCATTACTGCTCTCCTTGTGGCCTCCAGTGATACTATGAGGGAGAGGCCTCATTATTGCTCATCAGGGAGGGAAGTTCTGACTGTCCACCAGGCTTTCTCTAACACCCACACCTCCGAACCCTGGGCGCAAAGAGGGAAAAAGTACCTCATTACTCCCTACTCTCAGATGGGAAAAATCCAGACTTCCCAAGTCACCTCCACTGACAGTGTAAGAAAGGGGCCTTCCTTATCACCTGGCATCAGTGAAATTCCAGCTTCCTCTTGGGCTTCTGTCACCACTCTAGTGGGGGGTCAGGGAGGGTGTGTTGGGGCACCTCATTATACCTGGTGAGGATGGACATCTTGGTTTTTCACTCAGTCTTTGCTGGAGGGGATGGCTCCACAGTTTTCTCCTGTGCTTGGATGGAATAGAGGGGTTATTGTCTAAAAGTTTTCTACCTTGCTAATTTCCCTTTTCTTCTTGGTCCTTTGGTGAGAGAGGGCAGGCTTTTCTTGGGGTGCTTTTGTCTGTGTCTGTTTGCATTTCCAGACTGCTGGCTCTTTAGTACCCAGTCTGGGGTACCTGAGGCAAAAAGAAAACCCAGGGTACGCACCACCATGTCTGTTTCTTTCCTTGTATCCTGACGTCTCTAACCAGCCTGACTTGTTCTCGAGTCTTATGTTTCTTATACACAGTATCCAAGGGTTTTAGGTGAAGTTAGTGAGAAAAAAAAAAAATGGAAAAGTACTTCTATCTACATACTTTTGATGGTCTTTGTCCCTATACTCCATTTTATATAATTCTCTCAATTTACTAATTTACTAAAAATGACATTCTCATGTTGTCAGTACCCTACCCAAAAATCTTCCATACCTCCAGATTTACAAATCCAGCTGTTGTGAGAGGTCCTCCACAATACGGCCCTTCCACTGCTCCCCACCATAAATTATCCTTTCTGACTGGTGACACATTGTTTCTGAAACTGTTTTTGAATAGCCCCATGTCTACACCTTCTCTCAAGTTCCCTCCACCTAAAAGCCCCTTCAACCTGCCTAGCTAAATCTTATCTACCTTTCAGGGTCCTATCAGGTCAATAAATCCCTATCTGTGCCCTCAAGTCCTTAATGATCTCTACTTCCCAGGAACTCCTATAATACTTATTTCCCTGAACTATCCCTTCACATTTTGCCTTACACTGTTATTAAGCTTTCAAGAACAAGTTATCTTTCCACTATATTGTAAATTTCTTAAAGACAAAGGTTACATATTATACTTCTTCATATCCTATACACCACTTTATACAATGCCTAGCACATAGCAGATATTCAATAAATGTCTTTAATGTAATTTATTTCTTGATTAGACACTAAATTATAATACAGCTTCCATAAAAATATGATATAGAAAGTATTAATACTGAAACCCACTTAGATAACTGATAAATAACTTTTTCTTCCTTTAATTCAATTAAAGCACATTACTCATTAACACAGTGCCAGCTACTGAGATATGCTGGTTAATAAGACAGACACAGTCCCTGCCCTTATAAAGTTTACAATTAAAATTAACATTCTTAAGGGGTAAAATATCTGTATCAGGATTGCTAGCGAATACTCTACCACTGATATAATCAATATAAGTTGTAAGCTCTATCAATACAGACACAGGGAAAAGCATAACAAGGAAAAGCTAAACAAAGGAAATGAAACAACAGGAACTATAAGGTTTCTCTGGTGAGGTGAAACACTGGATCAAGAGCCTGCACAGAAACAAACTGTTGGTGTTGGTTTAAGCAACCTTTTTTTTTTTTTTTTTTTTTTTTTTTTGGAGACAGACTCTCACTCTGTAGCACAGGCTAGAGTGCAACAGCACGATCTCGGCTTACTGCAACCTCTGCCTCTCGGTACCGGTTCAAGCAATTCTCCTGCCTCAGCCTCCCGAGTAGTTGGGATTACAGGAACGCGCCACCATGCCCAGCTAATGTTTGTACTTTTAGTTGAGATGGGGTTTCACCATTTTGGCCAGGCTGGTTGTGAACTCCTGGCCTCGTGATCTGCCCACCTCGACCTCCCAAAGTGCCGGGATTACAGGCGTGAGCCACCGTGCCTGGCCAAGCAATCTTAATAAAACGGTCGTACTGGAAAATATTTAAAAATATTTCCTCAGGTATACAGTATTCTCCAAATCAAAAGGAACAGGTAACTTGACAGTGGTTATCCCCAGGAAAGGGAACTGGGTGGTGGGTGATAAGGGTGGAAAGGACACTTACTGTTCATTGTACACCCTTTTGTAACTTTTGAATTTTGACCCATGTGCATATATTACCTATTCAAAAAAAAAAAAAATTAAAGCTGAAATGTCATTTTAAAAAAAAAAACTTTCTGCAAGGAAAAAAAAAAAGAAGATTTTTAACTGAATTTTAAGCAGAATTTCTTGAAAGACTTTCAAACCCTTATCCTGGACACTGGTTATATCACAAACAAAACATTTTAACTTACTTTAACTTACTGGAAAAATTCTGACACTTTCCTAGATCTTCTCTCAGAAAATCACCTGCTTCAGTAAGGGTCATCCATATCTGTGGCCCCTTATTCTCACTGCAGAGCAGGAACCTATATAATATCTACTGTTTATTACACTATATACTCATAAGGACAAGGCCTGTGTCTACCTTAGTCTTCCCTTTACCTCCCACACTTAACATGGAGAAATACATAAGTCAATCAACTCTTTCCTCAATCCACACCTAGTTTAAGACACAATCAAGTTTTTGTTTCACAGGCACACTATAAATGCTGGCTGAACAAATTAATAAGGCATCCTTATTACCTTAATTACCATTCATACATGCAAAACATAAATCTATCCTTCAAAGTTTACCACCCCAATTCACTACCATGTGCATTATTTTTCTTGTATTAATCTCATACACACAATCCTTTTTCCTTATTTGTACTGCATCTTTGTCAAGCACTTTTTATTTCAGTTAAACCAGTTCAATTTCTGTCCTCTGGTCTAACCTACGCTTCTACAACCATTGTTCTTAAAGGTCCACAGGTTACCCTTATCTCAAAGAAAAAGTAATGCTCTTCATCTCCTACTTCATGATATTTTACCAGATTAAGAAATGACTTCTCATTTGAGTTACATCTCTCAGTGCCTCTTCTACTGCTGTCCTCCAGAGCATGCAAAATTCAAACTGTTCTACCTTTTAAATAGCTCCAAGTATCTCAATTTCCTCACTGAGCTTTCTCAGCCTGATCAAAAAGAATAGCTCCTCCCTATGGCTGTTAAAATTGGAAGTTTTTTTGGCTACTTTCTCAGTTTTCTACCCCTTTCCCCCAACTTACTCTTGTCTCCTATTACTAATTTTTAAATTGTATGTAACAATTTATTGTCTCTTCACAAAATAGTAAACTATTATTCTACATCTATATATTCCTTTCTACATCCTATTCATCCTTCAGATGTCTTCTTAAATATTACTTTCTCAGGACAACCTTCTTTATTCTTCCCCTCACCTAAGACTAGCTGCTATATTCTCCCACCACGCCCTGCAATTCTCTTTTGTAACATTAACAAAAGCCCCATGATAATGTTTTATTCACTGCTGTATTCTAAGTACCTTGCATAAGGCCTGACAACAGAAATTTAATAAAATATCTGACAACTAGCTGATTGATTTAAGAACTGTCTTCGAATATTGTAAATTTTTACCAAATATGGCACGAATCTATGGAGTTATCTTCACAGTCAATTAGATAATTGAAAAAAAATCAATTAAAAAAATGGATACTTGATATGTGTTTTCAATAGAGACAATTATATTAATAAACTTAGGTCAACATTTAGAACATACCATGAGTTTAAATTACTCTTATCTATCAGTAGTTAAATGCTTACCTTGAAAAAATAATAATCCACAGAACTATCTTAAAATAAGTGTATAAAGTTCTATTGGAATTTATAGCACTCTAACACAGATTTAACTGTAATACTAAAAAACATTATTAGTCATTAGAGTAACATTTACATATATTACCTACCATATGTGATATTGTGATTTAACTCGGCTCTTCGTAAGGATTCATCAAGAACATCATACATTAATTCACTTGTCCTGTTTAAAAGATATTTTATTTGCAGTAGAATTACAGTATTCTAACCCAATAAAACAGTTTTTCAAACTTCTCTTTAAAACTGAGGATCTACAGAAGAGAAGTGAAAGAAATTCATTTTATGATGAAGTTACGGAAATTTCACTTCTTAAAAGGTTTTTCAGGAACTGAACTTCCTACTTTATCAAAGTTGACTAACCAATGAGATATATACATCAATCAACTCTTTCCTCACTATGCCTAGTTTACAAACCAAGTTTTTATTTGGTTGAACACAGTATATTTTATAATTTCCTTTCAACAGAATATTTCTAAATTACTATAGTAACACTTCATATATTCATATTATTTCAGATAGTATATTAACTGTATTTTAACCAGATCCTATTAAAAAATTTTCAAATACTAGTCTTTCCTTGAGCAGTAACTAGGTTCTTCAGAAAGAAAATTTTTACTTACATTTACATTAAATATATAAAAAGATATTTTGTGGAATGAATAGGTTTGGACCATTCATATGTGTTTATGGTCACCGATTACAGTAACAATAACTGTGATGAGGAAGATACTGTGCAAAAAAAAAAAAGTGCACTCTGCCTCCACACTTGTTAGAGAAATGTCCTCTCCAAGAGGCCAATGTGAAAAACTATAGCTTCTCAGCTGGTATTTTGTATGTTTTACGAATTCAAAAAGCACTAATAGAAAAAAAAACACCAGCAACATAGGATACATACAGTGGTCTTGCAGAGAAACAGTGCCATAAAATAAATGAAAATATCAAAATAATTTGGGACTACATAAATTAATTACATCTTTCAGAAAATGTCTTTTTTTCCAAATATACAGCTGGAAAGTTCAATGCTAAGTGCACATACTTTCATTCTATCTTGACTGAAGTATAAATATCCAATAATTAGGAATCCAGAACCACATTCTAAAATCCTTCATTTTATTGTATAAGCCTTTCTTCCTCAGAAGATAACCATACAGCAGACATTACCAATCCTTCCCCGTCCCCCTCAAAAATATTTGGTAATATTATACCTAGATTGTAGTCTAGTTCCTCAATTTTAAAAGCCAATGTCTGGCATGAGTCTTAACCACATGAAATAAAGAAACATTTGTGAACAAGATCAAGATAAATCTTAATAATCTAAGAAGCACAAAGCTACAAAACACAAGAAAATATTTGAATAGATATAAAAGACCATAAATACAACAGATTTTTCCAGTAAATGGGTTTTTTCAATTAAATACTTTAGAAACAGTTATAATTTAAATTTTTACTTTGCTACATTGAGCTAATAATGTCTGACAAAACATTAGATTTACGTTAAAATAAAATCTCATTAGAGTTGAGACAGAAAAGGAGAAAACATTCTAATGTTCCATAACATTATAAGAAAGTTCCACTCTATTCATGACTGAGCCTAATTACTAGTCACCTAAGGGCTGTGACAGTAAGGACTAGCTTACTTATCTTTGTATATATTATTAAACAAATTTATCCACAAAGGCAAGAAAAAGGAAGATAGTGAGTTAATGAATTTAATAAATTCACTAAATGCCTCCCAAGTTACTTCCTGATAACAATGGATGGCAGTAAGTCTTTTTAGACCAATAAGATCTGATACATTCATATAAAATTCATGATTTTAAAACATAATTCCAGTAACTCCAACTAGAGCTCCACGTTAGGATAGGCTGGCATGATACAAAATAAAATATAATTAAGACAATCATTTCTAATGTGTGTGTATGCTCCATCACCTTACATTTTCACTGCAGGTTTCAATCGGGAGTTGAGATTCACAAACACAGAAAAAAGTAACACTGTAATACCAAGAGTGATGTAGCCCAATGAGTGCTAATCAGGAGCTCACAGGCAAATGGATTCTGACATTAAGTTGATTTCTAGGAGCAAAAGCCTGGAGAACGGTCCCTTTGTAAAGCTAGGCTAAAGAATTACAATACAAAGGTACCCTACTATATAAAAGGGAACAATATTCATAAAATCAGAACACTGATTAGCAAATATTTTCTTAAGACAGAAACATATCAGGAACTCCAGCCAAGGTCCTTGCTCTCAAGGGAACTAAAATCTCAAGGGACTTGCTCTCAAGCAAGTTGGAAATAGTTTTTTAAAATAAAAATAATATGTACGTGCACATGCAAATGCATACACACGTGCACACACACAGAGAATCAGAATGATAGAACAAATGCAAATAAATTGATGAATCTAGGTGCAGGATATAAGGGAGCTCCCCGTACTGTCCTTGGAAATTTGAAAGTGTCTAAGTTTGAAAAAGTATGGCAAAATTGAGGCCGGGGAGGTGGCTCATGCCTGTAATCCCAGCACTTTGGGAGGCTGAGGAGGGCAGATCATCTGAAGTCAGGAGCTCGAGACCAGCCTGGCCAACATGGTGATGCCCATTTCTACTAAAAATACAAAAATCAGCCGGGCATGGTGGCGTGCGCCTGTAATCCCAGCTACTTGGGAAACTGAGATGGGAAAATCTCTTGAATCCAGGAGGCGGAGGTTGCAGTGAGCCAAGGTCGCACCACTACACTCCGGCCTGGGCAACAGAGCAAGACATAGTCTCAAAAAAAAAAAAAAAAAAAAGGCAAAATTGAAAGTATATATATATATATATATATAGTTGGAAAGATACACATGAAAAGTTTAAGTTATTCACTAAAAGAATAATTCAGATAAATGAATTAAAAAGGTGAAGCACTCACACCCAGCTAGAGTAAGGGTTGGCAAACTACAGCCCGCAGGCCTAATCTGGCCAGATGCCTGGTTTTGTATGGCTTCAAGCTAAGAAGAGATTTTACATTTTGAAATAGTTGGAAAAAAAAATTAAAAGAATACTTTATGATGTGCTGATCTGAGATTCAAGTTTTAACGTCCATAAAAAGGTTTTTCTTTTTGGAATACAGCCTTCTTCATTCATTTATTTTCTATCTGTAGCTGCTTTCATGCTATAATAGCAGAGTCGAATAGATGCAAAAAAACAACATATGGCCCACAAAGCCTAAAATATTTATTTATTTATTTATCATTATTTTGAGACAGTCTCACTCTGTCACCCAGGCTGGAGTGCAGTGGCACGATCTCAGCTCACTGCAACGTCCACCTCCTGGGTTCAAGTGATTCTCCTGCCTCAGCCTCCTGAGTAGCTAGGACTACAGGTGTGTGCCACTATGTCTAACTAATTTTTGTATTTTTAGTAGAGACGGGTTTTCACCATGTTGGTCAGGCTGGTCTCAAACTTCTGACCTTGTGATCCGCCCGCCTCAGCCTCCCAAAGTGCTGGGATTACAGGTGTGAGCCACCACGCCCAGCCGCCTAAAATATTTATCTGGCCCTTTGCAGAGAAAGTTTCCCAACCCTTGAACAGGAACAATTACGAAAGCTTCACAGAGGAGATGGCGCTTCATGGGTACCTTTCATGATAGGTAAAATTAGGATAAAGAGAGAGCCAGGATTATCCCAGCAACCTGAAAGCATGTATGTGGTTCTTACAATGGCCTATTTTATCACTACTAAGCCAATTAAACATTGGAAGAATCTGGTTTATCATTAAACCTCTAGGTTACTAAAGTCTAAGCTTATCATCTGGTATGGGGTCATTAAGCAAACTTACTGGGAATAGTTTACCTTTGATCATCTTTTCCTAGAAGTCCTAGTATTCTCAAGAGCTGAATTTGTAACCATGGTGCTGGGACACTGTGGTAATTGAAATCTACTGGGAGTTTTCCTCCAACTACTTGCTTCAAAATGGTTACAAAACTCCCAGTCAAGTCTTTATATCCAGACGAATTCTCCTACATCCCCCCCAAAAAAAACTTTCTGTTAATAATAACATCTTATTAAACAGAAATAGACCTGGTTGAAATGTCATATAGAACCTAACTTAATACATGCTTAAGTTTATGTTCACATTTAATGAAACCGTGCCCTAATATGTATAATATCTTCCATGATAAAATTCCTCTGGCTAACCAACCCAAAGCTGAATCATCCCAGAAAAGCTTCCACCACTCCCTGCTTTTTCCCACATACAGTTTAATCACATTTCTTAATTCTTATAGTTACATCTTAGGTAGAATCCTTAACAGCCAATACCAGCAATTAAAACAAAAAGTGAAAAGAACTGGCATACAGCAAAAGGACAGTAATACCTCTGCTTTGGATGAAAATCAGGCCTGTTTGCAATCTCTGAACTCTGTTTCCAAAAGACTTCACAAGAAAATGAGTTAAATTCATTCTGGGGCCAAGCACAGTGGCTCACACCTGTAATCCCAGCACTTTTGGAGGACGAGGTCGGTGGATCACCTGAGGTTGGCAGTTTGAAACCAGCCTGACCAACATGGAGAAATCCTCTCTACTAAAAATACAAAATTAGCCAGGCGTAGTGGTGCATGCCTGTAATCCCAGCTACTCGGGAGGCTGAGGTAGGAGAACTGCTTGAATCCCGGAGCTGGAGGTTGCGGTAAGCCAAGATGATGCCACTGCACTCCAGCCTGGGCAACAAGAGCAAAACTCCATCCAAAAAAAAAAAATTTGTTCTGGGTAGAAGAGCACAGCCAAGACTACTTAAACATTAAAAGTCCCCAAAATCGGCCGGACACAGTGGCTCACACCTGGAATCCCAGCACTCTAGGAGGCCGAGGCCGGCGGATCACCTGAGGTCGGGAGTTCGAGACCAGCCTGACCAACATGGTGAAACCCTGACTCTCCCAAAAATACAAAATTAGCCGGGCATGGTGGCGCATGCCTATAATCCCAGCTACTCAGGAGGCTGAGGCAGGAGAATCGCTTGAACCCGGGAGGTGGAGGTTGTGGTAAGTTGAGATCGTGCCATTGCACTCCAGCCTGGGCAACAAAAGCGAAACTCCATCTCAAAAAAAAAAAAAAAGTCCCCAAAATCAGTGTGCCTGCCAATTAAAAATTAATTAGCCACACGGTACTTAAAAATATTTGTTTCTGAAGGAGTGTGCCTTGATTATCTATCTGAGTAATCTCTTGGACTGGGGAAATTAGATCCACACTCCTTAAAAGGAACATTGGATTCTTTATTCTAATTTGTATTATGTATCAAGGGAAAATTTTTGGAAGGGAAATAAAGCTCTTTCAAATTTTAGTAAATGTTAGGGAAAAAATAAAATTTAATATGAACATCTATTTAAACTATACTATTTGAGAACACAGTACATAAGAAACAATATAACTTTAAATGAGTTCAATAGCATACTTTATTTTGTTATAGTAGGTGCCATGAAATCTGTTACAAGTATGTATATTTGAACACAAATGGTTTCAGGCAATACACTAAGGATGAATTAGTATAAACCCATCATCGCCATTTAGAAAACGGTTTTACCATAACATTCAACCCTCTTTCCTTGTATGACACAGTATCAATATATGGCGTCAACACTACAATCTATAGCTTGCACAACCCCCACTGGTTCCCCTCATTTCTATAAAATGGTATGCATTCCATGAAGCTATATAAAAGAGAATTACTGCTTGAAAAACACAAATCTGAAAACTTAAGACAACTTCCATTGCTACCATTTTTCCACACCTGTTTAGTGACATCAAACAATTTTAGGCATTAAAAAAAAAAACAAATTCCGTAATGTGCCTACAACTCACGCTCTCAACAACTTGCAAAATTACTAAATCAAAGGTCAATAACAAAATTATAAAACATTAACTAAGCATTTTACCAAAATATCTGTTTCTTTTTCATCCCGTAATTGTATTTTTCTAATAGTAACTACTCAGTACTTGCTAAAATTTCCAACTTACCTTAATCATTCTAAGATATATATGCAAGGAGGCAGCCATGACCCCAACATCTCTGTCACAAAGTGCTTTCCGAAACTTAATATGAATATGTTGTACTTGATTAGGAGCAATGAGATGGAATTTGTATAATGCCAGAACAGCTTTTCTTCGTATAATCTCCCTGAAGACAAAAAATGAAATTTAAACAAGACAATCTGAATTTTCGAGTATTTACTTTGAAAGATTATGGGCCAGATGATTTTAAAATACTGGCTCATTGCCTTAATTTACAAAGAAAGAGATAATTATACATTGGTTATTAATTTATTTATTCTAATATACCAAATTATAAAAAGTAGTTACCTCTAGGAAGTAAGGTCTCAAAACTTTAACTGCCCATGTTATATATTTATATAGTTAGAGAATTTTTTTTGTAACAAGCATATATTACTTTGAGATTAAAAAAAACAAGAAAAACAAAGTTCTTAATTCTCTAATTCCATTTTTAAAAGACGTATCTCTAAAAATTGAAAAAAAAAGTCAACAATAAATTTAAGTAATAGATAATTTCAGCTAGTAATATTAAAGTCTTTTTATTAATATGAAAAATCTTTGGCCTGTAATGCCAGCACTTTGGGAGGCTGAGGTAGGTGGATCACTTGAGGCCAGGAGTTCAAAACCAGCCTGGCCAACATGGCGAAACCCTGTCTCTACTAAAAATACAAAAATTAGCCAGGTGTGGTGGTGCACACCTATAGTCCCAGTTACTTGGGTGGCTGAGGTACAAGAATCACTTGAACCTGGGAGGCAGAAGTTGCAGTGAGCCAAGGTTGTCCCATTGCACTCCAACCTGGGTGACAGAGTGAGACTCTGTCTCAAAAAAAAAAAAGAAAAAAGAAAAAAAGGAAAGAAAAGAAAAAAAACTCATTAACATTCTTACTCTAAAATAGTAGCTTTCTTTGCTTCTTTTTTTAAATATATCTATCACTGGATAGCAGACTCCAAATACTTTGGAGGACAGAGGGGAGGAATACAAGGACACACATGGAATAAAAAGATGTTACTCCTCTCCTTGCCCAGTTCATCTGTTTCAAAACCTCATGATAATAAAGAAGAAAAGTATATACTAGTCTTGCACTTCATCTGTAGCAGATAACGTCTAGCACACAGAAACAAAAATAAAGAAATGCCATCCTATGTTCATGATGTAGTTTCCAAGGAAGCTTCTTCCTTGTTATTCTCTCTCTTGTCTATATCTACATATCTCTTATTTGCAGACTATGCTGGCAGTGCTCAGAACAGCAGCAAACATCACAAAAGTGAAGTATTTACTTTTAGGGTTCCTTAACAGATATTTCTGTCATAGAATCTCAAGACTGAGATTATTCAATGCAATCCTTTGTGTTCCACTCAAGAACACCTTTTATAAGATTCTTAGTAAGTGGTCATACAAATTCCATTAATAAACAACTCTTATCTTCCTAGGCAAGCTACGCCATAATGGAAAACTCTTTTCACAAAAAAAAAAAAAAAAAAAGACAAGCAGATTAACAACAGATATACTGTTAGTATTAATACTGTGGTGAATGCAAGCCACATCGCAGTGTATTGCCATTGCATGATAACTGATATTAATTCTAGGGGAGAATATCTAAATGAGGTGAGGAAAAAAAAAAAACAACTCTGAATAGGCCCAGGAATTCATAGGCCTGGCCTCAAGTGGTGGTACTAACATAAGACAAGAGACCTAGATTCAGGCTCTGGGGTTGGTATGATGAAATACGGCTAGGGATTCAAAAGTTGAATTCAAGCCTTGTTTCACATATTCTTTGTGACATCTACTGGCTTACCTATAGCTCTACCCCATATTCTTCAGCTCTTTACTCCAGAGCATGGCGCTGAGTATGGCCGTAACTGCAGAAGCAGAGTTTCACAAAATCTAAACTCTAGCCCTCTAGCCAGGACTTGAAATTAGACTAAATACAAAGCAATAAAGAAAAAATTGAAAAGGGCCCTTTCAATTCTCAGAAAGATTTCATACAACTGGTCAGTAAGTAAGGTTACCACAAAAGTAGTGGTGAGGAAAAGTTAAGCAAAAATATGCTGCTGGTATAATCAGATCACCTTATAAATCTTTAAAAAGCGAACATTTCCAATAATTAATTGTCCATAATCATCCTCTGTTCTAAACACAGATATGACATACAATATATAAAAAGTTTGAAAGACCTATGAAGTTATTCTGTAATTCTTGGTAAAAGCTATCATTTTAGCTGGAAGATTCATGATCCAATATTTCTTAAAGAATACAAGCTGACCGGGCGTGGTGGCTCACACCTGTAATCCCAGCACTTAGGGAGGCCAAGGCAGGTGGATTACGAGGTCACGAGTTCAAGACCAGCTTGGCCAATATGGTGAAACCCTGTCTCTACTAAAACTACAAAAATTAGCCAGGCATAGGGGCGGGCACCTGTAGTTCCAACTACTCAGAAGGCTGAGGCAGAAGAATCGCTTGAACCCAGGAGGCAGAGGTTGCAGTAAGCCAAGATCACGCCACTGCACTCCAGCCTGGGCAACAAAGCAAGACTCCACCTCAAAAAAAAAAAGAATACAAGCTATAAGACAACATTTTGCAATCTTAGAACATTAAAAATACTGATTTAAAGTATATAAAATAAATGTTGTATGAGTAACCAAAAAATCTTTATCAAGAATATATAACTGACATACCATAATGACAATGATTGCAAACCTTTTCCAACTTTAAAAATTATGAGCCAGGCACAGTGACTCACACCTGTATTCTCAGCACTTTGGGAGGTCAAGGCGGGTGGATCACGAGGTCAGGAGTTCAAGACCAGCCTGGCCAAGATGGTGAAACCCTGTCTCCACTAAAAATACAAAAAATTAGCTGGGCATGGTGGCGTGTTCCTGTAATTCCAGCTACTTGGGAGGCTGAGGCAGAGAACTGCTTGAACCTCGGAGGTAGAGGTTGCAGTGAGCCAAGATCACTCCATTGCACTGCAGCCTGGGCAACAGATGAGACTCCGTATCAAAAAAATTAATTAATTAATTAAAATTATTACATAAAGGAGCTTGGTCAAAAACAAAATATTAATAATCCAAATACAGTGAACAAGTAAGTTCAATCTGATAAGGAGACTGTTAAGGAAACTTACAAGAGAAGATTAGGAAAATACTACAAAATAAATTAAGTTTGTATACGTTCTGCTGTAAAACAGGATTAAAATGCTGTGGTTTTGATATAAAAAGCATCTTCCTGGGCCGGGTGTGGTGGCTCACACCTGTAATCCCAGCACTTTGGGAGGCCGAGGCAGGTGGATCACCTGAGGTCAGGAGTTCGAGACCAGCCTGGCCAACATGGCAAAACCCAGCCTCTATTTAAAAAAAAAAAAAAAAAAAAAAAAAAAAAAGTAGCCGGGTGTGGTGGCAGGCGCCTATAATCCCAGCTACTTGGGAGGCTGAGGCAGGAGAATTGCTTGAACCCGGGAGGCAGAGGTTGCAGTGAGCCAAGATCGTGCCATTGCACTCCAGCCTAGGCAACGGAGTGAGACTGTCTCAAAAAAAAAAAAACAAAAAGCATCTTCCCACTACACTGAAGCTTTGCATTCACTACACTTGCACAATTTCCATATGTCTTTCATTATTTTACTTTATCCCCAAAACAACTTTGGGAGAACTAAGGAGCTTCAACCAACCCCATATAGCCAAGGAAAAACAAGACCACTGCTCATTAGTGGTAGAACTGGGAGGAAAGCCAAGGATTCCTGGACACTAGGCCTCACTGTCTCTTAGTTTAACTTTAGAAAGCTGTCTAACATTTCCCTAAACCCACATAAAAATAAAAATGATCCTACTTAAGATTTTTGTATTATTCCTAGCAATCAAAGAATAATCTCTATCCTGGTAGCATTGAAGTTATAATACATTTTCTAGCATAAACTTCTGTTTTGAAATATACGGCATAGACACCTATCCCCAAAGAATTTACTTACTTAGAATGTTGAAGTTTATCTTCTATTAATGGAAGAACAGCTGGAATCATTTCTCGGGGGAAAATCTGGCTAACAACAGTCAGTGCCATACACACTTCTACTAGGTTAGTGCTCTGCAGATCCTGGTACAACATTAAGGAAAGAAAACATTCAGTGTAAATACTGAAACTAGGAATGGCAAATTCAACACTGTAATGGTCCTATATACTTAGTAATTTTGTGCTATTTATAATTAATTTGTACATCCAAATTTATGGCATATTTTATTGGAATGCTCCTATTTGTTTCATTTGCCTTAATAGAGTCAGTAGATAAATAAAGCCAAAGAGCAACTGATACAAGAGGAAACTGTATCTCTGTTCTGAATCTAGCCAAAGTAGTCTCCTTTATTACAGCCTTTAAAACTTTTCTAAACCAACAATAAAACAATTTTATGAGTTTTTCTCATTAATCAACAATAATATGAATGTAAGTTTAAAAGGAAGTGATTTTGGAATATTCACAATAAAATGCACACATTCATATGTACTTATCTATCCATATGGTTTATAAACCATTCTAACAGAACCTAAAAATATGTTTTTTAAGTTTGGAAAAAATTTAAGCTACTAGTAACCTTAATATAGTATATGACTTAAAGTTCAGAAAATACTGTTCTCTCTCTCTCTCACGTATCAAAAAATTGACACAAGATAAAAAGCTCAACAACTCAATTACATCTCATTATCATACTGATTTGGAAGTTAAACAGAAAATATTGTGAGTGTGGATTGTTTTTATTATCTCTACATTTCAGTTGATTATATTCTATTCTTTTTTTAAATGACTTTTTAAACTTTAAAGACTTCGATTATTCAGTTTATATCTATATCCCTTTAGAACAGATCCTAGAAAAAAGATAACAGCATGGAAAATATACCTAAACTAACAGCTTAGAGACCTAGACTTTAGTTCTAACTCTGTTTTACAATGAAATTATAACAAGAAGAGCGGCAGCTACTACTTCACGTGTATTTCATTTAATCCTCACAACTCCGTAAGTTCTATTATTTAACTCCATTTTATAGATGCAGAAACTGATCTAAAAGATTCTTCTCAGCCCATTCTGCAAGCCCACTTTCTTCTAATATCATCTAATTGAATATGATCAAGGAGAAATGTCAGGTACTGACAAGAATTATGACTTCATATTAACCAACATACAATACAATACCTTTACAACTGTATTCACAAGGAGAAGCAATAATTCATGACTTTCATGTAGAAATAAGGAAACAGCCAAATAACCTATAAAAATTGAGGGAAAAGTCTCATTACTACCTACCAAAAATAGACTTTTCACAAGAAATTAAAGCAGTCCTGTTAAGTATCAAAGATACCAGTAACAAGTAAACATAAAAACAAATTGCAAAATACAAGGTTAAAAACCTTCAGTAAGGAAGATTTCAGGTATTCTTCATCCTGAAATCTTCCAGAATTATGTATTTCATAGGATATTCCAGAAATGGAATAGACACTATGTGTATCAACTTAAAATCTTATAAATGGCACCGAGAAGACATGCCTTCTATTTTTTGGGCAAATCTTTACATTATCAATCAAAGCATTCTCTATTTTAGAAATGCTATTTTATAGCCAAACATAATTCAAAAACTAATCACTACAGTAAAAAAAACAAAAAAACAAAAAAACCCTAATCACTACAGTTAATACTGAGTTACTAGCTCTTTGTATTGAGTGAGCTAGCCACCTAATGTCCTAATGTCAACCTGCATGATGTAAATAATATATTAAGCCACACACAATACCTTATTTTCTCAATTGAAGGAATAACAATTATTCAGGAAAGAAACGCTGTCTGCCACATTAAATGTACTCATTGGCTTAAATAAGCATTTTTATTGCAATAATATTAAAACATTTTTAAAGTACATTTTAAGATTGAGGAAATGTATTAACACTATGACAAATGTCATGTACATAGAATCTAGATTCTCCAAGGAATTTTCTCAGTCAGGCTTCACAATGATAATAACTAACACTTTAATTAGACAGTCACTATGGGTCAAGTACTTTATAAGCATTACTTATTTAATCCTCACAACCACCCAATGAATCTCATAGGCTATAAATAGGCATATATAGGCATTTTTATCCATACATAATAATGAGACTCAAGCTGGGCATGGTGGCTGACACCTCTAATTCCAGCACTTTGAGAGGCCAAGGCAGGCAAATCACGAGGTCAGGAGATCAAGACTATCCTGGCTAACGTGGTGAAACTCCATCTCTACTAAAAATACAAAAAATTAGCTGGGCATGGTGGCGGGCACCTGTAGACCCAGCTACTCGGGAGGCTGAGGCAGGAGAATGACATGAACCCGGGAGGTGGAGCTTACAGTGAGCCAAGATAGCGCCACTGTACTCCAGCCTGGGTGACAGAGTAAGACTCCATCTCAAAAAAAAAAAAAAAAAAAGATCCAAAAAAGGGCAATTTCCTAAGGTCCACACCTATCACATGGTGGAGCCAGGACTCAAACCCAGACAGTTGAAGTCAGTCCATATTTTAAACCACCGTATTTTACTGCCTCTCCACATAGCCTATCTTGAGACCCGATTCCCTGACTCCATGCTCATTGTTTTTCATTCTTCTCAATTCTTTCAGCCCTTTCATTAGGGATTCTAATGTTAATTATACCCATCATTACCCAGCATCCATGCTGTCTGTGTCCACTACGGAACAGGAGAAAACAGAAACTTCCTATTCTCACAATCAAGAGGTAGTAGCATGACCAATTCCAACACCTTCACTAGAGGTCAGAGAAGCAGAGCTATTACTCCCACAATCACAAGAGTTGAAACAAATCTGACCCAGGCCAAGAAAGCGATTAGGAAAATCCCAGAAAGCATTTGTTTTGTTTTGTTTTCTGAGACGGAGTCTCACTCAGGTTGGAAGGCAGTGGCATGATCAAAACTCACTGCAGCCTCTACCTTCCAAACTCAAGCAATCCTTCACCTCAGCCTCCTAAGTAGCTGGGACCACAGGCGTGCACCATCACACCGAGCTTTTTTTTTTTTTTTTTTAAGTAGAAACAGGGTCTCACTATGTTACCCAGGCTGGTCTCAAACTCCCAGACTCAAGTGATTCCTCCCACCCTTGCCTCCCAAAGTGCTAGGATTACAGGAAGTGAGCCACCACACTCAGGCCCCCAGGAAGCATTTAAAGTGGAGATTGTCTTACCAGATTGCTGATAAATCACCTGTTCAGCTAAGGTATCACCCATTCCCAAGTCACCAATATCAAGGCCAACAAACTAATCCAAAGACCATCTCAATGAAACCTTAATTCTTTTTTTTTTTTTTAGACAGAGTCTGGCTCTGTTGCCCAGGCTGGAGTGCAGTGGCGCGATCTCGGCTCACTGCAAGCTCCGCCTCCCGGGTTCATGCCATTCTCCTGCCTCAGCCTCCCAAGTAGCTGGGACTACAGGCGCCCGCCACCACACCTGGCTAATTTTTTGTATTTTTAGTAGAGACGGGGTTTCACCATGTTAGCCAGGATGGTCTCGATCTCCTGACCTTTCAGTTGGGATGACAACTGAAAATAGTGAGTATGACTGGAAGAGCTTGCATTCCATATTTGTATAATGTTTAAAAAAAAATTAAAGTTTTGAGAAAAGCAAATTACTAATAAAAACTAATTTAATAGCTCAAAAAAAAAAAATACCTGCCTTTAGGGATCTTAAAATTAGTTCAGGAGCTAAGACATTAATATATGAAAAGATAACAAGAAAGGTAACAGATGGTAAGAGCCACTTGAGTGATCACAGGAGAAATAAAATTTGAAGACTGTTTTGGGCGGAGTGGGGTTCCACAAGTGGAATATTGTGTGCATTCAGTCTCAGAATGTTTACCAAGACATCTGTCACCTCCACTCCATCATCTGATAGCACAGAGCAATATAATTTATGAATAATGCTAGTCCTTAACGACATGACATTATCAACTTCTCTGAATAAAGAACATGTTCTACCCTTTACTATTCTAAAATGCTTCCTTCTTGAGATTCTGATATAAAGCTGAACATTTATGAACAGAGTATTTAATTGCTTAAAATAATTTTTCTGGCCGGGCGCGGTGGCTCAAGCCTGTAATCCCAGCACTTTGGGAGGCCGAGACGGGCGGATCATGAGGTCAGGAGATCGAGACCATCCTGGCTAACACGGTGAAACCCCGTCTCTACTAAAAAATACAAAAAAACTAGCCAGGCGAGGTGGCGGCGCCTGTAGTCCCAGCTACTCGGGAGGCTGAGGCAGGAGAATGGCGTGAACCCGGGAGGCGGAGCTTGCAGTGAGCTGAGATCCGGCCACTGTACTCCAGCCTGGGCGGCAGAGCCAGACTCCGTCTCAAAAAAAAAAAAAAAAAAAAGAATTTTTCCTAATAGCCCTAAAGGTTAACTATAGAAATTTTTTTAAAAGACACTGCTAATCCTCATAGCTAACATTTGAGAAGCTAAGAACAAGACATTTAAAATTACTTTAGTAAATTTCAGTTTTATTCTATAAAGAAACATTTCTGACCATTAAACTAATAAGATTAAACAGACTTCTTAATATCAGCTCTATTGCCCAGGCACAGTGGCTCACACCTATAATCCCAGCACTTTGGGAGGCCAAGGCGGGCGGATCACTTGAGCCCAGGAGTTCAAGACCAGCCTAGGCAACATGGTGAAACCCCATCTCTACAAAAACAAAACACAAAAATTAGCCAGGCATGGTGGCACACAGCATAGTCCCAGCTACTCAGGGGGCTGAGGTAGGAGGATCACTTGAACCTGGAGACAGAGGTTGCAGTGAGCAGAGATCCCGCCAGTACACTCTAGCCTGGGCAATACAGAGAGAATCTGTCTCAAAAAAAAAAAAATCAGCTCTTTATAGACATATAATTTACATACAAAAAAAGTCAGCTTTATAGACATATAATTTATATACAAAAAATATTTAAGTGTATAGTTCAATGAGTTCTGACATATATAGTCATCTAACTGCCATCACAAGACCAAGTAATTTTTAGTCTTCTCTTTAACTCCAAAATGCCACAAATAGGAAAACTGATTTCCTATAAATGGCTTTGAGTTTCTGAAGTGTGATCTTTTAAAGTTTTAGAAATTATAATACAGTATTGTAAAAACATACTATATACCTGCCATCATTCATTTTGCATAATAGTTGGAACTTCAAGGACAACATGAAAGCATGAAAGTCTTAAACACATACATACCTACTCTTTTTTCTAAGAGGTTTCCTTGTTGGGCTAACTTGATTGCATGAATATAGCCAAAGGAAGCATCATATCCAAGCATTTCGCAATATATAAGTCTCACCATACATTCCTTCATCATTTTCTGAAAAGCAAAATATTCAGTAGCCGTATAAATAAATAGAATATTTAGATTGTTTTACTATGTTCTCATAATTTAACAGGAGAATCCTTTAATCCTGGCACTGAAGAAATAACATATATATTACAAATTAATCACCCAATATCAGACTTTATAAATAAAAATTGCTCCCAATCTTACCAATAGTATTACTTTTAGTAAAATTATCTCACTATTTTGTTAGTGGCACTACTATAAAATAAATCAACTGTAGCTATTTCTATGTGCCCCTAGTGAAAAATTTGGTTATAATGTGATACATGGGGTCATCACACAAGATTTCATCATGGTCATCTTATTTGGCTTCTAAAATACAGCACATAATTTTAATAGACTTTGTCAAACGAAAATATCCATAAAATTCCCACAAGTTGGTAATAATTTCTGTAACAAAAATATTTTTCACATTGGAAAACCAAATTGCACCCAGATTTTCCTCAGAATTATTGTGCTAAGTACAATACGGAATAGTTTGCTTTATAGGCACTCTTTTTTAAAAACTCACAATTATAAACTGAGGGGCATGATTTCATTAATGGCATAGCTATTGTAATAATATTTAGTTTTCTAATGGGGTCTTTTAATATCTTCAATGCAAGCCAAAAATTTTTAAGAGATGCTAAAAAATTTGTTTTATCACTAAGATATTTGCATTATCAATATCTATGGAAAATTTTAATCAGAAATAAAATATATAAATAAAATGTTTTTCAAAATAACAAAAAGCTCATAGACTTTTTTTTTTTTTGAAACAGAGTCTCACTCTGTCGCCCAGGCTGGAGTACAGTGGCGAGATCTTGGCTCACCGCAGCCTCCACCTACCGGGTTCAAGTGATTCTCATGCCTCAGCCTCTCGAGTAGCCAGGACCACAGGTGCATACCACCACGCCCAGCTAATTTTTGTATATTTAGTAGAGATGGGGTTTCACCATGTTGGCCAGGCTGGTCTCAAACTCCTGACCTCAAATGATCCACCCACCTAGGCCCCACAAATTGCTGAGATTACAGGTGTGAGCCACCACACCTGGTGACATAGACTATTTTAATATGTCCAAATTAATTAGGGTTAGCATATTACAGGATTATTAAATCACAAAATGCTTAGGAAACAGTAAAATTGAATATTTGAAAGCAATGATAATGTTTAATATAAATATAAAGAGTTTAAAGAGAAACCATAGGAAAATCTTAAGGGAATGAGATTTAACTCAGGTCACTTGTGCTTAAAGCAGCAAAAGTTAACTCATTAACACATTAATTAAGACTACAAAATACTAGCAGGGTGCAGTGACTCACTCCTGTAATCCCAGCACTTTGGGAAGCTGAGGAGGGCAGATCACCTGAGGTCAGGAGTTCGAGACCAGCCTGGCCAACGTGGTGAAACCCCATCTCTACTAAAAAAAAAAATACAAAAATTAGCCAGATGTGATGGCCCGCACCTGTAATCCCAGCTATTTGGGAGGCTGAGGCAGGAGAATCGCTTGAACCCGAGAGGCAGAGGTTGCAGTGAGCCAAAATCACGCCATTGCACTCCAGCCTGGGCAACAGAATGGAAGTCCCTCTTCAGACTTCTACATTAATTAGGAGTGAAAGTGTTCATTTAAGCCATTAAGTTTCAACCCTATATTTGTAACATTTTATCTCAGAGTATTTCAAAAGTCATTACCCACTTTGTCTAAGTGAGATTACATCTCATGCATTTATTTTTAGAGATGAAAGTGCATTCCCCAATGCAGGAATTCTCTTTACAATTTCTCTGACAGCCAACCTTTACATGAACAGTGCTGGGACAGACTACTCTGTAAGATATATAGAGTTGGATGGTCATAGTGTTGTAAAATCTTCCTTTCAAACTCTGCCTTCCTAATTTCTACCTATTTAACTTAGTTCTGCCCAACTTCAGGTTTCTGCCTTGGAACAAGGAAAACTATGTACTGATGCCAATCATAAAAAATGGAAATCTAACAAAAACAATTTATGTTTAACAAGTCTATCTAATACTATGAAGCATAATTATTTTATCCATAGCCACACAGACACACACATGTATACACACAAACATACATATATATACACACACACAGATATATCAGATTATGTTTTGAGTTTTATTTGCCACAAACTATTACTATGACCACAAAAGAAAACATATTCATTCTCTCAGACTTTACAAGTGCTTTTCAAATTCACGATCATGTGCTTATGCAAAATGATCACCCTGATATTTTTACTGGCAGAGAGGGAAAACATTCCCACAGTAGTTTGTATACTGAAGACACTCACCAAATATTTGCTGAACAAATGTTGCTTGGAACAAAATCTCATTTTAAAAAAATCAGGCTAGGCACGGTGGCTCACGCCTGGAATCCTAGTATTTTGATTTGGGAGGCCGAGGTAGGTGGATCACTTGAGGTCAGGAGTCTGAGACCAGCCTGGTCAACATGGTGAAAACCCCAACTCTACGAAAAATACAAAAATTAGCCAGGCATGGTGGTGGGCACCTGTAGTCCCAGTTACTTGGGAGCCTGAGGCAGGAGAATCGGTTGAATCCAGGAGGCAGAGGTTGCAGTGAGCCAAGATCGTGCCACGCCACTGCACTCCAACCTGGGCAACAGAGCAAGACTTCATCTCAAAAAAAAAAAAAAAAAAAAAAAGAAAGAAAAAAAATCAAACTGCGTTTTAATCTAGCTATGCTGGGACAGCCCCACAGTGGCCTGCATAATAATGAATGACCATTCATTAAATAGTTGCTGAATATTGTTTGAAAGATCAAATTATGTAGAACAAAGTTTAAAAACAACTAGGTCTTACATAATAAAATTAGATATACCTACAATATATCAATTCAGGTCTGAAAATATCATGTTGATATCCCAACCTTTTCCAAATGCATAACATTAAAAACATCAGAAGAGCACTAGGGTCCCAAGAGTATCTCCACATTTATGTAATCATCATCACATTAGCCCTGACTTCACATAGGCAAATCTTGTTCTGGTGCAAACCAGTCAACAATAAAAGGCTAAAGTTAACATCTAAGTTGCTACCATCTATAATTCATTTTGACTATGATAAATCAAATTTTAGCAACCAATCATCAGTTAGATGCCACTATTGAGTCCATAGTAGACTAGATTTCAAATTCAAATGTGTTGGCAATGACTATGCAAACCTACCAGTGTTGTAGTAGGAGCAGAAACAGTTGCTTTCAGACTACTCAGTTCCTGCTGGATTAATTTTTCTTCTTCCTGAGAAAATGAAAATATTTAAACGCTTAATTAACTGTCTTTTAAAACCGTAACAGCATTTATCTAAAGGAAAAAATAAAATTTACAATACTTTTAATTTAAAAGAAACATTATTTTAAAGGAGAGTTATAAATATTATGTACTTATGATCTATCTAAAGCCCTATCTCCAAACCTCAGAACCATCCCTGGAGAGAATAAGTATTTCCAGGCTATCCCATCATTCCTCTTTTCTTTTTTTTTTTTGGAGACGGAGTCTTGCTCTGTGCCCCAGGCTGGAGTGCAGTGGCACGATCTCGGCTCACTGCAAGCTCCGCCCCCCGGGTTCACGCCATTCTCCTGCCTCAGCCTCCCGAGTAGCTGGGACTACAGGCGCCCGCCACCACGCCTGGCTAGTTTTTTGTATTTTTTAGTAGAGACGGAGTTTCACGGTGTTAGCCAGGGTGGTCTCGATCTCCTGACCTTGTGGTCCGCCTGCCTGGGCCTCCCAAAGTGCTGGGATTACAGGCTTGAGCCACCGCGCCCGGCCCCTTCCTCTTTTCTTTACTCAGTTACTTCCCCTTAATGGTAGAAAAGCAGAAAATGGTTTTTTAAAAACTAAAGGTGGAGGCTAGGAGCAGCAGCTCATGCCTGTAATCCCAGCACTTTGGGAGGCCAAGGCGGGTGAATCACTTGAGGTCAGGAGCTTGAGACCAGCCTGGCCAACATGGCGAAACCCTGTCCCTACTAAAAATACAAACATTAGCTGGGCATCCTGTAATCCCAGATACACAGGAGGCTGAGAAAGGGGCAGGAGAATCGCTTAAACCCAGGAGGTGAATGTTGCAGTGAGCCAAGATCGTACCACTGAACTCCAGCCTGGGCAACAGAGCAAGACTCTATCTCAAAAAAAAAAAAAAAATTAAACGTGAAGAGAGAGTAGAAATTCTCCATGTATTGGCCCAAGAAAAGAGTCTCATCTCACATCTTCCCCTTAGAAGTAAAAAGTCTTCATGGAATTAAGAAATAGGGTAAGAAAGCAGAAACAGAATAGGTCTTTTCCCCTTAAACTGCATTCTTCTTCTCTGTCTTTTCCTCATTCCCCAAATCCTTTCCATCACTTCCTATCTCAGACATATACCAAAGTAGTCACTTCTACTGTCTGCATTGTATGTTATCTCCCTAAGCACTCAAAAAATTGGCCCAATTTTTTTTGGCTAAAATCATGCTACCTTTAAATTACACATTGAATTACATGTTCATCAGATGGCTATTCAAAAGCCACTAGTGAAGCACTGACACATGTGGATGCCTATCTACAGTTTCAAACTGCTATTTAAGATCAAAAATAACTTTTTAAAAAATTTTATTGAGCATCCCTTAAAAATTAGCAAAGGACAAAAACCTCAAGAAAAACAACATTAAGGCCACAAATGGCCAGGCGTGGTGGCTCACGCCTGTAATCCCAGCACTTTGGGAGGCCAAGGCAGGTGGATCACCTGAGGTCAGGACTTCAAGACCAGCCTGGCCAACATGGCGAAACCCTATCTCCACAAAAAATATAAAAATTAGCCAGGTGTGGTGATGCGTGCCTATAATCCCAGCGACTAGGGAGGCTGAGGCAGGAGAATCACTTGAACCCAGGAGGCAGAGGTTGCAGTGAGCCAAGATTGCAGCACTGCATTCCAGCCTGGACAACAGAGCAAGACTCTATCTCAAAAACAAAACTAAACAAAGCCCACAAATAATGATTCTGGAATGTGAAGCAGGTTCTCTCCGTATAGCATCAACTTATTTGAGCTGCCAAAAAACAATTTTTTAAACCTTCTTTTCTGTCTTTCCTTCTCTTTTAGCATTTATATTGCATTATAGTCATGCTTACACTTGTCTTAAGCCCAAAACGAATGACCAATTCCTTGGGAAAAGGGAATGTCTTTAATTCTATTTTCCTGTGTCTAATACATAACCTTGTTCCCATAAACATTTGTTGAACAAATAATGACATTAATATGTGCTCTTTTTAAGATATAAACTCCTTGTAGCTGTGAATTGGTATACTACACAATCCGTGCAACCATCAAGCACCTGTGGGGGCCCAGCACGGTGGCTCATGCCTGTAATCCCAGCACTTTCGAAGGCCAAAGGGGACGAATCACTTGAGGTCAGGAGTTCCAGACCAGCCAGCCCAACATGGTCAAACATGGTTCCAGACCAGACAGCCCAACCCTGTCTCTACTAAAACTACAAAAATTAGCCGGGTGTGGTGGCGTACGCCTATAATCCCAGCTACTTGGGAGGCTGAGGCAGGAGAATCGCTTGAACCCGGGAGGCAGAGACTCCAGTGAGCCGAGATCACACCATTGCACTCCAGCCTGGGCGACAGAGCAAGACTCCGCCTCCAAAAAAAATTTTTAAGGCCGGGCGCGGTGGCTCACACATGTAATCCCAGCCCTTTGGGACGCCGAGGCCGGCGGATCACGAGACCATCCTGGCTAACAGGGTGAAACCCCATCTCTACTTAAAAAATACAAAAAAAAATTAGCCGGGCGTGGTGGCGGACGTCTGTAGTCCCAGCTACTCGGGAGGCTGAGGCAGGAGAATGGCATGAACCCGGAAGGCGGAGCTTGCAGTGAGCCAACATGGTGCCACTGCACTCCAGCCTGGGCAACAGAGCGAGACCTCATCTCAAAAAATAAAAAATAAAAAAATAAAAAAATAAAAAAATAAAAAATTGTAAAATCTTAAGGCTCCAGCAAGCCGAGATCGCACCATTGCACTCCAGCCTGGGCGACAAAGCGAGACTCTGTCATTAAAAATTAAAAATTTTTAAAAGCTCAAGAATTTTTATAACTGCTCATTTTCAAAGCCCGTTTGAGGCAGAAACTTAGCAAATTTTACATTTTAAGAGAACTATGCTTTTTCTTTGCCCAACACGTTGTTCTAACCCAAGAACCTCAAGCTCCTCCAAGATATTCAACATGAGGCTCACAGGATCTGTTCAGGTATGCGACATCTGAACTGTTGTTCAGTTGAAGGGACGCGGGGTGCGGGGGGAGACAAGGAAACTGAATAGGGAAAAAAACTTTGTGGAAGGTAAACAATGTCTGACACCTCCATCGCACTGGGTATTTTCACACGCTTGACATCTCACCCAATCCTCAAAAAACTATGAATTATGTATCAGTACTTTTCCACGCCAACGTTGAGAAAACACATGGAGGGTCAGAGGTTACAGAGATATGCCCCAGATCAAAGAGTCAGTGTCAGAACCAACTGTGGAAACTCGGCCTCCCTTGCTGTCAGTCCCAGCAGGAAAGTGAAGCTTCCAGTCAGACGAAAGGACGAACCGACATAGCAGCCCCTGAGCCCCGCCGGAGGGCTAACCCCGGAGGCCTTGGAGTCTCGCCGCCCGGCCAGGGCCTCCTGGCGCGGGGGCCTCACTCCGATGTCCCTGAGCTCCCGGGCCAGCGGGCACCTACGTGCTTGGAGGTGAGGGCGGTGATGCCGCGGACGAGGCTGCCTAGCCTCGAGGAGAAGGACGCCTTGGCAGCCGCGGGCCCACCACCTGGCTGGTTCTGCAGAAAGAGTCCCGGCAGCGCCGTCAACGTCTTCTCCACTATGTCGCTCATCGCCGCCGCCGCCCGCGATCCGGTAGCCGCCCGGCTTCATGCCCAGCCGCCGCTGCCTGCCCGGCCTCCGTAGGCACTTCCTGTTTTTTGAATAAGAAATCTTTATTGGCGTCCCGCGTGAACCAGTTCAGTGTCGTTCTCGCCAGAGGCCACCAGAGTGCGCAAGAGACCGCGGGGGTGGAAAAGGCCACTCGCCCGAGATTGCGCGCGGAAGTGGACCTTCTTTCTCGCAACGGGGTAGCGGCGCCGGGATACCCCAGAACTGTGAGTTCTCCTGAGGAAGCCGCCAGGGGCCTCGCCCTGTTAGGCATTGTGTCCCAGGGGTCTCCCTTTCCCACTAGCCGCCTGCGCGTAGCCCGAGACCGCGTCAGGAGCTGCGTCTTCCTGAGCGCGCCTTTTTCGGGACGTCCCCGCCTGGTCCACCGCCTCTCACTGTCCCCGGACCGCGCGCCACCCGCCCACTTCCCACAGGCGGTTTTACGCGGGTCCCCGGCGCCGCGCGCGACTCCGGCCCTGGCGATTCATACCCGAGGAGTTGCGTGATAGCGGGGCTGTCCTGAGGATTCGGCGTGGCAGGTTCAGAGCCCGTCGCGTGCCAGGGACTGGCGGCCACTGTCGCTTCCCGTCCGCCCCTCTTCTCCTGGTATTTGGGGGGTGGACGGGAAAAAGAAGTAGTTGGCGGCCACCCTTGCCGACTCCTTCTCAGCAGGTCGCAGTTGAAAGGTCACCTTCCTGGAGCCCACTCCCCTGTCCCGGCGGGCAAGGACAGGTCTCCTCACGTCCCACCCTCTCACAGCGCTCGGTTCTGTGCCACGTTAGAACAGGTCGCAGTTGCCACTACGTAAACAGCTCCCCATAGAGAGAGTATTTTATTCATGCCGATTGCTCCAGCTTTTACCTAGAACAGAATCTGGTACAGTGGCTCTCGAAATGTGGTCTGGTGACCTCAGGGTCCCTGATACTCTTCTAGGGAATTCACAAAGTCAATATTGATAACGTTTCTTACATGTTATGTGCCGTTTTCACCCTCATTCTGTTGGAAGTGTACAGAGTTTTCAAGAGGCTAGATGATGATTGACTAGCTGGTAAAATGTATGCTGGAGTATCCTTGTGTTTTCTAGAATTTTCTAAGGTAGTAGGTTTAGGGCATAAATATGTGCGTTTTCAGAGATTAATGCAGTTTGCCCTCAATACTCCTAGTGTGTTTCTAGGAGGTAGGTTAGATAGGTGGTCATAGCCTCCCTTCAAGGGGAACAAACTTGCTAAATAAATAGAACAAACCAGCCCATAGTGTACAAACCACATCCTAGGCTCCTGGTTAGAAAATTTTGCAGCAAAGAGGTAGAAGAGCAAAAGGGAAAATCCCCAAATTCTCACAAGTGCAGAAACCCATCAGTATCCTTGGGCTGAATTATACTCATTGTAATAGTAGGGGAAAAAAAAACAAAAAACAAAAACAACAGCCCTGGGTGAAGATTTAAGATACTAATAAGACATGCAATGTATATACTAGCATATACAACCACAGCGCACATGGCCCCAGAAAACTAGAGAACATACTTAATAGCAACACCTGTTCTCCCCTCTTCATGAATGATCCTGTGAGACTCCTACAAAGGGAGTTTCACCAGTGTCAGTGCATGCTGTCTCACCTTTGAGCAGCCCGCTCTGATCAGCTGTCAGGGTGTACTTTCGCTTTGCAATAAACTCTTTTGCTTGCTTTTACTTTGGACTTTAAATTATTTTGCACTGCGAAGTCCAGAACCTCAACCAGCCCACCAGCTACAGCTACACTTACAAGCTATCTTCGGTTATACCTGCTCTAATCTTGTAACCTCCTTGTCACGTAATAGATGAGTTTTTTTGAAATCCTGAAGTTGTTCTAATATCTATACGGAAACATAAGAAAAAAGTTCAGTTTGTTGGCTTGTCTCACAAGAATATTTTTTAAATATTAAGAACATTTTTAAATATTTGAACTTTATCTAAAAGGGACACTCATTATTTAATTTTTTTTTTTTGAGAGTCTCGTTCTATCACCCAGACTGGAGTGCAGTGGCATGATCTGGGTTCACTGCAGCCTCCTCCTCCTGGGTTCAAGCAATTCTCCTGCCTCAGCCTCCCAAGTAGCTGGGATTACAGGCGCCCGCCACCACACCTGGCTAATTTTTGTATTTTTAGTAGAGACGGAGTTTCACCATTCTGACAAGGCTGGTCTCGAACTCCTGACCTCAGGTGATCCGCCCACCTCAGCCTCCCAAAGTGCTGGGATTACAGGCGCGAGCCACTGCACCCAGCCGGAAAGGGATACTCTTTTAGAATTTAATTTTTTTTTTTTTTTTTTTTTTGAGATGGTGTCTCGCTCTATTGCCCAGGATGGAGTGCAGTGGTGTGATCTCGGCTCACTGCAACCTCTACCTCCCAGGTTCAAGCAAATTCTCCTGCCTCAGCCTCCCGAGTAGCTGAGATTACAGGTGCGTGCCACCATGCCCGGCTAATTTTTTGTATTTTTAGTAGTGGTGGGGTTTCACCATGTTGGCCAGGATGGCCTCCATCTCCTGACCTCATGATCTGCCCGCCTCAGCCACCCAAAGCGCTGGGGTTACAGGTGTGAGCCACCACCCCCGACCTAGAATTTAATATTTTGTCTTCCGGACACGGTGGTTTATGCCTATAATTCTAGCACTTTGGGAGGCCAAGGCGGGCGGATTGTCTGAGCTCAGGAGTTCCAGACCAACTTGGCCAACATGGTGAAACCTCGTCTCTACTAAAAATACAAAATATTCAGATGGGCACGGTGGCTCACGCCTGTAATCCCAGAACTTTGGGAGGCCACAGTGTGCGGATCACAAGATCAGGAGTTCAAGACCAGCCTGGCCAACCCATGTCTCTACTAAAAAAATACAGAAATTAGCCGGGCATGGTGGCGTGCACCTGTAATCCCAGCTACTCGGGAGGCTGAGGCAGGAGAATTGCTTGAACCTGGGAGGCAGAGGTTGCAGTGAGTTGAGATACCACCACTGCACTCCAGCCTGAGTGACAGAACAAGACTCCATCTCAAAAATATATATATATATACAAAAAATTCAGCTGGGCATGGTGGCGCATCTGTAGTTCCAACTACTTGGGAGGCTGAGGCAGGAGAATTGCTTGAACCTAGGAGGTGAAGGTTGCAGTGAGCCAAGATCACACCACTGTACTCCAGCCTGGGTGACAGAGCGAGACTCTGTCTCCAAAAAAAAAAAAAAAAGGAATTTAATATTTTATCTTAAAATTAAATTTTGTTTTATGTGTAGTTTTTTAATTTTAGGCTCTTCCATTGGCTTAGAAAGGGGAGACTAGAAGATTGGCTTTCTAATGTTCCCATATGTGAAGATCCTGAAAAAGATGATGCTGACATCAGTATCAGAATTCGCTGAGTCAGGGAAAGGGAGAAATCTGGGTGAAACTATAAATAACAAAGGAAAATATGACAAAAGCTTCTTTCTTTCCCTTGGCATTAGAGATGTTAATCACTTGCCTTATTTTATCTCATTCAATAGAACATTTTAAAATACTATTGTAGTGCCAATCAAGTTGACACATCGTTTTCAGACCAGTCAGAATTTAAAAGAAAGGGAATTGAATATTTTCAACATAGACATGATATGCTTTATAAAAGCCAAAGCTTTTGTATTACCATTTTCAAAGTAGAAATGAAAAACCTACTGAAGCATCTTACACATGAACTTATTATATTTCATTCGTTGGAGAAGGACATGCAATAGCTAAAAGACTAATGAATGCCTGCTAGATGATAATCAGTAAAAGAAATCATAGGAGTGCTACTTACCAAAGATGCAGTAACTCACCAAATTAGACATTTAGTTGCAGGCCAGGTGAGGTGACTCATGCCTGTAATCCCTGTATTTTGGGAGGCCAAGGCAGGCGAATAACTTGAGATCAGGAGTTTGAGACCAACCTGGCCAACATGGTGAAACCCTGTCTCTACTAAAAATATGGAACAATTAGCTGGGCCTGGTGGTGCATGCCTGTAATCCCAGCTATTCGGGAGGCTGAGGCTGGAGAATCACTTGAACCTGGGAGGCAGAGGTTACAGTGAGCTGAGATGGTGCGACGGCACTTCAGCCTGGACAACAGAGCAAGACTCTGTCTCATAAAAAAGAAGGAATTTAGTTGCAAACGTAAAAACTGAGTTAATATCTCGTCTGCAGAATTATAATTCCTTTAAAATGGACACAATTATTCATGTAGCTGGACTTGTTACTTTGCTTATATCCATCCAGTGTCAGCACCAACTAATTCTTGAAGATCTTCTTTTACATAAATCTTGACAAGAAACACAAGTGGTGCTGAAATAATGTATTGACCAACTTCTTTGAATCTCATAGTTTATCCTGGAACAATACACTCACATTTTTTTAAAGTCAGTTTTACTTACGAATATCCTTGATGATGCAGTAAGAATTCTTAATTTTATTAAATCTCGGTCTTTGAGTGCACTTTAAAAAAAATTTTTTTTGTGACAAAATGGGAAGTACTCAGAAAGTACAACCTCATAAAGTATAAACTCTTAAATCCTGAGGCTTTTTTTTTTTTGGCCAGGCGTGGTGGCTCAGGCCTATAATCCCAGCACTTTGGGAGGCTGAGGTGGGCGGATCACCTGAGGTCAGAGGTTTAAAACCAGCCTGGCCAGCGTGGTGAAACCCTGCCTCTACTGAAAATACAGAATTAGCCGGGCGTGGTGGCACATGCCTGTAATCCCAGCTACTTGGGAGGCTGAGGCAAGAGAATCGCTTGAACCCAGGAGGCAGAGGTTGTGGTGAGCCGAGATCATGGCATTGCACTGCAACCTGGGCAACAAGATGAAACTCCATCTCAAAAACAAAGCAAAACAAAACAAAATCCTAAAGCATAACTGAGATAAGATAGTTTCTCAAGGAAAAGCATTTAAATCATTGTTTAACTTGAAAGCTGAACCAGCGGGTGCGGTGGCTCATGCCTGTAATCCCAGCACTTTGGGAGGCCAAGACAGGCGGATCACGAGGTCAGGAGATCAAGACCATCCTGGTTAACACGGTGCAAACCCCGTCTCTACTAAAAATACAAAAAATCAGCTGGGCGTGGTGGTAGGTGCCTGAAGTCTTAGCTACTCGGGAGGCTGAGGCAGGAGAATGGCGTGAACCCGGGAGGCAGCAGAGCTTGCAGTGAGTGGAAATCATGTCACTGCACTCCAGCCTGGGCGACAGAGCAAGACTCCGTCTCAAAAAAAAAAAAAAAAAGAAAGTGATAAACAGTAGTTTTCTTGAAAATGAACAGTGAGTCTTTCAGTTGTAGGGAAAGAAAAAAATCTTTCTCCTCTTACCTTTCTAACTTCTTGGCTGGGGCCCCTGTGAAAAAAACAAACTGAAGTTTATTAAAATGTATGGAGCATATAACATAGCAATACCTAGAAATGAGTAATTCAAAGAAGAAGGACAGCAGGGGGGCAAACTAGTATATTCTCTATAAGACTGTCACCACCACTCTACAAGTTTTTTTTCTGGCTCACTTTTTTTTATTTTCTTTCTGTCTCAATTGGAAATATACAGAAAGTTTTCTTTCTGTGTCACTTGGAAATATATAGAGGTACAGGAAAAGGTAAGACATGTTTTTCTTCCGTGTGTTTCCTCAGCTTTCTTTTAGAAAACTTTTATTTTGCATAAACATTACATTTGCTTTATTCAAAATTCAACATGTACAAAAGCTTACACTGAGAAAAGTATTCCTCTCTTCCTTTCCTCAGCCTCCTACTTTCCTCCTTAGAAGCAACCACCATGGTCCATTTCTTCAGCAATATTTTTTACAGAAACATTAGCTTTCATTTTGGAAGTCATTTATGCCATCCCATGCCCACAGAGAATTCCGCCCACTTCTTTTTAGAATGTATCTCTGGGGAATCATTCCTTCTTTTAACATTTTACTGAAAATCTAGGCCGGGCGCGGTGGCTCACGCCTGTAATCCCAGCACTTTGGGAGGCCGAGGTGGGCGGATCACAAGGTCAGGAGATCGAGACCATGGTGAAACCCCATCTCTACTAAAAAATAGAAAAAAATTAGCCGGGCGTGGTGGCGGGCGCCTGTAGTCCCAGCTACTGGGGAGGCTGAGGTAGGAGAATGGCGTGAACCCGGGAGGCGGAGCTTGCAGTGAGCCGAGATTGCGCCACTGCACTCCAGCCTGGGCGACAGAGCGAGACTCCGTCTCAAAAAAATAAAAAATAAAAAATAAAATAAAAGAAAATCTCTGCCCACCTGTTGATTAGAGTATTGCAAACAGACAACAGTTGTTCATGCTCACTTACCCCAAGAGTTGTCATCCCTGCTCCAGCAGTGCACCTGGGAATCACCTGAAAGGAAAGTTCTAGGATATACACACACATCCAATGGCCCCAGTTCTCCCCTTCTATACCTTCTCCTAGGCTCTCATCCTATTTTCAACCGCCTCAACTACTAAACTGCATTTAGCGTTCTTTATGCCCAGGCTCTTTGGGTTTGACATGTGGCAATGTTTTTCCAGCAAAGACCCTGACAGCCCTCATCAATAGTTCTGATTTTCCACTCTTGCTGTTGCCTTAGTTTACCCCAATAACATCCCCCATTGCTTCATTTCCCTTGCAAACATCTTACTTTAGTACCTCATCTCTCTCCTGAATTATTATAAAAATCTAATTTGTCATTGCCATCACTATCCTCTCCTCTTTTCAGCCAGCCATCTGATTTCTAACTCAGAAATCTTTTATTATTCTCAGTTCAAAATAGTTTGGTAGGCAAAATGGAAGCTCCTGGGCGTCTGTAGATATTTATAACTCTTCCATTGCCTGCCTCTCTACCCTCTTCTCATACCACTCTTTTTTTTTTTTTTTTTTTTTTTTTTTGAGATGGAGCTGCGCTCTTGTTGCCCCAGGCTGGAGTACAATGGTACAATCTCAGCTCACTGCAACTTCCTCCTACTGGGTTCAAGCGATTCTCCTGCCTCAGCCTCCCAAGTAGCTAGGATTACAGGAACCCGCCACAATGCCCAGCTAATTTTTTGTATGTTTAGTAGAGACAGGGTTTCACCATGTTGGCCATGCTGGTCTTCAGGTGATCCACCTGCCTCAGCCTCCCAAAGTGCTGGGATTATAGACGTGAGCCACCACACCCAGCCCAGTCCTGGAGTTTTTAGTCCCATGGAGAAAACCAGTACTAAATAAATATTGTAGCCCAATAAGCTTTCAGGGACAAACTTATAAACAAGTTGATTGACTTATGGCAATGACAGAGACCACTTACCAGGGGAACTGTGGCGGATCTGACTAGACAGAGGAAAAGATGGAATTATTATAGGATTGTAGGGGAAGAGTAGAGTTTAGGTGAAATTTAAATGAAGCAGTGTTTTGACAAGGTCAAAGCAAAGCAGAGCTGTGTGTAAATGAGTCAACATAAGGCCTGGACTGCTGAGAGGGGCCCAGCAGACCTGCATTAAAAAAATTATTCAAGGAAATTTTTTAGGCTAATAGAAAATAACACCAGATGGTAACTCAAATTATACAAAGAAATGCACAACACAGGAAATATTAAACATATGAGTAAATATAAAGGACTGTACCCATATATTTTCTAAGAACTTTGAAACAGAATATTATGTGAACTAATAATTACAAAACAATAAATGGCTTTGTAACATATATAGATGTAATGTGTATGACAATAGTAAAACAAGAAAGTGTAAGTGGAACTATATTGGAGCAAAGTTTCTATATTTAACTAGAGTAATTAATCTGAAATAGATTTTGATAAATCAAGATGCATATTATAATTCTTAGAGTGGCCACTTAGAAAATAACTTAAAAAATAATAAAAAAATTAACACAGAAATTAAAATGGGATATAAAAAATATCTATTAAACATAAAAAACAGTAAAGGAAGAACAGAGGAACAAAAAAGACAAGTGGCATATAGAGAACAAATAGCAAAATGGCAGACATGAATTCAACCTTATTGATAAATTGTATTAAATCTGAATGGGGGTTGGGCACAGTAGCTCATGCCTGTAAATCCAGTGCTTTGAGAGGCCAAGACAGGAGGATCACTTTTGGCCAGGAGTTCAAAACCATCCAAGGAAAAATAGCAAGAGCCTATCTCTTCAAAAATAAAATAAAACATTATCCAGGCATGGTGATGTGCACCTGTAGTCCTAGCTACTTGGGAGGCTGAGGTAGGAGGATTCCTTGAGTCCAGGATGTCAAGGCTGCAGTGAGCTATGACTGTGCCCCTGCACTCCACTCTAGGTGACAATGTGAGACCCTGTATCTAAAATTTAAAAAAAAAAAAAATCTGAATGGGTTATTTCCCTCATTCTGTTAATGTGGTACATTACATTGGTTGATTGTCATTTGTTGAACCATCCTTGAATTCCAGAAATAAATCCCACTTAGTCATGGTGTATAACCCTTTTAATGAATTCTATTTGCTAGCAGTATTTTGAGGATTTTTTTAAATCAATCAGTATTCACCAGGGATATTGGTCTGTGGTGTTCTTGTAGTGTCTTTGTCTGAGTTTAGTATCAGGGTAATGTTAGCCTCTTAAAATGAATTTGGAAGTGTTCCTTCCTCTTCACTTTTTGGAGGAGTTTGAGGAGGTTTGAGAGTTTGGTGTTCATTCTTAACTTTTTTTTTTTTTTTCTTCAGAGACCAGGTCTCACTACATTGCCCAGGATGGTCTTGAACTCCTGGACTCAAGCAAGCCTCTTGCCTTGGCCTCCTAAATATCTGGGATTACAGGCATGAGTCACTGTACCCAGCCTTCATTCTTCTTTAAATATTTTGTAGAATTCATCAGTGAAGCCATCTCATCCTGGGCTTTTCTTTGTTGACAGATTTTTGATTACTGATTCAATCTCATTCTAACTATAGGTCTGTTCAGATTTTCTTTTACTTTATGATTCAGTCCTGATAAATTGTGTTTTTCTAGGAATTTATCCATTTATTCTAGGTTATCCAGTTTGTTAGTGTACAGTCGTTCATAGTATTCTCTTATCCTATTTATTTCTGTGGCTTTGGTTGTAATGTTCTGATTTTGGTTATTTGAGTATTTCTTTTTTTCTTAATTTAGCTACAGGTTGTCAATGCAGTTACTCTTTGAAAAACAAATTTGGTTTCATTGATTTCTCTATTGTGTTTCTATTCTATATTGCACTTATCTCTGCACAAATCTTTAGTTTGCTCTTCTTCTAGTTCTCTAATGTGTACAGTTAGGTTGAAAACTATTCTACTTTTTTTTTTTTTTTTTTTGAGACAGAGTCTTGCTCTGTCACCCAGTCTAGAGTGCAGTGACATGATCGCGGCTCACTGCAACCTCCGCCTCCCAAGTTCACGTGATTTTCCTGCCTCAATCTCCTGAGTAACTGGGATTACAGGTGCCCACCACTGTGCCTGGCTAATTTTTGTAATTTTTAGTAGAGACGGGGTTTTGCCATCTTGGCCAGGCTGGTCTCAAACTCCTGACCTCATGATCCACTTGCCTTGGTCTCCCAAAGTGCTAGGATTACAGGTGTGAGCCACAGCACCCGGCCTGTTTTTTTCTTTTTTTTTTTTTTCATTGCCCAGGCTGGAGTGCAGTAGCGCGATCTCAACTTACTGAAACCTCTCCACTTACCAGGTTCAAGCGATTCTTGTGCCTCAGCCGCTTGAGTTGCTGGGGTTACAGGTGTGCACCACCAATCCTGGCTAACTTTTGTATTTTTGGTAGACATGAGGGTTTCACCATGTTGGCCAGGCTGGTCTCAAACTCCTGACCTCGAGTGATCTGCCCACCTTGGCCTCCCAAAGTGCTGAGATTACAGGCTTGAGCCACCGCACCTGGCCTATTCCACTTTTTTAATGAATGTGTTTACAGCTATTAATTTCTCTCAGCCCTGTTTTGCTGCATCTCATATGTCTTGGTATGCTGTGTTTTTATTTTCATAAATCTTAAGGTATTTTCCAGATTCACCTTGTATTCCTTCTTTGACCTATTGTTTAAAAGTGTGTGGTTTAATTTCTACATATTTGTGAGTTTTCCAGTTTTGCTTCTGTTATTGATGTCTAGTTTCATTCTATTGTGGTCAGAAAGTTTATTTTGTATTTCATTCTTTTTAAATGTATTAGTGTTTGTGTTGTGGCCTAATATACAGCCTGTCCTGGAAAATGTTCCATGTACACTTGAGAAGAATGTGTGTTCTGCTGCTGTTGGGCAGAGTGTGCATATATCTGTTAAGTATAATTGGTTTATAGTATCGTACAAGTCCTCTATTTCCTATTAATCTTCTCTCTGGTTTCTAACCATTTTTGAAAGTGTGTATTGAAATCTCCAGCTATTCTTGAATCACTGTTTTTCCCTTCAGGTCTGTTTTGGTTTTTAGGGTTTTTGGTTTTTATTTATTTATTTATTTTTTTGAGATGGAGTCTCACTGCAGCTGGAGTGCAGTGGCGCGATCTCAGCTCACTGCAACCTCTGCCTCCCGGGTTCACGCCATTCTCCTGCCCCAGCCTCCCAGGTACTCCGGAGGCTGGGGCAGGAGAATGGCGTGAACCCGGGAGGCAGAGCGCAGTGAACCGAGATCGCGCCACTGAACTCCAGCCTGAGCGACCAGCAAGACTCCATCTCAAAAAGAAAAAAAAAAAAAGGCCGGGCGGGGTGGCTCACGCCTGTAATCCTAACACTTTGGGAGGCCGAGGCACGCGGATCACAAGGTCAGGAGATCAAGACCATCCTAGCTACGCGGTGAAACCGTGTCTCTACTAAAAATACAAAAAATTAGCCGGGCATGGTGGCAGGCACCTGTAGTTCCAGCTACTCGGGAGGCTGAGGCAGGAGAATGGCATGAACCCAAGAGGCGGAGCTTGCAGTGAGCCCAGGTCGTGTCACTGCACTCCAGCCTGGGTGACAGAGCAAGACTCCGTCTCAAAAAAAAAAAAAAAAAAGAGTTTCATATTAAAAAAGAAAACACAGGAAAAAATCTTTATGACCTTGGGCTAGGCAGAGTTCTTAAATATGACATCAAAAGCACAGTTCACAAAAATAGCTCATTGGATTTTATCAAAATTAAAACTTTTGTATTTAAAAGTCATCCATAATAAATTGAAAAGATGTAGACCAAAAGAAAATATTTATAACTCATATATGTGATAAAGGGCTCATATCCAAAATATACAAAGAACTCATAACTTAGTAAATAAGAAGACTAATACTCTAATTTTAAAATGAAGTAAACATTTGAATAGACATTTCACCAAAGAGGATATATAAATGGCTAATAATCACTTGAAAAAAATATGCAACATCATTAGTCATGAGGGAAGTGCAAGTTAAAACCACAATAAGATAGCATTAACACACCCACTAAGCTAAAACAAAAAGTCAGACAATACCTAGTGATGGAGGAGTTGTGGGAAAACCTTCATATGTTGCTGGTAAGAATATGAAATAATGGAACAGTCACATTGTGAAACTGTTTGGCAGTTTCTTAAAAAGCTAAATAGATTCACCATACAACCCAGTGATTCTACTAAGAAGTATCTACCCAAGAGAAATGAAAACATATATTCATGCAAACACTTGTATAGAAATGTTCATAGCAACATCATTCATAATAGCCAAAAACTGGAGACAACCCAAATGTTCATCAACTGATGAATGAATAAACAAAATGTAGTTTATCTATATACAATACTATTATTCAGCCATAAAAAGGAATGAAGTACTGATACGTGCTACAACATGGGTGAACTTTGAAAACATTATGCTAAGTGAAAGAAAACAATCACAAAAAACTATATAGTGTATGATTTCATTTATATGAAATGAACAGGAAAGGAAAATTTTTAGAAACAGAAAGCAGATCAGTAGTTGTCTGAAACTGAAGGTAAAAAGTGAGGATTGACTGCAAATTGTCTTTTTGTTTGTGTGTTGTGTTTCTTTTCTTTCTTTTCTTTTTTTTTTTTTTTTTGGACTGCAAATTCTCACAAGGTTTTTCTGGGTGTTAGAAATGTTCTAAAACTGAATTGTGACAGTGGTTGCAGAAGGCTATCAATTTACTAAAAATTATTCACTGTACACTTATAATGGGTGAAGTCTTATGGTACATAAAATATATTTCAATAAAACTAAGAAAAAGTTTCATGAATTTCAGAAATGGTAATTTATTATTGATTGACAGTTTGCTACAGGATCTTTCTGGGACTTAGTGACTAGAGATGCATGCAGAATTAGAAAGATAAAAGAATTTATTTAGAAAAATTAGTAGATTGAGAAGTGTTTGGTGGTGGTCAGAGAAAAACCTTGAGAATGGCAAAAAGTTAGTCAGAAAACTCTCCAGGCTGAGAAAGGCCTAGAAAAAGAGACACTAGGTGGAGTTCCGGGGACTGCAGCAGTGGGGATTTAGGCAATCTTGTATACAGTTCCATTCTCATACGCAAGGGGGCGCCAGAGCTGCAAGCCTCAGTCGTGATTGTAGACATTTCCAGCCCCTAATGCTGGGTCACGGTACTGCGTTCATTCAAAACCTGACCCAGGTTTTTTAGAGACCGGGACTCTCCATTTTGTTTTATTATCTTTCTTGAGAGGCGGAGGGAATTTGCCTGAAGGTGGCTTCCTTTTAAGTCTGAAAATGCAGCAGGAAGAGCCAAGTGGCCCGTGACTCTCTATGGAGAGAGGCAGTGGTTACAGCCCAAAGAAACAACCCTAAGAAGAGCTTTTTCAGAATGACACATACTAGTTTCTTCCTCTCCTTTCATGACTCAGGTCGACATTTCACACAGACTTTTGCCTGTGTTTTCTTTCCTCTGCCTTGACCGCTAGTCAGCAGACTGTGTCCACAGTGTTTTCCCGCTCCTGCTTCCCGGTCTGAATCAGCCTGGTAAAAACATTAGCTGGAAGAGATCTGTTTACTGGGTAAATTCCTCTACAACAAATACCTTTGCAATGAAAATCTCTATTTAACCAAAAGTTCTCCACAGCCCAGCTTGTGTCTAACCTAGTTCAAGCAGTAATCCATGAAACAAAACTCTACTCCATACCACATATTTAGACAGTCAAGTTGAACTACTCGTAAAGAGATTTGACCTATAATACTTTTCTTTTCCCCGAGGAGCTGGAAATATAAGTAGAGGCAAAAACAGAGTCCCCTTTGCACTTGGAGAGTATTTTCCCACATGCACTCATTTTAAAAATCCAGTTCCCAGGAAATCTTTGTAAGGACTTTTCCCAGTAGTCTACCAGATCCAGGACAAGGAAGAAAGATAGGCTCCAGATTGGATAAGCAGAGACCTTCCCAGAAGGAAACAGTGGGAATTTAATATTCAAGCAGGCCCTGATCCAGAGCATTATGGAAACTGATCAAGGGATCAGAAATGAATCAAGTTAAAAAGAAACTAAAAAAACATTCCAAAGAGGTGATAGTACTGTTGAAGCCTGAGGCTGTACTCCACCACGCCCAGCCCTCTACTAATATACTAATGAGAATCAAGACTTCAAAAACTACAGTATGTAGATCATATGACAGAATTAATTGCATCAGTAGTCCTTCTATACTGCTAAGAGCAAAATGTTACATAAAGATGATGCTTCTTGATTTACAGTAGGGTTACATCCCAATAAACTCATCATAAGTTGAAAATATCGTAAGTGGAAAATGTATTTAATACACCTAGCCTACTGAACATCATAGACTAGCCTACCTTAAAAGTCTCAGGTCACTTATGTTAGCCTAGAGTTATTTTATAATAAAGTATTGAATATCTCATGTAATTTATTGAATACTGTACTGAAAGTAAAACAGAATGGTTGTATGGGTGCTCAGTGTGGTTTCTACTGAATGCATGTCACTTTGCACCTGGTAGAGTTGAAAATTTTTAAGTTGGGGACCTTCTGTACTGCTAAGAGCAATGTTGTTAGGGGAAGCCATTTTCTCCCTCTCCCAGGTCCACAAAATAGAAACTTTTACTTCAGAAGAATTGTGAAGACAGCATTTACCTTCCTGCTATTTCCCCTCTCAGTTCTCCCCAAGGAAGGAGTGACTCATCTGACTGGACCACTGAAGAAGGAACTGAGCATGCTCAGCCCTTTTGCAACCTTCTTGAACTAGCCTTCCCACTAGACAGGTGCATCCTCCCACCAACCCCACCGCTGAAGCATGCGCACCTCCCCAAACACATACACTCCTGCCTCCCCAAAGAGTTTAGGAGTCAAGTACAGTCATGTATCACTTAAAGATGGGGATACGTTATGAGAAATATGTAATTAGGTCAGTGATTCCCAACCTCTTTGGCACCAGGGAGGGACCAGTTTTGTGGAAGACAATTTTTCCACAGACTGGAAGGTATGGTTTTGGAATGAAACTCCCACCACAGATCATCAGGTATTAGATTCTCATAAGGATAATGCAACCTAGATCCTTCGCATGTGCAGTTCACGATAGGGTTTGCACTGTTATAACAATCTAATGCTGCTACTGATTTGACAGGAGGTGGAGCTCAGGCAGTAACGCCCGCCTCCTGCTCACTGCCATCTCCTGCTGTGTGACCTGGTTCCTAACAGGCCGGGGACCAGTACCTGGAACTGGGACCTAATGCAGCGTCCTGCATTAGGTGATTTCTTTGTTGTGCAAACATCATAGAGCACACTTAAATAAATCTAGATGCTTACTACACACCTGGGCTATGTGATATATCTTATCGCTCTTAGGCTACAAGCCTATCCAACATGTCACTGTAATGAATACTCTAGGCAATTGTAACACAATAGTATCTGTGTATATAAACCTATCTTAACATAGAAAAGGTACAGTAAAAATACAGTATTATAATCTTAAGGAACCACTGTCATATATGTGTTCATCATTAATTAGAGTCCTTATTGCAGTGCATGACTATATTAGGAAGTCTGATTGTGAGACCTGAGCTGCAGCTTCTCTGCTCTGTCCTCACCCTCATTAAAGCTGATGCTTTTATCTCCATCTGTCTGGTTTTTGTGTCTATTTCTCAAAAGGAATTCAGATGGGTAACAGCTGTGATTTATTTGTCTCTCCATGGCCCCCAAATCAAGACTTTAAGTAGCCCTGCCACTGAAAAGGTTGAAAAATCAGTGAAAAATGCCAAAAAAAAAGAAAAAAAAAATGACTCTAGTAGAAGACCAAATTCACTGTATGCCCTTGAGCAAGGGTTGAGGTCCTCAGTCACAGAAGAGAGCCACCTTTTCCGGAAGAGAATGCAGCTCAGGGGGCATGCAGGTGGGGCACTGAAGGAGAAAGAGACAGCTTCCCAGAAGCCTAGAGTGGGGGAACCAGCATCACTACCAGATTCCCTCATGTCTGTAGTGTGAAGTGGTGGCAAGAGCCCCCCATATTGGAACCCAGAAAACTTGTGATGAAGTCCAAGCTGTTTTCAGATGTGTAGCCTTTACCATTTTGAGCCTCAGTTTCCTTTTTTCTAAATGAGCATAAATATCTTCCTGCCTACCCTATAGGGTTACTGTGAGATTTACATTTATATCATGTTCATGTATATACTGGAAAGCAAAATAAAAATATAAAATAGCCGAAAAAAGTAGTGAGGAGAAGGTACTTGATATTTTGTGATAGAAGTGCTGGATATTTCCTGTTTGATCACCCAACTCTACTCTCTGATCCATATCCTAAAGGCTGAATTGTCGGAATTGCATCAATGGGTTTCCTTGCCTTTTGGCTGCTGGTTGAGTTTAAAAAGGAGCAACAGAAGGAATTGGATAGGGGTAGATTTTGGTGATTTGATTAGATTCTCTTGGTACATCCGTGCTGGATCTCCCATGTTGGCTGCATCTCTGTGGAGGGCACAGCTTGTGTCAAATTGCCAAACTGTCGTGTTTTTTTGGGGTTTTTTTGTTTTTTGTTTTTTTGGCAGTCACCCAGGCTGTAGTGCAGTGGCACAATCATAGCTCACTGCAGCCTTGACCTCGTGGGTTCAAGCAGTCCTCCCACTCTCAGCCTCCTGAGTAGCTGGGACTACAGGCATGTACCACCATGCCCAACTTCTTTAAGTAAAGACAAGGTCTTGCTATGTTGCCCAGGATGGTCTTAAACTCCTAAACTCAAACAATCATCCTGCCTCAGCCTCCCAAAGTGCTGGCACTACAGGCGTGAGCTACACATCTGGCCCCAAATTGCCTCCTCCACACAGTTTTCTCTCCAGACCAGTAGCATTGCCATCATCAGGGAATTTATGCAAAATGCAAATATTTTAGTCCTACCCCAGACCTACTGAAGCAGAAACTCCAGGGTGGGGCCTAGTAATCTGTGTTGTAATAAGTCCTCCAGGTGATTCTGATGCATACTAAAGCTTGAAAACTGCTTGCTGTTGGAAGGAATTACTCCCTCTCATTTGCTTGCAGTAACTAACCCTAGAATACTGCCCAATTCCTTACTGCTTCCCCAGAACTCTTTTACCTTTGTAAATAGTCCTTTTTATTATACTCTCCTCAAAGTACTCATTTTCTTTTTCTTTTTTTTTTTTGTCTCTTTCTTTGAATTATAAAAATTATTCATTTTAAATACGCCATTATTTCCTGCAGGACTCTGATGTTGAGATCTCAGAAATAAGACAAGTAACTGATTAACACTTTGGCCTGCGTAAAGGACAAGCACACTGATCAAGGTGAAAGAAAAATTGTCTGTCAATGAGATACCTAAATAAGATTTAGTTTGAGATCATTGTGGGCTACACACTCCCAAAATCTTTTAGGCCAAAGCTCACAGTGAGTCTCTGTGTTTCAGGAAATGTCTCCATTTGGTAAACTAAGAAATGATGTAACATCCTTGCAAGACATATGACTAAAATCTGAGGTTTCTGTGTGGTCTTTGGCTGTAATTTTGGTTTCTACCAAGGGCTTTAGTCTGAAGAGGGAAGCACTAAAGTAAGTTGCTACTTGCAAAAAGAAGCTGCTGGTATTTCTTTCCTCTGGCGAAGACCAAAGCTATAGTGAGCTAAATTCATATCATTTATTTTTCATCCAGTATAAAAATTACATGGGCCAAGACATAACATTTGAGCAGCTGTAGAAGATAAGTTCAAAGGGTCAGTGTGACTTCAGTGTATAATGCCCAAGACAAAGAGGGACTGTTTTAGGTGTTTGTTTCCTCAAGTCTCTTGTCATAGAGACTCCTCTTGTTTCCAGGGCATAAATCCAAGGCAGAAATATTCAACAGAGGTTGGGAAGGAAGCCTAGAGTAGAAACTGAGACGCCCTGCCCCAGCAAGTCATTTCCTTTGGAAATGTAAGGGTTAAGCAGCCTGGAGTCAGGCTAAGAAAGAGGCTTTGGGACAATTTAGGCCAAAGTGTTAACTCAGATTTTTCTCACCTTTCTGGGTTGACTCCATTGCTTTTGCCCACAAATGAAGAAACTGGTTTTTTGTTTTTGTTTTTTTAATTTTTTTTTTTGAGACGGAGTCTCGTGCTGTTGCCCAGGCTGGAGTGCAATGGCACGATCTCAGCTCACTGCAGCTTCCGCCTCCAAGGTTCAAGCGATTCTCCTGCCTCAGCTTCCCGATTAGCTGGGATTACAGGTACCTGCCACCATGCCCGGCTCATTTTTGTATTTTTAGTAGAGACAGGGTTTCACCATGCTGGCCCGGCTGGTTTCAAACTCCTGACCTCAGGCAATCCACCCACCTCGGCCTCCCAAAGTCCTGGGATTATAGGCATGAGCCACCGCACCCAGCCAAAGAAACTGGTTTTCAAAGCAGTATCTCTTGTTTCTGCCTCATGATTTATTTATTCAGTCAGTAAGAGCTGGACCCTGAAAAATGGTGAAGTTGGCCAAACTTATCTTTAATTTTTTTCCTTAATCCATTAAAAAAAAATTTTTTAACAATTTCTCTCACTCACCACACCACACACACACCCCAATACCTGGTATTTTCAAGCCGTAACCTGTCTGTTCACAGCTACCACTTGAACAACCTTCCCAGACTTCCCCCTTTGAACTATTGTAGAGTACAGTCAGAATTTAAAGGAATAAGATCCTATCCCTCATAGTCTGTTACAGACATGATTATCTAATTAGCCCTGATGGGCAATGGCTTGATGCTAGAAACCCTCTCACCTAAGGCAACCCGGTGGAGTGGACCAATCAGGAACCGAAGGCTTTATGAGCTGTGTGACCTTGGGCAAGTTACATAGATTCTTGGGGTTGAAAGGAACCAATGGCTTGAATACATAACACCTCACTGAGGTGTAATCCATCTTCTATGTCATTTTCTACTGAAAATAACTTCTACTACTTCTTCAGCACTTCCTATGGGCCAGGGCCTAGGCAAAGTATGTGGTATACGTTATCACTAGTCCTGAAAGTAACCCAGTAAGTGGTTAGTACTAGTCACATTTTACAAATGTAGAAAGTGAAACTCGATTGAGTGACATAATTCATCCAAGTAAGTGGCAGAGCCAGGATTCATACCCAATTACCTTTGGTCCCAAAGTTGGAGCTGTGTGATTGCCTAAGAGATCCCATTCTTACCCTACAATTGAATTGTCATTTATAATGAGCTGAATTCTGTCTTCCTCTAACTCTGGCTCACCACCACCTCCAAATCCTACCCCTTTGGGTATAGCAAACAAATTTTGCTTCCTCTTCCACATGCCACTCCTTCAGATATTTGAAGACTACAAACTATTTTGACCATCCTGAAATTGTTCGACTTTTCCTCCTACAAATGTTTAAAGTCCCTTAACTGTCCTGGTGATTCTCCTTCACTTTGTCTATGTCCCATTAAAAAAAAAAAAAACAAAAACTGAAGCTTTAAGATACATACAGAAAGCTGCACGAATTATAAATACACTGTGCAAATAACTTTTACACAGTGAACACTACTTGGTCAAGAAACAGAAATATTACCAGAACTCTAGAAGTTTATGCTACCTTTTTATCTCTGCCTCCCCTAGAAGTAACCACCATCCTGACTTTTAACATGTGAATTATGTCAATAGAATCACACAGTATGCACCCTTTTGTATCTGGCTTCTTTTGCTCAACATTTTAAGAGTTATGCATGACATATTGTGTGTAGCTATAGTTGATTCATTCTCATTGCTTTCTGTGTACTTTTTAAAAAACTGGTAAAATAGGCATAACATAAAGTGTACCACCTTAACTATTTTCAAGTGTACACTGAGTATATTCACATTGCTCTATTACCATCACCACCATCCTTCTCCAGAATTTTTTCATCTTCCCAAAGCAAAACTCGGTACTTTAAACAGTAACTCTCCATTTGCCTCTCCACTGAGCCCCTGGAAACCACATTTTACTTTCTGTCTCTATGAATTTGACTATTCTAGGTACCTCGTCTGAATGTAATCATACAGTATTTGCTCTTTTGCAGCTGGCTTATTTTTCACTTAGCATAATGTCCTCAAGGTTCCTCCATGTTGTAGCACATGTGAGAATTTCCTCCTTTTGTAAGACTGAATGATATTCCATGATATGGATATACCACATTTTGTTTGATTCTGTGTACTTTTTTTTTTTCTTTTTTTTGAGACGGAGTCTCACTCTGTTGCCCAGGCTGGAGTGCAGTGGTGCGATCTCGGCTCACTGCAACCTCTGTCTCCCAGGTTCAAGTGATTCTCTTGCCTCAGTCTCCCAAGTAGCTGGGACTAAAGGCACGCACCACCATGCCCGGCTAATTTTTGTATTTTTTGTACATACAGGGTTTCACCATGTTGACCAGGCTGGTCTCAAACTCCTGACCTCAAGTAATCCACCCACCTCAGCCTCCCAAAGTGCTGGGATTACAGGTGTGAGCCACAGCGCCCATCCGATTCTGTGTACTTTTTAAAGCATGTTGCCTAAATGGGATTCAGTGTCCCCAGGTCTGGCATAAGCAGGCACTTTGCACAGTTACCACTGCTCTGATATACTTTCAAAAAATTGCTTCCAAGTCTGGCTTCCCTCTAGACAGAGTGCCTCTTATGTGTTATCCGTCTTTGTTTCCCCAGCACCCTACTCCAAGTAGAAACTCAGTGAACAATATTGTTAATAAATGAATGAAAGCATAACTTGAATTACTTTCATTTTACCTCTCTGAGCCTCAATTTCCTCATTCTTCATATAAAGGGCTTGGACTATTGATTTCTCAAGTCTTGTCTTCTTTAACATCTCTGATTTTGTGACAGACTTGCACTTAACAAGGCTCTTCAATGACCTGTTCCAAAGGGTTTTCTAACAAAAACAACAGTAATTTTTAAAAATACATTTATGTGTTCTAGTTTATGTAACTTCATCTTATCGTCTTGGTATCCCTGTGAGGTAATGTAAGAATGTAAGACTCTGCACAAGAGATGTCTGCAGAAGGACATAGGAGACAGACTTGCAAAGTAGTTCACTAAGGTATTCTCTGTTAGGAGGAGGCATGCCAACAGAATTTCTCTCATTCCACATCTGGGATGAGGCAGGGTGGTGAATTGGCAGGCTTCTCCAATCTGTAAGGAAGCTACAATTCCCAACCGAGTCACTAGATGGCTACATAACTACATCCAGAGGGGATGCAAGGAAAACAACTCCGTCGGACAACCAGAATCCACCCAGAACCAGAATCGTCCCAAAGTGGCAGTAAACCAAATTAGCCTTTTTCTGGGAGCCTTTCTAGATACGAAATGGTTAGGAGGTGCTGAGTATTCTGAAATACACCGTGAGGGCATTACACTGAAAATGCTACTCATTCTGTTCCTGGATAAGTTAAAAGAATAACCATAATATTTTTATCCTCCATCTTGTGGCTTTTTTTTTTTTTTTTTGTAATCTTACTCTTTCCTCTCTCCCTTCTCCCTCATCCATCAGAATTCATAAGAAGAGGCACAAGGGCAAATTTCCTTTTTTTTTTTTTGAGACGGTGTCTAACTCTGTTGCCCAGGTTGGAGGTTGGAGTGCAATGGTGCCATCAACCTCTCTCTCCCAGGTTCAAGCTATTCTCGTGTCTCAGTCTCCTGAGTAGCTGGGATTACAGGCACCGGCCACCACGCTGGGCTAAGTTTTGTATTTTTAGTAGAGACGGGGTTTCACCATGTTAGTCAGGTTGGCCTCAAACTCCTGACCTGAGGTGATCCACCTGCCTTGGCCTCCCAAAGTGCTGGGATTACAGGCATGTGCCACCGCGCCTGGCCTAAGGGCAAATTTTTTATGGTCCCATTACTGAAATACACTTAAAATGTTTCAAGGGACAGTAAGTTTACAAGTTAATCAGTAGCTCTCCAGCTGGAATTTTTAAAGGAGACCAAGTTTATGGTTTTATGAAAGAAAACACTCTCACATATGTTTCAATAACATCTGGAAACTTCTGTATCCGATCAGATAAAAATCCGTACGAATAGGTATTCTTTCCTTGATAATTGCTGTAACATCAATGTATATGACCCCAGATTTTTTTTCTTTTTTCTTTTTTTTTTGAGACGGAGTCTCACTTTGTCACCCAGGCTGGAGTGCAGTGATGCAATCTTGGCTTACTGCAGGAAATGCATATAAGGGCTGATCACCCAGCTTTTTGAGCCCTCTCAGAGGTGATAGACCTCTGAAGAGAGAAATTGAGACACATAAGAGTGTAGAAACAACTCAGTGGCGACACACTGTGGAGTCCTGCCCACAGGCAGCACATATCAATCCACCACACAAAAGCCTTAGGCCACAGGTCAGTTCCCTTTAAAAAAAAAAAAAGAAAGAAAGAAAGATAGGAAATAAATCCTCCAAAAAAGAGGAAAAGCAAGGAGAGTGGCCCCCTATGGGCACCCCAACTGAGTTTATGTTTAATAATTATGGCCCCTTTACTTGCAAGTATTTAGGTAAATGGAAAAATCTTACTAAAGATGACCTAGGGCTAAGGTTTCCAAAATGGGGAACTTTGATATTCCTCAATTGGTTTTCCTGCATGCTAGATTAGACAAATTAGGCTCCCAAATCAAAGAAAATGAATGGCAATCGTACTTTAGCTGGCATCTAGAATCATCAAAAAGAGGGAAGGATAAGCTTGCCTCCCTCCAGGAAGTTAATTTAGAAAATTTTGAAACTGGTTCAGAATTTAAAAAACCAGTAAAAGCCACTTCTGAAATCAGGAAGGCTCCAGAAACTGTCTCCCCTCTGCTCCTCCTAACCCTCTACTCTCTGAACTTCCTTGTCCGAAAAATTTCATTTTTCCTCCTCCTTTCCCTCCTCCCTTGCCTCAAACCACAGGGGGACCAGAAATAGCTGCAGAAAATAATATAGTAGTTGTTCCTTTTAGAGTAAAACCCATAGGCAGAGGGGATTCTAACATAATATATGCCCCCGGACCAAATCGTAGTTAAGGCCCTGGTATTCATTCCCCAATCGGACTGAAGATCCCTTTGGGTTTGCTTAGGAATTCCAATTAAGTCTTAAGATTTATGACCCAGGGTTCTCTGACCTGTATCAGCTGATTCAGTTACTGGTCTCCAAAAACAAAGCTGAAGAATGGCTTAGAGTAGCAGATTGGAAACAGCCTTTATTAGATTTTGCCAAAATAGATGCAACTGGAAGAGAGAAATGCAGAGAGCTTTGCAGTCACCTCTGTGAAACTGTACCACAGATATTCCCCAAGGTTATAGATTGAGCAAAGGTGCAACAATGTAAAATACGCCCAAACGAAACCATGCCTGACTTTTACATCAGGTTTGAAAAGATATTCAAAGAGTTTTCAGGAATACCTCCTGAAAACTTTGAGCATGGTAAAAGTGATACCTTACTTAATTCTGAGTTTATTCAAGGTTTAGATAAAGAGTTAGCAACCCTAATAAAGAGGAATAATGTGACTTGGACTTCCTTTCCCACTAGCCACCTAGTCACCCTAGCTGACCAGTTGTCACAAGCAATCATTAAGAAAGAAAAGGGAACAGTCTCTAAAATTATAAGTTTACAACTAAAACAACTTAGTAATCAAGTTGGGAGTTTGCAAGGGTCTCATGGTCCCCAGAGATCTAAGCAACCTCAAGAGGAAGCAATTTGCCACTATTGCAAAAAGAAAGGACATTTAAAAAAATAATGTAAAAAACTTAAATGGATGCTTGTACAAAGTGGGCAAACGGCCCCAAAGGAAGGCACCAGAACAACTCAAAAATCAGAATAATGATGCTCTGAGGGAATAGAGAGGGTTTTCCCCCTACTTCTAACTAATGCTTTAGGAGAAGTAGAAATATCCATAAGTGGGGAAAATATCAAAGCCCTTGTCAACACCAGCACTACACTGTCAGTCCTCAACCCCACCTTGATTAAAAACCGTCTCCCTTGGAGTAAAGAAAAAGTACACATGGTAGGGGTTTCAAACTCTCCTATTATAGCCTTTAAATCAAATCCCCTTCTATTTCAGTTAGGAAAACTAGTGGGGGATCACATTTTTCTTATAGTAGATAGTGTCCCACACACACCTGCTGGAATGGGATTTCCTAGAGACCCATAATGCTCACATTTCATTTTCACGAAAGAGAAATTATTCTCAACCTGGGAGACATAGAAGACTTACAAAAGCCCACGTGTAGTATTATGCTTGGGAAAGTTAATCAAGATTCTGGGCAGGAAGAATTAGAGCCTTTCTTATCTAAGGTACTAGACTCCTTATGGGCAAGCTCTTCCACAAATATTGGGAGAATTAAGTCAGCAGTCCCTATAGAGATAACCATAAATAAATCCAAACCTCTGCCAAATGTAAGGCAGTAACTCCTTAGACCTGAAGCCTTCCTAGGAATAAAACCAGTCATTCAGGACTATTTAGACAAAGGACTCATAATACCCTGCACCAGCCCTTGCAATACACCAGTCCTCCCAGTTAAAAAGCCAAATGAGAAAGGCTGGAGGTTTGTTCAAGACCTAAGAGCTATAAATAAAATCATAATTCCTAGACACCCTGTTGTTCCTAATCCCCACACCTTACTGTCCAATATTCCTATCACTGCCAGCCACCTCTCTGGTATTGATTTATGTAGTGCATTTTTCAGCATACCTGTAGAGCAAAATAGCCAGTATCTTTTCACTTCCACTTGGGAAAATTGCCAATACACATAGACAGTCTTACCCCAGGGCTTCTCTGAAAGTCCTACTTATTTTTCTCAAATACTAAAGGCAGATTTAGATGACATTGATTTTTCAAATGAATGTACTCTAACTCAGTATGTGGATGATTTATTGTTCGTACTCCCTACCAAAATGCAGAGAAGATAGTCCTTAAACAGCTTGCTTTTAAGGGACACAAAGTGTCAAAAGATAAATTGCAATTTTGCCTCCCCCAGGTTAAATATTTGGGACATATTATTTCCCCAAGGGGGCTTTTAATAAACCCTGAGAGAATCTCTGCTGTTATGACATTTTCCCTGCCCAAAACTGAAAAGCAATTAAGAGGCTTCTTATGGTTAACAGGCTATTACAGGAGTTGGATTCCATACTACTCCTTAGTTGCTCAGCCCCTATATAAAAAACTAAAACAGACCCAGCCAGACTCAATCCACTGGGAAGAGGGGAAAAAGTAACACATAGAAGATCTGAAACGGGCTCTCACCCAAGCGCTTGCTTTAGGCCACCCCAATTACAGTCTTCCTTTTTCCCTCTTTGTACATGAAATACATGGGAATACTCTAGGAGTATTAACTCAAAAACATGGTGACAATCACAGACCAATTGGTTATTTCAGTCAACAGTTATATCCAGTTGCAAAGGGGCACCCTCCTTGTATGAGGGCTATATTAGCTGCAGTCACATTATGCAAAAACATTGAAGAATTTGTCCTAGGGTCCCCTCTGACCATCTGTGTCCCCCACTCTGTGAAATCTCTTCTAAGCTCTCACCACACTCAACACTATTCTGTTAGCTGCCTCGCCTCTTATGAGGTACTCCTGCTTTCTGCCTTCAACATCATTTTGAAGCGCTGTAACACTCTTAACCCTGCTATCCTGCTCCCCCTTCCAGGTGGACAACAAAAGTAAGAGGAACATGACTGCACTCTACTAACTAATATCTTACTCTCCCCCAGGGAAGATTTATAGGAAAACTCTAATTGAGAATGCTGAATTAATTTGGTTCACAGATGGTTCTTATTTAAGGGATATTACCAGGCAGGATACACCATCACTTCCATAACAGACATAATCGAAAGTGCCCAACTCCAAGGAGTCAAATCCACCCAGATGGCTGAATTAATAGCATTAACTAGAGCTTGTAAATTAGGTAAGGGAAAATTGACAAATATATACTGATAGCCAGTATGCTTTTGGAGTAGCCCATGATTTTGGCATGCTATGGAAACAGAGAGGATTTCTTACCTCATCCGGACAGCCCATACGAAATGGGCACCAAGTTTCAGAGTTACCAGAAGCAATTCAGATGCCAAAGCAACTTGCAATCATAAAAATCCCTGGGCACGGCCGGGCGCGGTGGCTCAAGCCTGTAATCCCAGCACTTTGCGAGGCCGAGACGGGCGGATCACGAGGTCAGAAGATCAAGACCATCCTGGCTAACCCGGTGAAACCCCGTCTCTACTAAAAAATACAAAAATCTAGCCGGGCGAGGTGGCGGGCGCCTGTAGTCCCAGCTACTTGGGAGGCTGAGGCAGGAGAATGGCGTGAACCCGGGAGGCGGAGCTTGCAGTGAGCTGAGATCCGGCCACTGCACTCCAGCCTGGGCGACAGAGCGAAACTCCGCCTCAAAAAAAAAAAAAAAAAAAAAAAAAATCCCTGGGCACTCAAAAGAATAACGCTGAAGAAGCAAAAGGAAATAATCTAGCTGATGCTGCAGCCAAGAATGCTGCCCTAGGAAAGATGGCCTATCCTGTACAGCAATATACCTTTTGTCCTAAAAATACCATCACTAACATTGTTTTACATTATCAGCAAGCATCTGCCCCTCAAGAGAAATAAACCTGGCAGCAAAAGGGAGGCATGTTTGACCCAAGTAAGAAATTATGGCTAAGGCCTAACAAAAAACCCATAGTTCCCATAGGTGTGCAATTGCCTTTCCTTCAGTTTATTCATGAAATGACTCATTGGGCCCCTGAAAAAATGGTATCATGGGTAAAACAATACTTTTGGAAACCATCGCCCACGGTAGCCCAAAAGGTATACGTTCGATGTACTATATGCCCAAAACGTAACCCTGGCAAGCCCTTACATGGCTCCCAAGGTCATTTTCCTTTGCCAGTAGGACCTTTTGAAGTATGGCAGTTAGATTTTATCTAGATGCCGCCATCCCCAAATTTCAAATATGTGCTGTTCTTAGTTTGTATGTTTTCTCATTGGGTAGAAGCATGTCCTTGTCAGAGGGCTACTGCCTTAACAGTAGGGAAAATTTTGTTAGAGAGAGTCATTCCAGTTTGGAGAATTCCTTCTGAACTGCACAGTGATTGTGGGACTCATTTTACTGGACAAGTTGTTCAATCCATTTGAAAAATCTGGCTCATAATACATTTCCATTGTGCCCACCATCCCCAATCCTCTGGATTGTTGTTACGGACAAATGACACAATAAAAACTCAGTTAGCTAAGTTGACAGAGGCTTTTAACCTCCCTCGGCCAAAAGCCCTCCCACTGGTCTTCCCTAATCTTAGATCCACTCCTTTTGGAAAACATTGTTTATTGCCCTGTGAAATCATAACAGGGAGACCTGTGAGGCTGGATGAAGGCTTATACAAACTGGCCTTACTCAAAGGGGACATATTGCACTATTGTCAAGAGCTCCTCAAAACCTTAACAAATAACACAAAGCTGGTAACAGAATCTTTCCACAGTGAACTCCAGGGGGCAGATGACCCCAAAGATCACGGATTACAGCCAGGTGACTTGGTATATTGGAAAAGACACCAACTGAAGGATTCCGTACAACCCCTCCAGAAAGGACCTTTTCAGGTGCTTTTAACCAACTCTTGCGCTGCAAAGTTAAAGGGAGTCGCTTCTTGGATTCACATTTTATGCCTAAAATGAGCACCTGACCACATTCCTGACCACCCCTGGACTTCCGTAGCAGTCTCTGACACCCACCTGCAAATCAAGAGAACACTGGAGGCTCAGCCAGTCTCTAGGGCTACAACAAAAGCCAACATACTTCCAGAGATGCTGGACCAGGCCAGTCTGCGAGAACCCTAAAATAACTATCATTCTTACTTTCCTTGCTATAGAATATTGCTAAAATAATGTTTTAACTGAGACCCCTAAGAAGCTGTTTGGAATCTATGCAATCTTCTTTGGGATAACTTTCTAAATGGATGCAGCTATACATTCCCTTGCTAAAGCCAGGAAAATGTTTTACTTGTTCATTCTCATTCCCACAATCTCCTCTGTCTACCTACCCCACACTCCTCTTTTCAAACCTGAAAATTTCTCCTGGTCCCCTGCAAACCTCAGCAATCTTCCTGCAGGTGGAGCCCACATCATTTGGTATGATATAGACCAGAGGAAATGAAGACAGTTATATGGAACAGCACCATTCTAAACATTCCCCAAGGTCCCCACTTTTTAGGTACCTCTATTATAGGGCTGCAACCAAATATGACGCCCTGCAGAAATACTTGCCTAACAATGCCTCAGGATGATCACTGAGGGCGTTTAACCAGGTAGAACATTGCATAACAATAGATATTGGGGATGGTCATTTGAGACAACTGCCTTGTTACAATGTGTCCTGTGTAAACTGCCATAGCATGGCCTGCCCAAATAGCCACCAGCCCTGTGCTTGTGGCTGGATGCTCCTATCCAGCACCAACCATACTGACACTGCCCTTAAAGAACTATTTATGGGAGTCAATTGGTGGACAGAGGTCCCTGACAGCACAAATTCCGCCCTAAAACCAAGGTGCCACTGGGAAGCCTTATGGAATACCCAGACAAGAGCATAGTTAGGTGTAACCTCCACTCACCTAACAATTGTTTGGGATACCCAGCAGTTCTGCATTGATTCCATTTATCCAAATTGTACAAATGGCATCAGTATACAATGGCAACAGCATTCCTGATGGATATATGAAAATTGGCCACCCAAAAAACTAAAGCATGACCTCACTGGAGGAGTTGGAGCTGGGCAAGGCGTACTGAGGCAAGCTGAGTTCATGGCTAATGAAGAGAGACATTCTTTAGAAAAAAAAATTCCCTATCAAAAATAGGGCACATTGAAGAAATGCTATTCCAGGAAGAGGGAAAAGGATGGGAAGCTGCTTTAAAAGATAATGCAGCACTCATCAAATGGATAGAAGCAACCAGACAAACCGTGAAAACGTACTCCCAAATCCAAAGATGGGAACAAGCGTGTACTCTTACCTGATAGGGGCTCATGTCTATTCTATTACAAATGGAATTGGAGGTGGATATGAAGCAATGGCCTACAATCCTCAGTACTGAGGCCCAATCCAAACACCTGTGGAAAATATGTGGTCCTCCAAACTTATGGAGATTTTTGGACGTTAAATGTGACCTTAAATATTGTATTCTCAGAGCACAGGCACCAAAGTTAAATGAGGCTTAAAGGTACTGCCCCTGGGAAATAGGTGGGCTATTTTAGCTGATAATAACACATAGTATTCCATCTCCCTTTCAGATTATGAAAATAGAAAAGGAGAATGGCTATGCCCTCAAACCACTTGGAACCCTGATTTTTCCTAAACTTGGCCTCTAATATCCACCCCTATGGGACATAGCATCTGGTATATAAGGAAGGGCCATTTCTGTTGGGAGGGACAACAAAATGCCACTGTAGAATTATATGACTTCCCCTGTAACAAAACCTCCTTTTCTCTCCCAAATACTGGTATATGGTGCAATACAAAAGTGGTGGGAAAAATATATTTGTCCACTGTTAATAAGTCCTATAACAATTTAGACATTGACGACCAGGCATTCCTTGCATTTGATTTATACCCTCCTCAGGATGTTATACCCTTAGAGATAAATTGGCCGAAAGAGAGATTAAATTTATTAGATTCTGATTTAGTGTCAGTCCTACAATTCTCAAATAAGATTTATCATAAAGTTCAAATGACCCTTGATAAGGAGGGTAAACACACTGTGAGTCTGATCAAAGAATATGATGATGCATGCAGTGGTTTTTTTGGCTGATTAGATTGTTTACTGCCCTCTGACACTACCTATAATCTTCTTGAATGCCTAATCTTTGCTACCTTGGGTATTTTGGTATTTGTCTCGGTATTTATCTTGGTATTTGTCACTGTATTAGCATTATATATCTCTTGTAAATGTTATGCCAGTTACAGCAAAATTAACAAGGCACAATTAAAGACCCAGATCATGATAGCTCACAAAATATATATGATCTGGGATTTTTTTATACTAAACCCTAGGTCTGACTCCATCCCTTAAACTATTGATTATTACATCAGGTCAGACCATGTCCTGCCGCCATGATCCAAATTATAAATACTTAAAATTATTACCACCCAACCAGACTACTCTAGGAATGAGCGTTCCTAGCATTATGGGACGTGTTGCTGTTTGTTGGCCTGCATATGCATTTTGTGGAATGCTTTTTGGCCAAGAAGGGAGATGGAGGACTAAGCTCTGTTTTTTATTTTGCCCAAATTCCTACCTAAGGGGTCTAGGGAGTCGTGTCCTACAAACCATAAGTTCTCATCGGATGGGTTTTATCTGACCCTGTATATCATGACTTGCTTTTCAATCTGACTCTGGCATAACATTATGAGACAAGGAAAAAATATTTAACCCCAAAATATATTTCCTTGCCATACCTTGAAATTTCCCTGCAAAGTATCTTGTGGGAAAAATTCACATTCTATAGAGAATTCCCTTTTCCCTTTTGTTTTCCTTCCTTTCTTTCCAGATCCAGGAGATAATCAACTAAGAGCCAGGCACCCTTTTAGGTCCAATAAGAAACATTTTACAACCTGCTTTCTCCCTGAACTCTGCTATCTGAGAGATTCCTCTGCATAATAAAACTTGGCCTCCACAATCCTTTATCTTAACCTGAACATTCCTTTCCATTAATCCCAGGTCTTCAGATAAACTCAACCAATTGTCAACCAGAAAATGTTTAAATTTACCTATAGCCTGGAAACCCCCGCTTTGAATTGTCCCACCTTTCTGAACCAAACCAATGTATTTCTTAAATGTATCTGGATTGTTTGTTTGTTTGTTTGTTTGTTTGTTTGTTTGTTCAAGATGAAGTCTCACACTGTCACCCAGGCTGGAGTGCAGTGACATGATCTTGGCTCACTGCAACCTCCACCTCCTGGATTCAAGTGATTCTCCTGCCTCAGCCTCCCGAGTAGCTGGGATTTCAGGTGTGCACCACCATGCCCAGCTAATTTTTGTATTTTAGTACAGATGGGGTTTTACCATGTTGGTCAGGCTGGTCTCAAACTCTTGACCTCAAGTGATCCGCCCACCTCAGCCTCCCAAAGTGCTGGGATTACAGGCATGAGCCACTGCCCCCAGCCCTTAAATGTATTTGATTGATGTCTCATGCCTCCCTAAAATATATAAAACCAAGCTGTACCCTAACCACCTTGGGCACATGTTCCTAGGACCTCCTGAGGGCTGCGTCACAGGCCGTGGTCACTTATATTTGGCTCAGAATAAATTTCTTCAAGTATTTTACAGAGTTTGACTCCTATTGTTGACAAAACATCAACAAATCTCACTCTACATCTTCTTCTCTTACAATGAATATTCATGGCCTTTAGTAAAGTTGTGTTCAATTATTTCTTTTTATCTTTTAAAAATAATTAAATTTATTTAGACCTCCTTCTAAATCCTTCAGTGTTACTGGCATTTCTGCTACAAAGGTATTCTCACCAATTCCTACCAATTTTCTCTCTTTCTTTGAAATTACACATTTGAAGACTGAACCTAGGGTATATTTTTAGGTTGATTTATCACTTTTGAAATATGTTACTTTATTTTATTATCGTTGCTTCTCTTGGTTTCGGGCCCTACTAACTTTAGGTGGAATTAACACACTTTACTATTCATCCTTCTGTTGTCTTCATGGAAGTTCTATGACACTCCAGTTATGTTCATTTTTTAGCATTTTAAATGCCTGGATGGGATAAAAACAGAAAAGTAAAACATAAATAAAGAAATAACTATTTTGGCAGCCGCAGAGAACAATTTCAATGACATGTTATTAGCATTATATATGAATAAAATGAAATAATGAATGGGAAGGCACTTTGAAAGATACAAAAGTATGCCATGCGAATGTAAATGAACATAATATTTGGCTTGACTTCAAGTGGAAATCAAGAACTGTGAAAATAATGGCTTGTTAAGATTTACCAAATGCCTAGGGTTAAATATCTGTGGGGAGAGCATGGAGACACATAACTAACATCATTTCTTAAACTACTTGAATACTCTTTACATTATTTACTTATTGGTGTTCTGACTACTGTTGTGACTCTTAACACATCTTAGTAACAGAGCAATGGAAGAGTGCATTTTTACGGTAACCCAGAGATTACAGTGAATATCAGAGACATAAATCAGCACAAAGTCTTAAAAGTGGTTTGACAGGACGGAGCCAGTGTAATGTGGCTTTTCTATTAGCTTGGCTATAAAGTTGGCTATTAACTTAGCACTTAATTGGATCCTCCTGCAGGGAAACCGTAAGAGCATTCAGTCCTGCAGGCTAAAGAACATGGTGTACCTGTCGAATAGTGTTTAAGGTACTTTAAAAGTCTAGTTATAATTGAGTAATGACTAAACACAACTCTATTATATCAGACTTTTAGAGGTGGTAGGTATACTGTCTACCTACACAAAATTGTGTCTGAACATCTGAGTCTGAATCCATTTACAAACTGTGTACAGCCTTTGATCATATATTTTAGCCTTTATGAGGCCGTTTCTTCATCTGTATACTAAAATTAACATTATCTGTTCTTCTTACTTCAAAGAATTATATGTGAAGTCAGATCATACACAGGAAAGAGCTTTAGAGACATAAACACCACACAAACATTAATTATAATTACCAAATGTAACTATCATATTTTACAAATGAGGAAACCGAAGCCCAAAACAGCTGAATGATTTGGTTAAGGAGCTATTGTGGCTGAGTTAGATCTAGAACACAGATTTTCAAGGCCTCTTTTCTTTTCAATATATCAATCAGTACTGGTTTTTGACATTTTATATATACTAAGGTCTCCATCCATGACTCATTTACATATAATTTATTACCCAGCCATAAAAAGTCATTAAAATTTAACTTTAAGTTTGTTGGAAGCTAGATTTAATTACTATGTATGTGTATTTTTGCATTACTGAACTTCCAACTATAGCTGGGCTAGTCCCTGAAGGAAAAAGTTTTTTGTTTTTATTTTGCATGTCAGTGCTTGGTTAAAATGTCTGTTTTTATAGGAGAGTCACATGAGATACTCTAAACCCTAAATCTAATTACTGGGAAGAATCTAAAAAACAAATCCAAACCTTGTATGAAAGCCAAACTTTCATTGTATTTTCCAGTCTTCCTAAAATAATATTTTTCATCTTCATCTTAGCATATATTTTAAACCTTTAATTTTACTATTCACATAAAAAGGACCAGTTGCAGCCTCAAAGATATTTTATTCTAATATGATTTTCATCCTAATAAATGTATCAATCGTGTGTGAAAATAGCATTATATCTGAAGATACTTTTGTTTTAAATAAAGCTATTTTGAGTTTTTTCTTATAATTTGTGATGGATTAGGACTAAATAATGTCTGAAGTTTGCCTCTAACTCTAAGCTCCTATGAAATAAAACAGAATTATAGGAGGAAACTGGATCAATATTTATTTCTCCAGCTACAGTTGCATGGAGATTTGAGACTAGTTTCATTTTCACAGAAAAAAAATACACAAGGACATGTTCATCCTTGATGCCTTATTAAGGAATGCTTTTCAAAGCTTTGTGAGGCAAGGCACAGTGGCTCACACCTGTAATCCCAGCACTTTGGGAGGCTCAGTCGGGTGGATCACCTGAGGTCAGGAGTTCGAGACCAGCCTAGGCAACATGGTGAAACCCTGTCTCTACTAAAAATACAAAAATTAGCTGGGAAAGTGGTGGCGTGCACCTGTAATCCCAGCTACTTGGGAGGCTGAGGCAAGAAAATCTCTTGAACTCAGGAGGCAGAGGTTGCAGTGAGCCAAGATCGTGCCACTATCTAACCTGGGCGAAACAGCAGGACTCTGGCTTAAAAAAAAAAAAAAAAAAAAAAAAAAAAAAAAAAAAAGGCTTTGTAAGTGTATGGTAGTTTAATTTTACAGTGTTCCACCATGGAGAACACGTGAATTTTGTATCTGAAGATTTGGCTCATGTACTGGCTGATCTTAAGACTCTCTAACTCTCAATTTTCTAATCTTTTAAATGGGGTTTTTTCAACCAGATGCCCAAACTTAACCTGTAAGATTTATTTTTTTAAAGGAGCGGGGAGGGCAGGGTACTGAAATAATATAGAAAAGCTATTATTTTTTTTTTTTTTTGAGACGGAGTCTCACTCTGTCGCCCAGACTGGAGTGCAGTGGCCAGATCTCAGCTCACTGCAAGCTCCGCCTCCCAGGTTCACGCCATTCTCCTGCCTCAGCCTCCCGAGTAGCTGGGACTACAGGCGTCCACCACCTCGCCCGGCTAGTTTTTTGTATTTTTTAGTAGAGACGGGGTTTCACCGTGTTAGCCAGGATGGTCTCCATCTCCTGACCTCGTGATCCGCCCGTCTCGGCCTCCCAAAGTGCTGGGATTACAGACTTGAGCCACCGCACCCGGCCAAGCTATTATTTTAAAGATAGAATTTTTCAGTCTACAGAAAGGTAAAAACTTGACTATTCATTGTATTCACCCTTCGTTCTGGAAAAATTACCCAACTGGGCCCTTTACAAAAAGTGAAACTTGTAGCTTATCTGTGTCATTAAGAGCACTTTGAGAAAACCTAACTGCAGATATTTCCAGCAGAGAAGCTAACTAGGTATTCTGGTTAGTAAAGCAATTATTGTGAGTTTCTGAGCTTGTACTTCGTCTCTGCCTGCTTTGTTGCTTTTGAGGTTGAGGCAGTGTCTCTCTTCTTTCCATATGAATCTAAATGGATTGGGCAGTCTTCTTGCTTGTTCCTGGGAAAATATGTATTCTTGCCTGAGAAGGTGCTGTCCAGAAATCTGAAGCTGAGGCCCAGGAGATGGCAGGGTGTTCCTTACTTGACACAGAATGCCACATCACCAGCCCATCCCTGAGCTGTGCTGTTTGCCTTATTTCTCCAAGAATATATGAGCTTCAGCCCCTTCCTCTGTTTTCCAGAAGTGCCAAAACAAAAACGTCAACCAAGCTAACAGCTGAAACATCTCTATGCTAGCAATTTTCCCACAAAGTGGTTGAGATGAGATCTTGAACTATTTTAACGCAAGCAAAATTATTGTGTCCGAACTTCTAAATCACTTTAAACATTCTATTCAAAGTTTTTCAACCCAATGGTTTTTCTGTATTCTGACTAATTTTGTGAAAGGGGAGAATGGATATTTTATCATAAGAGAGTGAGTAGGCATTCAAGAAGTGCTTGTGGAATAAGGAGGAATTATTGAGTCCTTCCAGAAGTGAGTTAAGGGAGAGGTGGCACTGTGTAGCACAGATCTACTGACAAGAGCTCGTCAACAGGGTTTGATGATTCTGATAGCCATCTCCATTTGGGTTATGTTTAAGGGATGTTCTCCTGGAATCTGCCTGACACCATTTTTTTTTTTTCTTGTCTTAGTTCAGTCTACTATACCAGAATAGCATAGACTAGGTGACTTAAATAGCAAACATTTATTTCTTGCAGATCTAGAGGCTAGGAAGTCTTAAGATGAAAGTACTGGAAGATATGATGTCTGTTGAGGGCCTGCTTCCCGGTTCATAGATGGCCATCTTCCATACACGGCAGAAAGAGAGCTAGTGAATTCTCTGAAGTCTCTTTTATAAGGGCACTAATCCCATTCCTGAAGGCTTCACCCTCATGACCTAATCACTTCCGAAGGTCTCACTTCTTAATACCATCATATTGGGGGTTAGGATTTCAACATATGAATTTGCAAGGCACACAGACATTCAGTCCAGACATGTCTAGTCCCTTTCTCCTGGGGTCAGTATGTATTAAAGGAGCAGAATCTTACTCCTTCCCCCTTGGAAGGTATGCTTCAGTGGAAAGGCAAAGATTGCAGTATTTTAGACAGCTCTAGATATTGTGTCCGTAAGAGGGAAGCCTGTCGGCATGGGCAATTTAAATTAATTTCAGTCTTTTTATGGACTTGTTATGTTTACAAAAAGTAAACTTATCTAATTAAACTAAATTAAATTAAATATATGCATTCATTTAACAAAATGTATTGAAGGCCTGTCTTAGACATTATTCCAGGCACTCGAGATACAGTAATGAATAAGACAAAGTCTCTGCCTTCCCAGAGTTTGTGTTCCAGAGGGGACAGGGAGACAATAACAAATAGGTAGATACACAGTAAGCCAGGTGATAAATACAACAAGAGAAAAATACAACAAGTTAAGGAGGATATGGAGTGTCATTATATATGCGGGAAGGAGTGTAATATATTGATCTCTGTTTCAGATATCCATTGCCACACAACAAAACACCCTGAACCCTATTGGTCAAAAAATATTAGCTGGGTGTGGTGGCATGCACTAATAGTCTCAGCTAGTCAGGAGGCTGAGGCAGGAAGATTGCTTGAACCCAGAGTTTGAGTTTACAGTGAACTATGACTGTGCCACTGCACTCCAGCCTGGGTGACAGAGTGAGACCCTGTCTCTAAAATTTAAAAAAAAAGAAAAAAAATTGTAAGAAAAAAAATGTAGGATCTTGTAGGTTCCCTGAGGTCTTTAAACAGTTGCGGTCATATGGCAAATGGTGTCAGAGTTATCTGAGTAATTAAATGGGCTGGACATTCCAAACGGCTTTTTCATTCACATGGCTGGCCCCTCAGATGGGAAGGTTGGAACAACCAGGGTCTGGCCAGGCATTACTCTGTCTGCACATGACCTTTCTACGTGGCTGTCTTGGGCTTTCTCACAGCATGGTGGAATTGAGTAGTCAGGCTTCTCCCATGCTGGTGGCTTCTCCTGAAGCAAGTATTCCAAAAAATCCAGGCAAAAACTGCAAGGCTTCTTATGATGTAGACTTGGAAGTCAGGCAGGCATCACCGCCACCACATTCTGTTGGTCAAAACAAGTCACAGGGACCACTGGATTCAAGGGGAGAGGACTCTGTGAGGCTGAGAATATTGGAAGATGTGGCTCATTTGGGGGCCATTTTTGGACACTAACTACCACAGTTATTAAAGGGATGGCCTCACTGATAAAGCGATAGTTGAGTGGAGATAGAAGGGAAGTGAGGGAGAAGCCATGTGGGTATCTAGAAGAGATCTCCTGGCAGGGTGAACAGCAAACACAATGTCCTGAGGCAGAAGTAGTCATAATATGTTTATGAAAACAAGGAAACCAGTGTGAACAGAGTGAGATTGGTGGAGAGAAGTAGAAGTAATTCAGATAGCAAAGGAGGGGTTAGATGATATATAGCCTTATAAGCTTTTTAAGGACTTTACATTTTATTTGGAGTGATATGAGAAGCCAATCCATGATATTGAGCAGAAGGACGATATGACCTGACTTCTATCTTTCTTTTTTAGGCTAGTCGTATGAAGCCGTGGGAGTGGGGAAGGCTGACTTCCGTCTTCAAGGCTTACTCTGGAACATAATGTTGAGTGAAGGCTGTCAGGAGACAAAAAGGTAGGAAACAAGTTACTGCCATCATCCAGGCCAATAGAAAATGAAGCTTGGAGCAGGGTAGTAACAGCAATAGAAAATATATTCTAATATATTTTAAAGGTAGAGTCCTCAAGATTTTCTGATGTTCTATGACAGAAAGAGAATTAAAGATGGCACCAAGGTTTTTTTGCCAGGGAAATTAGAATAATGGAGTTGCCATTTATTAAGCTGGGGAAGACTACATGAGCTACAGTTAGCAGGGAGATGGTCTTCAGGAATTTGGTTTTGTATGTGTTAAGTTTCAGATGCCTATTAGATGTCCAAGTCAAAATGAAAATAAATACAAAGTTTATCAGGTCATGTTCATGCTCTGATTTTATATAATTGCATGTGTTAATACAAATTGTTGCACTTAACGAAGAAAATAAAATATTTGGGTAGCACACAACATTCTAAGAAAGCTGGAGACCCATACTGAAGGTCTCCAGTGAACTCTAAGCTCTCATTTTGACATAAATGAATAGGCAGTAGTGTCGTGAAAAGAACATAGGCTTTGAACTCAGGTAGACTTGGGTCCGGATGCAGGCTCTACCCTTTATTAGCAGTGAGGCTTCTGCATATTACGTAATCTAAGCCTCGATTTTCTCATTTATAAAATGAGAATAATGACACCTTGGAATGCAGTTGTTAGAATTAGGTGAGTGAATGTGTGTAAGGCACCTGGCACACAACAGATACTTGGTAAATGGTAGCCATTATGAATGTGCCCACTGCTTTATTTTCCTAAGTTCTTGCATGGCCTCTTCCTCTGGCAGACATCAGGGGAGGTGGCAGAAAGCAGGGCAGGACTCAGTGAGGGACAGTCCTACAGAAGTGCTGACCTGTGTGGTCCCACCTTACCCCTGGACATGCACCTGCAAACTCTGGGCAGGTCTCTGGGTGACAATTCGATAGGGTAACAGCAGTGAGAAGCAAAAGCAGTCTGTACAGCTAGCATCCTCCCAGACTGTCCCAGTGAGATATGTGAACTGTAGTTCAGCAGAAGTGTGGGCAGCAGACACATGCTCAGGTCCCTGGGTTAAACAGGCTTGCATTCACTTATTGACGTTTCAAGCAATAGAGGCACAGCAACATGAGGCAGAGGGACACTGCTGCCAGGGAACATGCCTAGGACAGTACTATCTTGTTGTTTTAACCTTCAGTAAATATGCTGCCCTTGAGGTAAATGACAACTAGAGTAGGAGTATGTAGGCAGTGCTGGGTGCCATCTTCCAAGGTCTAAACTGATATAAGTCCTGTGGGAATTGGGGTAATATGAGTACATAGAAATTTTTAAGAAAACCGTTAAGCAAGGTGATCCACTGATCATAAAAGGGGGGAACAGGTTTGACGAACCATCTAGGGGCGTGAGCAATGTGACAGAACAGCCAGGCAGCGTGGCCAGGCATAGTAGCTCACACCTGTAATCCCAGTACTTTGGGAGGTCGAGGCAGGTGGATTACCTGAGGTCAGAAGTTGGAGACCAGCCTGACCAACATGGCAAAACCCCATCTTTACTAAAAATAGAAAAATTAGCCAGGCATGGTGGCAGGTGCCTGTAATTCCAGCTACTCAGGAGGCTGAGACAGGAGAATCACTTGAACCCGGGAGGAGGAGGTAGCAGTGTGCCAAGAGAGATCATGCCAGGGCACTCCAGCCTGGGCAACAGAGCGAGACTCTGCCTCAAAAAAAAAAAAGAACAGCCAGGCAGCATGGAGGGCCACAGGATGCCCACAATCGTGAATGATTGTGAACTTAAAGTGTGTCTAGTCAGCATGGTTGCATGTTTTCCCCCAACACTTTTAAGCATGAACTAGGCAGAGAGTTGGTTTTAACCATATCTAGGATACTGCCAGGCACATACTGTACTTTGAAAGGAGAGAGAGGCCAATAAGTTGGTGCATGCAAAGACTGCAAATGGAAGCTGGCTAAGAAGGGGCATTGAGGACACAGTGGCCATGAGAGGCAGTGGAAGGTGTCAGGGTCAATGGACTCTGGGTCCCCATGAAATTGAGGAAATTATTTGAGCAAATCTTGGCATTACAGTTCTTTTTTTTAGATGGAGTCTTGCTCTGTTACCAAGCTGGAGTGCAGTGGTATGATCTCGGCTCACTGCAACCTCCGCCTCCCGGGTTCAAGTGATTCTTCTGCCTCAGCCTCCCGAGTAGCTGGGACTACAGGTGCACACCACCAGCCTCAGCTAATTTTTGTATTTTTAGTAGAGACAGGGTTTCACCATGTTGGCCAGGATGGTCTCGATCTCTTGACCTCGTGATCTTCCTGCCTCGGCCTCCCAAAGTGCTGGGACTACGGTTCTTTTTTTAAAAGGTGTTTAAGAATGGGACATTTCCTTGCCATCTTCCCACTTCACCTTTTTTATTCTCACCTTTTTTCTTCGCCTTTGCACAGTTTAAATACTAAGTTTATGAGGTAGAGTGTTGCTAGCTGCTTTGCTTCTATTGGGGTTTGGGGAGCAGGGGATGGGACATCGCTCAGAGTGCAAACTCTTATAATTCTCGCAAATAAAGAGTTAAATGGTGTTATTTGGAAGTCCTTTAATATTATCCAGATTTGGCTTAGAGATAGGATTATGCTGCTGAACTTTATTTTTCTTCTTAATTTACAAAGAGTTCTCTTAACTCAGACATTCCAGTGCTTTGTTGGAATTTTCTATGTAATGCAGCCTATTACAGAGCAATTTTGAGGGGAGTTGTAACTTAACCTCTAACGTGGGGCAGGATCCTAATAAAAGAGAAGTCTCCTGACCAGAGCTTCTTGCTCAAGTTTCTAACAAGAATGTCTTCTCTCCAGAATGGCTGCAGGAGATCAAATGACAGAGGCAGTTTTATCAGTTTGTTGTGCTGGTCTTTCACCTGCCTGAAAACTATCTTTAAATGATTGCTTTCCAAATGCAATTACACAGCAGTCTGTTTTCTAGAGACCTGAAGTTCAAATAAGCTTCTTGTGTGGAATGTTTGCCCTGGTGATTTTGGAGGTGATTTAAGGTAGAAAGAGCAGTTCTCCAAGACACAGAAAGAGCCAAAAATAATAGAATCTGTAAGATTTTGAAACTGAAAAAAGTGAAAATGACCCACTAAGTCCACCACCCCTGCCTTGAATAGTCTCCATGTTCATCTTCCCACTTCTACACAGGATTGCAGAGAAGCTGTTCTAAAAGAGAGCTTTCTACCCATTTAGAAATTAGGTCCAAGGCTCTGTCAATGTCTCAAGAATTTTCTAAAGTTCTATTTATCTTTATGCAGATTTACTCCTCCACACTTGTACTCATTCCTTCATTGGCTACAAAGGGATATTCCCAGTTTGGAAAGTAATTCATTTATTGTTGCTACAACAAACAAAACTTACCACAAGAAAAATTAATCATGATAAACTAGGGCATAAGTCTGGATTTTTTGGTTTTTTTGAACCTATGGAAAACATAGCCTTGTGAAAGGTGACTTGAATTCTGCCTGAGTTCAACTCCATTTTCCTGGCATTGTGGAATGGTGGGAAAAGAAAGAGACCTGAAGTCAGAAGCCTCAAATCCTAACTCTGCTTTTATAAGCTGCATCATCACAGTTTATATTATTCTTAATTTATAGCTCCAGTCTCTTCATCTGCAAAATGTTAAGAAGCATGCCTATATTTGTTACCAGATAATCGGGTAACTCATGAAAACTGCTTTGTAGACAGTAAAACACTGTGAAAAGTGTGTTTATTTGTAGAGTTTACTCAAGATGCCTCATGTTAACTTGCTTGGGGTCCTCTCTGAGCCCCTCTCCATCTTCCCTCCACTCTTTCTTTCCCCAGCTTTCTCTCTCCTTTCACTAGTGTTCAACTTTCCTCCATGAAATGTTACTGTAGCAGAGTTCCCAGAAATGACACAAAAACTAAGAACACAGCCAAAGAAGAAAGTAGTAACAGTGTACAGAGACCTTCCTTCTGCAAAACACATTTCTTAGAGGGTACTATAAGGCTGGGCAAAGAGAGAGCAAGAGGAAAAAGCATATTGGAGAAGTGACAAGAAAGCAAGAGATGGGGAGAAGGAAGAGTAAAGGAGCCAGGAAAGAGTCAACTAGAAAGGGGGAGAACGCATATCACTCCCAAGTGTTTGAGCCTGGTCAGGAAAGGAGGCTAGAGGGTTCATAATGCCAATAAATCATAAAAGTATATAAAAGGGAGTTTGTACAGAAAAGAGCAAAGTAAGCACAACAGAACAAAATTCTTTTCCAGGAGGGAGTATCAGGTAGCATTGCACGTAGGCACTGTGATAAACTAAAATTACGATGCAGTATAAACTGACAGGAAGAGTTTAATAAGAGTATGTGATTCCTACAGCCAATTACTAGAAAGAAAATGTAATCACTGTTTTATTTGTATTGCAGGTAAAATTATACTGTGACCAATAAAATATAGAAAAGATTTGCTTAAAATGCAAATGCTCTGTGCACATGAGGGAACATGTGTAGGAGGTTAATTTAGAACAACACCCATTCCCATCCACATGCTTCCCGCCTCCGTGGAATAAAGTGGCACTCTGCAGAAGCTCGGGGGGGTTTTGGTAGACACTAGGTATGGAAATTGAAAGGATGAAGGGGCTGGAGGAGGAATCACCACCAAGACTTGGGCTGGGATTCACAGAGGGAAGAGTGGCCTACATGGAACAGTAATCCTGTTAAGGACAAGACTCTCTAGTGGAATTTCTTGAGTAGGGTAATTAATTGCTAATACCTAGTCTACTTTGTAATTAAAGAGAGCCACATAAGCCCATTTGCAGACGTAGGCTCCTGTGTAAAGATTACCAACCAATCCTCAACCTTTTGACACACACATATAAGATGTCTTTCTTTGAGCCTGGATAAGGGCAGTAGCAGACCATATTACATCCTGGATTTTTTACTCTCACAAGACTGTTTCAGAATCTAACATTGGGGTAGAAACCAGCATAGTGAGCTAAAGTTGGGAGCTGAATATTCTACGTCTTCAAGCTCCTCAGATAAAACCATAGAGGAGGTAAACTATTTCTGTTTTCATATTCCAAAAGTATTCCATGACTCTGTTTTCTTGAGTGTTCCTTCTCTTTCATATCACATCCATCAGGCAAACCTAATCTCTGTTACCCCACTGTGAGCACCAGGAAGGGTCGTTCCATATAGTGTTGTCTTAAGATTCACCAAGTTGGTTTCACTTCTGCTTTGGCTGCTCTGAAATCAACCACTTTATGCAAAATTGAATGTAGGTGCCTTATCTAAAGGTTAGGCAAGGTGCTAGTGAAGAGAGGCCCTCTTCTGTTAGCTAGGGAAGACTGGACTTCCTCTCCCAAATAGTTCAGGTAAAACCCTTGCTGCCAGGCCTCTAGGCAGCTTTCACAGCCATCAGTTCTCTGCTTATGCTCAATGGCCAACAGAGAGAAAAAAACAAACAAACAAAAATGCCAGGCCATCCCATGGGCCTCAAAACTAGGACTTGATGACTTCTGAGGTCTAACCTCACTTGCAGGTTCTGAATCCTAAGGCGGTAGCTTCTACCTTCATGTTCATCTGAACAAGTTAAGCAACATTTATGTTGCCAGTCTCTGAAGTCATTGTGTAAGGGAAAGCATGCAGAGAGAATGAAAACCTTTTGCCCTGAGGGAAAAACTCTTCAACTTCCACTTTGAATACACCCAATGAGACTGAGCAAAAAACATCTTTCGTAACTACTTGCTGGGTGTTATAACAGAGGTAAGGAATAGATTCTTTGTCTAAATCAGAACTGTTCTGGATTTAAAACAAGAAAGCAGGGCGGGAACGGTGGCTCACACCTGTAATCCCAGCACTTAGGGAGGCTGAGGCAGGCGGATCACCTGAGGTCAGGAGTTCCAGACCAGCCTGGCCGACATGGTAAAACCCCGACTCTACTAAAAATACAAAAAAATTAGCTGGGCATGGTGGTGCCTGCCTGTAGTCCCAGCTACTCGGGAGGCTGAGGCACGAGAATTGCTTGAACCTGGGAGGCAGAAGTTGCAGTGAGCCAAGATGGCACTATTGCACTGCAGCCTGGGCGACAGAGTGAGACTCTGTCTGGAAAAAAAAAAAACAAATGGAGGAGAGCCAGTCCTGCACTTATAAACACTCAACTTTGGAAAAACTGGTACACAGTGCCTTTTATGTTGTAGGGCAAAACGGGTTTCTCTATCTGCTTGTGTGGGAAAATTCCAAATACATTTTATGCACATATCAATTACAAAATACAATACCCTAAAAACAGTCCATCATATTTCTCTTTTTGTCTTGGTTGTCCAAATAGGTAGTGAGGTTGCTGGGCATGGTGGTGCATGTCTGTAGCCCCAACTACTTGGGAGGATGAGGTGGGAGGATCACTTGAGCCCAGGAGTTCAAATCCAGCCTGACCAATATAGCTAGACCCCCTAAAAAAAGGGGGGGGAAAACCCAACATATTAGTAAATGGATCTGTTTACCTACAACAATTGTGAAAATTCTTTGGTTAAAACTGTAACCAAGAAAACCAGATTTTGACGAGATTTTTAAAAAAAGGTAGCTAGGTTTTATTCTCACTTTTAGTAGCTGCCCATAGTGTAAATATACTCCTAACATATTCATGCTTCATTACTTGACTCTTGTCTTTTTGCTCTTGATTTAATAGGTTTATAATTTAAAGTTTCTGTTTCTTTTACTGTATCTATCCCTCATCTAATTTGGAAGAATAAAGAGCATACAGAAGAAATGCATTATTTTATTATTATTATTTTATTTATTTATTGAATTTATTTATTTTTAGATGGAGTCTCGCTCTGTCACCCAGGCTGGAGTGCAATGGCCCAATCTTGGCTCACTGCAACCTCCATCTCCCGGGTTCAAGCGATTCTCCTGCCTCAGCCTCCCGAGTAGCTGGGATTACAGGCACACACCACCACGCCCAGCTAATTTTTTGTATTTTTATTTGAGACGGGGTTTCACCATGTTGCTCAGGCTGGTCTTGAACACCAGACCTCAGGTGATCCGCCTGCCTCTACCTCCCAAAGTGCTGGATTACAGGCATCAGCCACCACACCCAGCCTATTTTATTGTTTTATTTTATCTTATTTTTTTTTTAGATATAGTCTTGCTGTTGCCCAGGCTGGACTGCAGTGGCACGATCTCAGCTCACTGCAACCTCTGCCTCCCAGATTTAAGTGTTTCTCCCGCTTCAGCCCCTCAAGTAGCTGGGATTACAGGCACCTGCCACCACAGCCGGCTAAATTTTGTGCTCAGCCTAAATGTGTTATTTAAAAATAACAATAATGAGGGCCAGGCACGGTGGCTCATGCCTGTAATCCCAGCACTTTGGGAGGCCGAGGCAGGTGAATCACCTGAGGTCAGGAGTTTGAGACCAACCTGACCAACATGGAGAAACCCCGTCTCTACTAAAAATACAAAATTAGCTGGGCGTGGTGGCACATGCCTGTAATCCTAGCTACTTGGGAGGCTGAGGCAGGATAATTGCTTGAACCCAGGAGGCGGAGGTTGTGGTGAGCTGAGATCACACCATTGCACTCCAGCCTGGGTAACAAGAGCGAAACTCTGTCTCAGAAAATAGATAGATAGATAGGTAGATAATGGTTATGACTTCCAATCAATGAAAAGAATTTTTCTCTTTGCTATGAAGTTAATCTTTGTGTGTCCCCACCCCGTACCTCAGATTTATATGTTGAAGCCTAATCCCTGATGTAATGGTATCTAATCCCCCTCCCAGAGAGGCCTCTGGGAGATAATTAGGCCATGAAGGGGGAGCCCTCATTAATAGAATTAATACCTTATAAGAAGAAACTTTATAGAGCGTGCTTCCTCTGTCTGTTTGCTTTCCACCGTGTGAGGGTACAATGAGAAGATGGCAATCTGCAAACTAAGAAGCAGACCCTCATCAGACACTGGCACCTTGATTTTGGACTTCCCAGCCTCTAGAACTGTGAGAAATAAACATTTGTTTTTTAAGCCACCTAGTCTGTGGTATATTTGTTACAGTAGCCCAAACTGACTAAGACAATCCTATTCCAAACATATACAAATAATAGAAAATATAATGACAAAAAATTAAAACATGAATGAATTCAAAAACAAGAAAGGTAAATCTCTAGATGCCAAAAGTGAAGCAGAAACTAAAAGCCATAAAAAGATGTAAGCGAATGAGTGGCAAGGCAGCCAACCCGTGCCTTTGCATGAATCAAAACTAGACCTACTCCCTGAACAAATTCACCCTCATGGGTTCAGAAATTGGTGAGTGGAGTTCAAGCTTGATATTACCCCCATGCACGACCTTGCCCAGGTTTCTTTATGTAGGATATAACCTGCTTACCTGTACCCAGCATTCCTGATAAACGAGAGCAGAAGCTACATCACTCAAGACGGGTTTTGAAATTGGAAGTAGGCCTTTGGTGCTGAATGAGAAAGTTTAAATGCATATATGCAGAAAGGATACTAAATCTTAAGTCCACAAAAGACAGAGAACTGATTGTACACCCATACTTATAGCAGCATTATTTGTAACAGCCAAAAGGTGGAAGTAGCCTAAATGTCCATAAATGAAGGCACAGATAAATAAAATGTGATGTATACATACAATGGAATGCTTTTCAGTCATAAAAAGGAAGGAAATTCTGACATATGCTACAACATGGTTGAAGCTTGAGGATATTATGCTAAATGAAGTAAGCCAGTCACACACACACACACAGAAAAACACTATATGATTCCACTGCTATGAGATATTTACAGTAGTCAGATTCTTTGAGACAGAAAGTAGAAGGGTGAATGCCAATGCCAATGGAGGAGGGAGAAATGGGGAGTTATTGTTTAATGGGGATGGGATTTCAGGTTGGGAAGATGAAAACTTTGGAGATAGATGGTGATGATGGTAGTGCAACAATGTGAATATACTTAATGCCACTGAACTTTACACTGAAAAAAAGGTGAAGATGGCAAATTTTGCCACAGGTTTTTTTTTGTTTTGTTTTTTGTTTTTTTTTTCTGAGACAGAGTTTCGCTCTGTTGCCTAGGCTGGAGTGTAGTGGCGTAATCTCGGCTCACTGCAATTTCCGCCTCCCAGGTTCAAGCAGTTCTTCTGCCTCAGCCTCCCGAGTAGCTGGCACTACAGGCATGAGCTATCACACCCGGCTGATTTTTTGTATTTTTAGTAGAGACGGGATTTCACCCTATTGGCCAGGCTGGTCTGGAACTCCTGACCTCCTGATCTGCCTGCTTCTACCTCCCAAAGTGCTGGGATTACAGGTGTGAGCCACTGCACCCTGCTGCCACAATTTTTAAAAATTAAAAAATAAAAAAATCATAAATAAATAAATAATTTTTAATTAGACCACAATTTTTGTAAAAGATAAGGAGCTGGAACCAAAGTTCCCATATAATGCCAGGAGACACAGAGGGTGCTCTTGAAGTAAACCAGGAGGTAAACTGTGGTCCTTAGCAAGGGAAGCAGCAAGGAATCCTGCTGAAAGCCTAGGGCCATGAATCAAATGAATCCAAAGAAATCAGAAACACAGACCTGTGTCACTCATGGACAAAAGATCTGAATTCACACTATTTGCAAGGTGTAGGAACTCTAAGTAGAAAAACGCGCATGAAGATAGATCCAAATATAGTGTTTCTGTGTCCCAGAGACAGGCAAACACAAAACTTCTTAACTGAGACCCCTCCCAACCCAGGGCAGAAGGGACTCCCATGTAAAATAACCTGCTAAAGATGAACTCACAGCCAAAACTTACAAATCACATGCAGAAACGCCTCACTGGGATGGAGAAAAGGTACATTACATATCTTCCACTTGCCCCTGTAGACCCACTCTCCACTATTCTACATCTGTCTTCTGTTGCTGGAGCCAGACCTGCATGGACCGCATCAGTGAGTTCTCATGTCCTCTGGCCTCTTGTTGGATTCAGCCAATGGGAAACCCTAGGAGAATATTGGAAAGTGGGATCAGTTTTATTCCCCAGTTGACTCTCTCTCAGCTGTTGGCTGTGTCTCTAAACAGAAGGTCATTGCATCTCTCAAGGTGATCTTTTCTTCATGAGTTTCTTTCAAATTCTAGACACTTCTCCCTATCCTTGCCTCTTCAGGCCAAGGAGTAGTAATGGCTCCACTGCAACCATTTCCAGGTTATTGCACTATCCTTTGTGGCCACACTACACCCTGCTCACACCTCTGTAAATTGTCCCTCTGTAAATAAACCACCTTGGAATTATACAAATTTTAGTATATCATCTATTTCCTGTTAGGAATCTGATAAAATAATCATAAACAGGAAATGGGGGAATTTGAAATTTAAGAACTAGAAATTTTAAAAATAAACAGCAACTTTAAAAAGAGTAGATTCAAACCCATAAAAAATAATAAAAATTTAAACAATAAAATAAGTAAATAAATTTTTATTTTTTGAGAAGGCATTTCACTCTTGTTCCCCAGGCTGGAATACAATGGTGCAATCTCAGCTCACTGCAACCTCCATCTCCCAGGTTTAAGCAATTCTCCTGCCTTAGCCTCCCAAGTAGATGGGATTACAGCCATGCACCACCATGCCCAGCTAATTTTGTATTTTTAGTAGAGCCAGAGTTTCACCATGTTGGTCAGGCTGGTCTCGAACTCCTGACCTCAGGTGATCTGCCCACCTCATCCTCCCAAAGTGCTGGGATTACAGGTGTGAGCCACCACACCCGGCCAAAAATGTTTAAATAAAATAAAAACAAGAGTAGAAGCCAGGTGTGGTAGCTCACACCTGTAATCTTAGCACTTTGGGAGGTGGAAGGGGGCAGACCACTTGAGCCCAGGAGGTCTGGACAAGCCTGGGAAACAAGACAAAACCCCATCTCTGCAAAAAACAAATACAAAAAAAGTTAGCTGGGTGTGGTGATACACACCTGTAGTCCCAGCTACCTGGGAGGCTGAGGTCACTTGAGCCCAGGAAGTCGAGGCTGCAGTGAGCATGATTGTGCCACTGTACTCCAGCCTGGGTGACAGTGAGACCTTGTCTCAAAAAAAAAAAAAAATTGAAACTATAAAAGAAAAAACTACAATGAGCAGAGTTGTCATGTATTTAATAGGAGTTTATTAAAATAGGAGAAAGCAAAAAGAATGGGAGCAGGAGACAATATTTGAAGAGATAATGGCCAAGAATTTTCAGGAATTAGAGAGAGATAAATCCTTATACTGAAGAAATATGCTGGAGCCAGCTTATGAGAGCAGCTTATTAAATATTCAGAAAATATGCAAGCCAAGTGTTAACAACCATCATTAAAATTAAATTGCATAAACTTATCATTAAATAATTATATTAAAAACATAAGTAATAAATATTTAAAGCTTGTCAATTCCTAATTATTTTACTACATTTTACTATTATTAATGCTCTTGAGCTTATTCATGTCTATCATGTTTGCATGGCTAAAATAAAATGGTATGCCACTCTGCATCCCTTCTCAAATCCTTACTTAAAGATGTTACATTGGTAGCTTGAAATAGGTTACTGAGGGAATGTTTATGTCACAGAAATTGGCAAATTGCTACAAATCAACCCCCACTTCCACGTTTACCAGCACACCACTGTCCAAGCATTATACTATTTACACAACAAGAAAAAATACTTCCACACACTCCATGGTGAAACTGAAAAATGCTAAGAAAAAAAAATCTGAAAAAATTACCAGAGATTCAGGATAACCTTTGTACCCAAAACAAAAATAAGCAAAAAACTCCCAGAGAAATCAATGGAATTGAAAACAGGAAATAACAGAGAAAATCAATAAAGCAAAAACCTGGTTCCTTGAAAAGATCAATAAATCAATAAGCCTCTAGCCCTGCTAACTAAGAAAAAAAATTACTGATTCCAGAAATGAAAGAGTAGATATTACTGCAGATCCCGTGGACATTAGGAGAATATAAGAATATTCACATATAAGAATACTGTGAATAACTCGATGTCCACATATATGATAACCCAGATGTAATGGAGCAATTCCTTCAAAGAAATAATCTGCCAAAACTTACACAAGAAGAAATAGACCTATATCTATTTTTAAAATTGACAATAATTAATAATCTTCCAAATCAGAAAACACCAGGCTCAGACGTGTTCACCATTCTACCAAACATTTAAGGAAGAAAGTACATACATCAGTTCTCTATAATCTTCTCCAAAAGATAGAAGCACAGAGAATACCTTCTAACTCATTCTATGAGGCCAGCATTGCCCTAACACCAAAATCAGAAAAAGACATAACAAGAAAAGATAAATACAGATCAGTATCTCTCATGAATGTAGCTGCAAAAATCCCCCCCAAAATATTAACAAATTGAATCCGATGATATATAAATAGAATTATACACTACAACCAAGTGAAATTTATCCCAAGTATATAAGGCAGGTTCAATATATAAAAATATATTAATGAAATCCATATTGATAGACTAAAGAAAGTCACATGATCATATCAATGGATGCAGAAAAGGCATTTATAAAAATCCAACACCCATTCATGATAAAAACTCTCAGCAGATGAGGAATAGAGGGGGAATTTCCTCAATTTGATAAAGAAGGACTATAAAAAACCTACAGAAAAATTTTACTTAAATGGTGAGAAACAAAGCTTTCCCACTAAGATCAGGAACAAGGCTAGGATATTTTATCTTACCACTGCTTTTCAACATCTGGAAGTCCTAGCTACTGTGATAAGATTTTTAAAAGAAAATAACCAGTATATAGGTTGGAAAGGAAGAAATAAACAGTCTTTGTTTACAGATGATGTGATAATCTACGTAGAAAATCGAAAAGATTCAACCAGAAAGCTCCTGAAACTAATAAGCTAATTGTATCCTGCAATTAGCCAAATTGTAGGACACAGGTTAATATATGAAAGTCAGTCACTTTCCTATATACTGGCAATGAGCAAATGGAATTTGAAATTAAAAACACATTAGCATTTACATTAGCATTTCAAAAAATGAAAGCTTAGGTATGATAATGGTGAATTCTTATTTTATTTTATTTTTATTTTTTATTTTTGGACACAGAGTTTCACTCTTGTATCCCAGGCTGGAGTGCAATGGCGTGATCTTGGCTCATTGCAACCTCCGCCTCCTAGGTTCAAGCGATTCTCCTACCTCAGCCCCCCAAGTACCTGGGATTGCAGGTGCCTGCCACCACGCCCAGCTAATTTTTGTATTTTTAGTACAGACAGAGTTTCACCATGTTGGCCAGGCTGGTCTTGAACTCTTGAACTCCTAGACATTATTTCTAGGTGTGTCTGTGAGGGTGTTTCTGGATAAATTAGCATTCGAATTGGTGACCTGAATAAAGATGGCCTTTCCCCATGTGGGTGGGCATCACCCAATCTGTTGAGGGACTGAATAGAACAAAAAGGTGAAGGAAAATTGAATTTGTTCTTTGCCTGACTGCTTGGACTGGGACATCAATCTTCTGCTGACACTGCTCCTGGTTCTCAGGCCTACAGATTCAAACTGGAATCTACGCCATCAGCTATCCAGCTCTCAGGCCTTTGAACTACACCATCAGTTTTCTTGGGTCTCCAGCTTTAGATGGCAAATCCTGGGACTTCTCAGCTTCTATAATCACATGAGCTAATACTTTCTAATAAATATCTACGTATATATGTTCTGACTAATACAGAAATTGGTACCAAGAAGTGAGGTGCTGCTGTAACAAATGCCTTAAAATGTGGAAGCATCTCTGGAACTAGGTAATGGGTAGAAGCTGGAAGAGTTTTGAGGTGCATGCTAGATAAAGCCAGTGATGCCATGAAGAAATTTTTAAAGATGATTCTGGTAAAGGCTCAGAAAGAAAAGATTTCTGGAGAGAAAGCTTCCATCTTCTTAGAAAATATAGAAGTAATTACATACAGAAAGTTGGTAAATACATGGATAGTGAGACCACTCTGATGAGATCTCAGATGGAAATGAGGAACATGTTACTGAACAATGGAGAAGAGGCTATCTTTTTAAAATTTTATTTCAATGGTTTTGGGAGAACAGGTGTTCTTTTGTTACATGGATAAGTTATTTAATGGTGATTTCTGAGATTTTAGTGCACCCATCACCCAAGCAGTGTACACTGTACCCAAGATGTAGTCTTTTATCTCTTACCCCCCCCACACCCATCCCTCCAAGTCCCCAAAGTCCATTCTATCATTCTTATGCCTTTGTATCCTCATAGCTTAGCTCCCACTTATAAGCAAGAACATACGATACTTGGTTTTCCATTTCTGAATTACTTCACTGAGAATAATGGCCTCCAGCTCCATCCAAGTTGCTGCAAAGGCCATTATTTCATTCCATTTTATGGCTAAGTAGTATTCCATGGTGTATATGTACCACATTTTCTTTATTCACTTGTTGGTTGATGGGCATTTAGGTTGGTTCCATATTTTTGCAATTGTTAATTGTGCTGCTATAAATATGTGAGTACATGCATCTTTTTTCATATAATGACTTCTTTTCCTTTGGGTAGATACCCAGTATTGGGATTACTGGATTGAATGGTAGTTTTACTTTCAGTTCTTTAAGGATTTTCCATACTGTTTTCCATCGTGGTTGTGCTAGCTTACATTCCCATCAGCCATATAGGAGTGTTCCCTTTTTACCATATCCACACCAACACATTTTTAAAAATTATTTTTAAATTCTGGCCATTCTTGCAGGAGTAAGGTGGTGTTTCATTGTGGTTTAATTTGCATTTCCCTGATAACTAGTGATGTTGAGCATTTTTTCATGTTTGTTGGTCATTTGTATATATCTTCTTTTGAGAATTGTCTATTCATGTCCTTTGCCCACTTTTTGATGGGATTATTTGTTTTTTTCTTGCTGATTTGTTTGTGTTCCTTGCAGATTCTGGATATCAGTCTTTTGTCAGGTGCATAGTTTACAAATATTTTCTTCTACTCTTGTGGTTGTTTGTTTATTCTGCTGATTATTTCTTTTGCTGGCAGAAGCTTCTTAGTTTCATTAGGTCCCATTTGTTTATTTTTGTTTTTGCTGCATTTGCTTGTGGGTTCTTAGTCATGAATTCTTTGCCTAAGCCAATGTCTAGAAGAGTTTTTCCAATGTTATCTTCTAGGATTTTTATGATTTCAGATCTTAGATTTAAGTCTTTGGTCCATCTTGAGTTGATTTTTGAATAAGGTAAGAGATGAGGATCCAGTTTCATTCTTCTACATGTGGCTTGCCAGTTATTCCAGCACCATTTATTGAATAGGGTGTCCTTTTCCCACTTTATGTTTTTGTATGCTTTGTTGAAGATCAGTGGGCTATAAGTATTTGGTTTTATTTCTGGGTTCTCTATTCCATTCTGTTAGTCTACATGCCTACTTTTTTTTTTTTTTTTGAGACGGAGTCTCGCTCTGTCGCCCAGGCTGGAGTGCAGTGGCCGGATCTCAGCTCACTGCAAGCTCCGCCTCCCGGGTTCACGCCATTCTCCTGCCTCAGCCTCCAGAGTATCTGGGACTACAGGCACCCACCACCTCGCCTGGCTAGTTTTTTGTATTTTTTAGTAGAGAGGGGGTTTCACCGTGTTAGCCAGGATGGTCTCGATCTCCTGACCTCGTGATCCGCCCGTCTCAGCCTCCCAAAGTGCTGGGATTACAGGCTTGAGCCACCGTGCCCGGCCTACATGCCTACTTTTATACCAGTACCATGCTATTTTGGTAACTATAGTCTTATAGTATAGTTTGAAGTCAGGTCATGTGATGCCTCCAGATTTGTTCTTTTTGCTTTGTACTGTTTTGGCTATGCAGGCTCTTTTTTGGTTCCATATAAATTTTAGGATTGTTTTTACTAGTTCTGTGAAGAACGATGATGGTGTTTTGATGGGAATTGCATTGAATCTGTAGATTGCTTTTGGCAGTGAATCTGTAGATTGCTTATGGTCATTTTCACAATATTGATTCTACCCATCCATGTGCATGGGATGTGTTTCCATTTGTTTGTGTTATCTATCAGTTCTTTCAGATCCTTTTTTTTTTTTTTTTTTCCCCAGGCTGGAGCGCAGTGGCACAATCTCAGCTCACTGCAACCTCCACCTCCCAGGTTCAAGCAATTGTCCTGCCTCAGCCTCCCAGGTAGCTGGGATTACAGGCACCCACCACCATGCCCAGCTAATTTTTGTATTTTTAGTAGAGACAAGGTTTTACCATGTTGGCCAGGCTGATCTTGAACTCCTGACCTCGTGATCCACTTGCCTCGGCCTCCCAAAGTGCTGGTATTATGGGCATGAACCACCACACCCAGCCCTATGAGTTCTTTCAGCAGGGTTTTGTAGTTTTCCTTGTAGAGATCTTTTACCACTTTGGTTAAGTATATTCCTAAGGTTTTTTGTTTGCTTGTTTGTTTTGTGTGTGTGTGGTTGTTGTTGTTGTTTTTGTTTTTTTTGATAGAGTCTCACTCTGTCGCCCAGGCTGGAGTGCAGTGGTGCCATCTCGACTCACTGCAACTTCCACCTCCCAGGTTCAAGTGATTCTCCTGCCTCAGCCTCCTGAGTAGCTGGGATTACAGGCAACTGCCACCATGCCCAGCTAATTTTTTTTTTTTTTTTTTTTTTGTATTTTTAGTAGAGGCAGGGTTTCATCATGTTGGTCAGGCCTAAGTACTTTGTTTACAAATTTTCTTTTTGCAACTATTATAAAAGGGATTGAGTTCTTGATTTAATTTTCAGCTTGGTTGTTGTTGGTGTGTAGCAGTGCTACTATTTTATGTACATTGATTTTGTATCCTGAAACTTTACTGAATTTATTTATCAAATTTAGGAACTTTTTGGATGCATCTTGAGAGTTTTCTAGGTATACAATCATATCATTGGCAAACAGTAACAGTTTAACTTCCTCTTTTCCAATGTGGATGCTTTTTATTTATCTTGTCTGATTGCTCTGGCTAGGACTTCCAATACTATGTTGAATAGAAGTAGTGAAAGTGGTCATCCTTGCCTTGTTCCAGTTCTCAGTTATATATAATAATGTTTTCAGTGTTTCCCTATTCAGTATGGTGATGTTGGCTGTGGGTTTGTCATAGATGGTTTTTATTACTTTGAGTTATGTCCCTTCTATGCCAATTTTGTTGAGGGTTTTTATTTAAAAAGGATGCTTTTTCTGCATCTATTGAGATGATCGTATGATTTATTTATTTATTTATTTATTTATTTATTTATTTATTTTTGTGGGACAGAGTCTCACTGTCTCACCCAGGCTGGAGTGCAGTGACGTGATCTCAGCTCACTGCAACCTCTGCCTCCCGAGTTCAAGCAATTCTTCTGCCTTAGCCTCCCAAGTAGCTGGGATTACAGGCACCCGCTACCACAACCGGCTAATTAGTGTATTTTTAGTAGAGATGGGGTTTCCCCATGTTGGCCAGGGTGGTCTCAAACTCCTGACCTTAGGTGATCCGCCCACCTCAGCCTCCCAAAGTGCTGGGATTACAGGCGTGAGCCACCATACCCGGCCTGATTTTTGTTTTTAATTCTGCTTATGTGGGGTGTCACAATTACTGACTTGTATATGTTAAACCACCCTTGCATCCCTGGTATGTAACCAGCTTGATCATGATGTGTTATCTTTTTGATATGCTGTTGGATTCAGTTAGCTAGCATTTTGTTGAGGATTTTTGCATCATGTTCATCAGGGATACTGGCCTGTAGCTTTCTTTTTTTGTTATATCCTTTTTGGATATTAGGGTGATGCTGGCTTCATAGAATGATTTAGGGAGGAAAGATTCCCTTTCTCTATGTTTTGGAATAGTTTTAGTAGGATTGGCATCAGTTCTTCTGTGAATGTCTGATAGAATTCAGCTGTGAATCCATCTGGTCCTGGGACTTTTTATGTTGGCTTTTTTTTTTTTTTTTTTTTCCCTGATTCTATCTTGCTGCTTGTTATTAGTCTGTTCAGCGTTTTTATTTCTTCCTGGAGGCTATCCTCATCATAAAGTAGCAAAGAATTTGGCTGAATACTGTTCATGTTCTAGTGTTTGGTAAAAGGTATAATGTATGAGCAATGAAATTGGACATTTAGGCCAGGCACGGTGGCTCATGACTGTAATCCCAGCACTTTGGGAGGCTGAGGTGGGCAGATTGCCTGAGGTCAGGAGTTTGAGACCGACCTGGCCAACATGATGAAACCGCATCTCTACTAAAAATAGAAAAATTTGCTGGGTGTGCTGGCAGGCGCCTGTAATCCCAGCTACTTGGGAGGCTGAGGTGGGAGACTTGCTTGAACCCGGGAAGCGGAGGTTGCAGTGAGTCAAGATTGTGCCACTGCACTCCAGCCTGGGCAACAGAGCAAGACTCCATCTCAAGAAAGAAAAGAAAAGAAGGAAATTGGACATTAGCTGAGATTACTTTTTTTTTTCCTTTTTTTTTTTTTGAAATGGAGTCTCTCTCTGCTGCCCAGGCTGGAGTGCAGTGGTGTGATCTCGGCTCACTGCAGCCTCCACCTCCCGGGTTCAAGTGACTCTCCTCCCTTGGCCTCCTGAGTAGCCAGAATTACAGGCGCCCACCATGCTGCCTGGCTAATTTTTATATTTTTTGTAGAGACAGGGTTTCACCATGTTGCCCAGGCTGGTCTCCAACTCCTGAGCTCAGGCAATCTGCCCGCCTCGGCCTCCCAAAGTGCCGGGATTACAGTGCTTTACAGCGAGCCACCACTCCCAGCCTTAACTGAGGAAATTTCTAAGCAAAGTGTTAAAGGAGCAGCATGGTCCCTCCTTACTGCTTATAGTAAAGTGCAAGAGGAAGAAATAAATTGAAAATGGAATTGTTAAGCAAAAAGGAATTAGAACATAAAGATTTGGAAAATTCTAAGCCTGTTCATATTATTTTAAAAATAAGAAGGTGTGTTCAAAGAGAACACAAAGGGTATATCAGACCACCAATTTGATAAAAAAGATTAGCATGGGTGTGAACTATGAACCAAATCAGCCATCTATCTCAACAGAAGCTGGGAATAAAGATAAGATTATAGCAGCAGAAACAGTGCCAGCTGGGACTAAGCAGAGGGAAACTGTCAGCCTTCTTAGATCCTGCAGGACTGGATCATAGAGCTGTGAACATGCACTATTCCTCAAAACAAGAGAAGAAAGAACCCAAAAATGATTCGAAGATTATCAGGCCACCACTCCCACCATAGGACAAGAATGCCTAACTTGGGGAACAGGGCTGCCTCTGCCTCAGTTTCAAAGAGAAGGACCAATGCCCAATGGAGCCATGGGCGCAGGGCCACCTGAAGCAGCAGAGGCACAGCACTATTCAGCAGAGCCACTGAGGTACAACTCCAGCCTGGCAGAGCCATGGGTGTGTGGCCTCCACCAGAGAGAGCCACACAGGCGGGACTGCTACCCCAGTAGGTTCCAGAAGGCAGAGCATTGAGCCAAAGTAGCTCATCAAGCCTTAACATCTTACGAATTTTGCCTTGATAGGTTTGGGACTTTCTTGGGACTCCATCATCCCTTTCTTCTTTCCTATTTCTCCTTTTTGGGATGCGAATATTTATCCTATCCCTTTCCCACAGTTTTATTTTGGAAACACATAACTAATTTGGTTTCACAGGTTCATAGCTGGAGAGGAATTTTGCCTCACGATGAATCTTACCTCTATTCTTATTTATGTCTCATTTAGATGAGACTTTGGACTTTGAACTTTAGAGTTCAGACCGCAATGAGTTAAGACTTTTGAGGCTGTTGATTTGGAATGAATGTATTTTGCATATGAGATGGACAGGAGTTTTGGGGGTCCAGTGGCAGAATACTATAGACTGAATTGTTGTGTCCCGACAAATTCATATGTTGAAATTCTAACCTCCAGTGTGATTGTATTAAGAGGTAGGGACCTTTGGGAGGTAATTAGGTCATGAGGGTGGCACCCTCATGAATGGCATTAATGCCCTTATAAGAAAAGACATGAAGGCTTGATCTTACTCTCTCTCTCTCTTCCCACCATGTGAGAATGCAACAGCGAGACAGCCATCTATAAACCAGGAAGAGTGCCCTCATCAGACAATGGATTTGCTGGCATTTTGATATTGGAATTCCCAGGCCCCAGAACTGTGAGAAATAAATTTATCTCAGTTAAGCCACCCAGTCTGTGGTACTTTGTTATAGCAGCCAAAACTAATGTGGGTATAAATCTAAAAACTATGTACAAGATCGGCGGGTGCGGTGGCTCACGCCTGTAATCCCAGCACTTTGGGAGGCCAAGGCTGGTGGATCACGAGGTCAGGAGTTCAAAACAAGCCTGAACAACATGGTGAAACCCCGTCTCTACTAAAAATACACAAGTTAGCTGGGCGTGGTGGCGCGTGCTTGTAATCCCAGCTACTTGGGAGGCTGAGGCAGGAGAATCACTTGAACCCAGGAGGCGGAGGTTGCAGTGAGCCGAGACTGCACCACTGCACTCCAGCCTGGTGACAGAGTGATACTCCATCTCAAAAAAAAAAAAGAAAGAAAGAAAACTTTGTATAAGATCTATACGAAGAAATCTATATAACTTATGAAAGATATCAAAGAACAAAATAAATAGTGGGATATTCCATGTTCATAGCTAGGAAGACTTAATATTATCAAGAAGTCACTTCTTCCTAACTTAGTCTATAGATTAAATGCAATCCCAGTCAAAATCCTGGCAAGTTATTTTTCAATCAATTTATTGATATATATCAATAAACTTTTTCTAAAAAAGAGAGGCAAAAGACCCAGTACAGACAACATAGTATTGAAGGATAGCAAATTCAGAGGACTAATACTACCTGAATTCAAGACTTCAGGCCGGGCACAGTGGCTCACGCCTGTAATCCAGCACTTTGGGAGGCCGAGGGGGCAGATCACCTGAGGTCAGGAGTTTGAGACCACCCTGTCCAACATAGTGAAACCCCATCTCTACTAAAAATACAAAAATTAGCTGGGCATGGTGGCACACACCTGTAATCCCAATTACTTGAGAGGCTGAGGCAGGAGAATCACGTGAACCCAAGAGGCAGAGGTTGCAGTGAGCCGAGATCATGCCACTGCACTCCATGCTGGGCAACAGAGTAAGACTCCATCTCAAAAAAAAAAAAGACTTCCTATAAAGCAGCAGTAATCAAAACAATGTGGTACTGGCAAAAGAATAGACAACTAAAGGAATGGAACAGAAGAGAGCCCAGAGAAAGACCCACATAAATACAGTCAACTGATCTTTGACAAGGGAGCAAAGGCAATACCGTGGTGCAAAAATAGTCCTTTCAACAAATGGTGCTAGAACAACTGGACGTCCATACAGAAAGAAAAAAAAAGAATCTAGAGAAAGATCTTACGTCCTTCTCAAAAACTAACTCAAAATGGATCATAGGCCCACACGTAAAATGCAAAACTATAAAACTCATAGAAGAGAACAGAGGAGAAATTCTAGATGAACTTGGGACTGGTGATTACCTTCTAGATATAATGCCAAAGTCATGATCAATGTAAGAAACAATTGAGGCCAGGCGTGGTGGCTCACGCCTGTAATCCTAGCACTTTGGGAGGCTGAGACAGATGGATTGCCTGAACTCAGGCAGGAGTTAGAGACCACCCTGAGCAACATGGTGAAACCCTGTCTCTACTAAAAATACAATTAGCAGGACATGGTGGCACACGCCTGTAATCCCAGCTACTCGGGAGGCTGAGGGACAAGAATTGCTTGAACTTGGGAGGCAGAGGTTGCAGTGAGCTGAGCTCATGCCACTGCACTCCAGCCTGGGTGACACAGTGAGACTCCGTCTCTAAATAAATAAATTAAATTAAATTAAAAAGAAACAATTGATAATCTTGACTTTATTAAAATTTTAAAAATTTCTGCTGTGTGAAAAACAGTGTCAAGAAAACAAGAAGCCACAAACCAGGAGAAAATATTTGCAAAAGATACATATATAAAGAACTTTTAAAGCTCAACAATAAGAAAACAACCCAATTTAAAAATAAGTAAAAGATTTAAACAGATTCCTCACCAAAGAAGATACACAGATGGCAAGGAAGCATATGAAAAAGTGTTCAACGTTATATATCCTTAGGAAATTATGAATTAAAACAACAAATATATACCATTACACGCCTATTAAAATGGCCAAAACACAATACCAAACGCTGGATGTGGAGCAACAGGAACTCTCATTCATTGCTGGTTGGAATGCAAAATGGTATAGCCACTTTGGAAGAGAATTTAGCAGTTTCTTAACAAAACTAAATGTACTCTTAACTGCACAGTTCAGCAATCATGCTCCATGGTATTTACCCAAAGGAAGCGCAAGCTTACCTTCACCCAAAAACTTGTATGTGAATGTTTGTAACAGCTTTATTCATAATTGCCAAAACTTGGAAGCAACCAAGCTGTCCTTCAGTAGGTAATGGATAAATTGTTGTAAATCCAAACAATGAATTTTTCAGCACTTTAAGAAGTGAGCTATCAAGCCACTAAAAGACATGGAGGAAACTTCAATACATATTATTAGGTGAGTGCAAAAGTAATTGCGGTTTTTGCATTGTTGGAATTTGCCCTTTGATATTGGAATACATTCTTAAATAAATGTGGTTATGTTATACATCATTTTAATGGGTATATCTTGCTTTATGTTTTTGTTTTTGATTTTGCTAATGACTTATTACGTGCTCTTTATTTTATGTTTATTTTAAACTATGGAAATGATGTTAGCCAAAAAACAAATTCAAGAGATTTTCTTTTTTGATGTCGAAATGGGTCATTTAGCAGGGAAGAAAACTCTCAACATCAACAATGCATTTGGCCCAGGAACTGCTGACGAACACACAGTGCAGTGGTGATTCAAGAAGTTTTGCAAAGGAGAACCTTGAACATGAGGAGCGTCGTCGCTGGCTGTTGGAAATTGACAGCTACCAATGGAGAGCAATCATCAAAGCTGATCCTCTTACGCCAACACGAGAAGTTGCCGAAGAACTCAACATCAACCATTCTATGGTTGTTTGGCATTTGGTGCAAATTGGAAAGGTGAAAAAGCTTGATAAGTGGGTGCCTCATGAGCTGAGTGAAAATTTTTAAAAAATCATTTTAAAGTGTCATCTTCTCTTATCCTATGCAACAACGAACCATTTCTCTATCGGATTGTGACATGCATTGAAAAGTGGATTTTAGGCCGGGCGTGGTGGCTCAAGCCTGTAATCCCAGCACTTTGGGAGGCCGAGACGGGCGGATCACGAGGTCAGGAGATCGAGACCATCCTGGCTAACACGGTGAAACCCCGTCTCTACTAAAAAATACAAAAAAAAAAAAACTAGCCGGGTGAGATGGCGGGCGCCTGTAGTCCCAGCTACTCGGGAGGCTGAGGCAGGAGAATGGCGTAAACCCGGGAGGCGGAGCTTGCAGTGAGCTGAGATCCGGCCACTGCACTCCAGCCTGGGCGACAGAGCAAGACTCCGTCTCAAAAAAAAAAAAAAAAAAGAAAAGTGGATTTTATACAACAAACAGTGATGACCAGCTCAGTGGCTGGACTGAGAAGAAGTCCCAAAGCACCTCCCAAGCCAAACTTGCACTGTAAAAAGGTCATGGTCACTGTTTGGTGGTCTGCTGCTGGTCTGATCCACTGCAGCTTTCAAATTCCCGGCAAAATCATTACATCTGAGAAGTATGCTCAGCAAATCGATGAGATGCACCAAAAACTGCAATGCTTGCAGCTGGCATTGGACAACAGAAAGGACCCAATTCTTCTCCATGACAATGTCCCCCACACATTGCACAACCAGTGCTTCAAAAGTTGAACCAATTGGGCTACAAAGTTTTGCCTAATCTTCCATATTCACCTGACTTCTCACCAACTGACTACCACTTCTTCAAGCATCTGGACAACTGTTTGCAGGGAAAATGCTTCCACAACCAGCAGGATGCAGAAAATACTTTCCAAGAGTTCGTTGAATCCCAAAGCATGGGTTTTACACTACAGGAACAAACAAAATTATTTTTCGTTGGCAAAAATGTATTGATTGTAGTAGTTCCCATTTGATTAATAAAGATGTGTTTGAGCCAAGATATAATGATACAAAATTTACGGTCCCAAACCACAATTACTTTTGCACTAACTTAATACTAAGAAAAAAAAGCAGGTCTGAAAAGGATATATACTGTATAATTCCAACTATGTGGCATTCTGAAAAAGGTAAAACTTTGGAGACAGTAAAAAGATCAGGGGTTAGAGGGAGGGAAGGATAATAGGCAGAACACAAAAGATTTTTAGGGTAGTGAAACTCTTCTGTATGATACTACAATTGTGGATACCTGTCATTATACATTCATCAAAACCCATGGAAGGCGCATCACCAAGAATGAATCCTAATGTAAACTAAGGACTTAGGGTGAAAATGATGTGTCAATGCAGGTTCATTGATTGTAACAAATGTACCCCTGTGGTGTGGGATGTTCATAGTGGGTGAGGTTATACAGGTATGGGTATTGGGGGGAATGTATGGGAACTGTCTGTACTTTCTGCTGTGAACCCAAAACTGTTCTAAAAACAATTGAGTTAATTAACTTTTTAAAAAACTACCCGAGAGCCTGAGCATGGTAATTCACACCTGTAATCCCAGCACTTTGGGAGGTCACTTTGGGAGGGTCACTTGAGCCCAGGAGTTGAAGACCAACCAAGACCCTGTCTCTACAAAAAAAAATTTTTTTAATTAGAGGGTGTGGTGGCATGTGCCTATGATCCCAGCTACTCGAGGGGATTGCTTGAGCCCAGGAGTTTGATGCAGCAGTGAGCTATGATCAGGTAGAGTTCATCTCATCAGAACAGTAGATTTCAGAAGGTAGGGATTAATATCTTTTTTTTTTTTTTTTTGAGACGGAGTCTCGCTGTTGTTGCCTAGGCTGGAGTGCAATGGCACAATCTCGGCTCACTGCAACCTCCACCTCCCAGGTTCAAGCGATTCTCCTGTCTCAGTCTCCCAAGCAACTGGGATTACAGGTGCCCACCACCACGCCTGGCTAATTTTTGTATTTTCGGTAGAGACCGGGTTCACCATGTTGGCTAGGCTGATCTCAAACTCCTGACTTCTGGTGATCCGCCTGCCTTAGCCTCCCAAAGTGCTGCAATTATAAGCGTGAGCCATCGTGCCCAGCCATGGATTAATATCTTTGAAGTACTGCAGAAAAGCAATGGTAAAGTTATAAAATCTCTCCCTCTCTCTCTCTCTCTCAATAATATAGCCAAAATAAAGACTTCAGACATTTAAAGCAGGCAGTTTACTGTCTCAGTTACTCATTTAAAAAATGACTAAACTTTCTTATTTGGAAAAAATAAAATAAAAACATAGAGAAGCTTCCATTGGCCAAATATAGGGAAAAAATGAACATCAAAAGGAATATTGGGCCTGGGCACAGTGGCTCACATCTATAATCCCAGCACTTTGGGAGGCTGAGGCAGGCTGATCGCTTGAGCCCAGGAGTTCGAAACTGGCCTAGGCAACATGGTGAAACTCCATCTCTACAAAACAACACAAAAGTTAGCCAGGTGTGGTGGCACATGCCTGTAGTCCCTGCTACTCGGGAGGCTTAGGTGGAAGGATCACTTCAGCCCAGGAAACGGAGGCTATAGTGAGCCATGGTCATGCCACTGTACTGCAGCCTGGGCAAACAGAGTGAGACCTTGTCTCAAAACAACAACAACAAAAAGGATATTGACTACATTTGATTTAAACATACTGAATATATAAAAATCCATGAGTTCACAATGTTACAGAATCAAAAAATAAAAGTAAACAAGAAAAAGCAAATACACACCCATGCAAACACTCGACACTATTAAAACCTAGGGTACAATATTTACTTTGAAAAATTGGCAATTAAAAATCATTGAGAATTAATCCTGCCTTTCCTGAGTGAAGTATACTTCAGAGTAACCAAATACTTAATGAGGGAAAGTTCTTTATAAAAGAACTCCAGGTAATAAATTAAAGGAACAATAAATTAGAAATTTTCTATTTTACAACATAATGAACCAGTTGATACAACAGGCAAAGCTCATCAATGGCTAAAACTACTAAATTAAAGATTGAGAACTTTACAATAAACGAATCAGACCATTACCACCTGAACCTTCTGATCAATCTTATCATTTCTTATGACACAGACATTCTAGACCTCCTGAGACAATACAATATAAAGTACAATATATGGCACCAACTGGGAACTATTTTTGTCAAAAATATTGAAACTATCAATATTCTGAGACTCAGTTAACCTAGTTTCCACTTACTGGGAATAGGTCTTAGAGGGATATGTTGGATGATACTATGAGGGAGCAGAGAAATTCAGAATGTAGAACATTCTACAAGACAACTCCTCTAAACTCATCTAATGTTTTCTATAAGTTAACGTCTTTTTTTTGTTGTTTCTTTTTCTTTCTTTTTTTTTTTTTTTGAGACGGGCGTCTCACTGTAGCCCAGGCTAGAGTGCAGTGGCACCGTCTCGGTCACTGCAAACTCCGCCTCCTGGGTTCAAGCGATTCTCCTGCCTCGGCCTCCCGAATAGCTGGGACTATAGGTACAAGCCATCAGGCCCGGTTAATTTTTGTATTTTTAGTAGGGATGGGGTTTCACCCTGTTGACCAGGCTGGTCTCAAACTCCCAACCTCAAGTGATCCACCACCTCAGCTCCCAAAGTGCTGGGATTGCAGGCGTGAGCCACCACCCCCAGCCTGTTAATGTCACATATATATATATATATGAAGTAGGGGGACTACACTAGATCAGTGATTTCAACCAAGGGTGATTTTATACTCAAGGGTGATTTTATATAAATTGTCCAAATTTTTTGACAACTTTCCCACAACAATTATCTAGTCCTAAATGTCAGCAGTGCCACTGTGAAAAATTCTCTACTAGATTATAGGAGATTGAAAAGACTGAGGCCGGGCGCGGTGGCTCAAGCCTGTAATCCCAGCACTTTGGGAGGCCGAGACAGGCGGATCACGAGGTCAGGAGATCGAGACCATCCTGACTAACGCGGTGAAACTCCGTCTCTACCAAAAAAAACCACAAAAAGCTAGCCGGGCCAGGTGGCGGGCGCCTGTAGTCCCAGCTACTCGGGAGGCTGAGGCAGGAGAATGCCGTATACCCGGGAGGCGGAGCTTGCAGTGAGCTGAGATCCGGCCACTGCACTCCAGCCTGGGCGACAGAGCGAGACTCTGTCTCAAAAAAAAAAAAAAAAAAAAAGAAAAGAAAAGACTTAGCAGTCTAATTTAATATGTGGATCTTATTTTGATCCTTATTTAAACCAAAAAACACAAGAAGACATTTTTGAGACAATCAGGGAAATTTGAATATAGTCTGGATATTAAATAATACTGAAGAATTATCATTGGATATGATACCAGCATTACTTATGGTAAGAAAATATCTATAATTTTTAGAGATGCATACTAAAGGATGTAGGAATTAAATGGTATAATGTCTAAGAGTTTCTTTAATATATTTCAGCAGGCTGGGCACAGTGGCTTATAACTGTAATCCTAGCTTTGGGAGGCCGAGGCAGGCAGATCACCTGAGGTCAGGAGTTCGAGACCAGCCTGGCCAATGTGGTGAAACCCCATCTCTACTAAAAAATACAAAAATTAGCCAGGCATGGTGGCACGAGCCTGTAGTCCCAGCTACTTAGGAGGCTGAGGCAGGAGAATCTCTTGAACCCAGCAGATGGAGGTTGCAGTAAGCCAAGATCGTGCCACTGCACTCCAACCTGAGCAACACAGCAAGACTCTGTCACAAAAATAAAATAAAATAAAATATTTCAGCATGAAAGAATATATAAGTATGAAAAAATATTGATAATTCTAGAATCTTGGTGATGACTTTTTGAGAGTCCCTGTATTTTTGTGTATGTTTGATAAAATGTTTTATTTAAATATTCTTTAGAAATACAGAATTTAATCCAGAAGGAAAAAGAAATAGGTAAGAAGCAATGATTGTTGTTCATAAAAGAATCGTATTGGATAGTAAGACCCCTCTATTCAGACCTGAATGAACAGGGTGAGCAGCTGGTGCTCAAATCCTCAGCGTGATAAGCTGCAAGCCAGCCAGGCATTTTGAATCAGAATTCACTGAGAAGAAACAAGCCCTTCATGCATTCCAAAAGATACCGTATGTGAAAAAAATGTATTTTATTGGGTTCATTCTAATTTAGAAGTTATAGTTACACATATCTGCTGAAGAACAATAACTTTTTCATTTCATTTTTGTAATACAGGCTTTTGAGAAATTTGAATACTCTAAAAAACTTTAATTCAGGGAAAACTGTTGAGCTAATGAGGAAGGAATCCTCTAATGTGACTTGTTTTTCTGTGTTTTTAAAGAGATTGTCATTTTTCACATCTCAGTTTATTTGATAACTGTACCTCTCAAAATATTAGGAAAAGATTATTTTCTATTTGTGATTTTCCTTAGATTGTTATCATGCAAGGTCCAGACACCTAACATGACCTCATTAGTGTTGGCTGCAGAGATGGGTGTGTTCCTCATGATTCCTGGTGACATTAATGGAAAGTTAAAGACATACTTGCACTAGCCAAGTAGAATCCTACTGTTGCTGGAAAGCAGCTGTGGAAAAAAAAAAAAAAAAGCATTCACTTGTAGGACACAAGTGTGGACCACAGTATGAGCGACTTTTACTGGTGTAGTAGGTTGAATGGTGGCTGCCAAAAAGATGTGTCCAAGTCCTAACTCCTGGTACCTATGAATATCACCTTGTTGAAAATAAGGCCTTTGCGGCCGAGCGCGGTGACTCATGCCTGTAATCCCAGCACTCTGGGAGGCCGAGGCAGGCAGATCATCTGCTTGGGAGTATGAGACCAGCCTGACCAACATGGAGAAACCCCGTCTCTACTAAAAATACAAAATTAGCCGGGCATGGTAGCGCATGCCTTGTAATCCCAGCTACTCAGGAAGGCTGAGATAGGAGAATCACTTGAACCTGGGAGGCAGAGGTTGCACTCCAGCCTGGGCAACAAGAGTGAAACTCTGTCAGAAGAAAAGAAAGAAAAAAAGAAAGAGAGAGAGAGAGAGAGAGAGAGAGAGAGAGAAAGAAAGAAAGAAAAGAGAGAGAGAGAGGGAGGGAGGGAGGGAGGGAAAGAGAGGCAGGGAGGGAGGGAGGAAGGAAGGAAGGAAGGAAAAGGAAGGAAGGAAGGAAGGGAAGGGAAAGAAAGAAAGGAAAGAAATAAAATAAGGCCTTCGCAGATGTAATTGAAAACCTCAGGATGAGATCATCCTTTATTTAGGATGGTCTGTGTCCTTATAAGAGAAAAGAGAGGGAGATTTGAGACACAAGAGAGACATAGGGGAAAAGCCATGTGAAGATGAAAGCAGAGATTGGAGTTATACATCCACAAGCCAAGGAATGTCAGAAGACAGGAGAAATGCGCCGAGCCGGGTGACTCATGCCTGTAATCTCAGCACTTTGGGAAGCCAAGGTGGGCTGATCATCTGAGGTCAGGAATTCAAGACCAGCCTAGCCAACATGGTGAAACTCTGTCTCTACTAAAATACAAAAATTAGCTGGGTGTGGTGGCAGGCACCTGTAATCCCAGCTACTCCGGAGCTGAGGCTGGACAGTCCCTTCAACCTAGGAGGCAGAGTTTGCAATGAGTCGAGATCACGCCACTGTACTCCAGCCTGGGTGACAGAGCCAAACTCTATCCCCCCGCCAAAAAAAAGAAGAAGAAGATAGGAGAAATGCATGGAACAGATTCTTCCTTACAGTCCCCAGAAGGAGCCAACTCCACCAATACCTTGATTTTGGATTTCTGGCCTCCAAAATGGCGAGAAAATAAATTTCTATTGTTGTAAGCCACCCAGTTTGTGATTATTTGTTTTGGCAGACATAAGAAGCTACTACTACTGATATGGGGCAGGCTCTCAAAGAAATACCCTGATGAACTGGAATAAATGACTGTAAGTAAATAGATTCTTAAATAGTCTCTGTTTGGTCATTCATCTATTCATTCATTCACTCAACAAATATCTATTTATTACATACTTGGCTCTAAAATATGACTGAGAAGTTTTAGATTATTTGACACATTCTTGTCCAGGGTAAATTTGGTTACTGCTAACCCTGTAGGTGAGAGAAAGTTTACTGTACAGATTTTGTACTTCACTTTGAAAGCTCTATTAATTTTTTTTGTTTGTTTTGTTTTGTTTTGTTTTGAGACGGTGTCTCGTTCTGTAGCCAGGCTGGAGTGCAGTGGCGCCATCTCGGCTCACTGCAACCTCCGCCTCCCAGGTTCAGAGATTCTCCTGCCTCAGCCTCCTGGGTAGCTGAGACTACAGGTGTGTGCCAACAAGCCCAGCTAATTTTCGTATTTTTAGTAGAGACAGGGTTTCACTGTGTTGACCAGGATGCTCTCGATCTCTCGACCTCGTGATCCGCCCGCCTCAGCCTCCCAAAGTGCTGGGATTACAGGTGTGAGCCACTGCACAGAGTGGTTATTTTTAAAAGCTCTCCAGGTGATTCTAATATGCAAACAGGGTTAAGAACCTCCGCCTTACATTTTTTTTTTCTTTAAACATAGTTATTTTTATTTAGGTTTCATTACTCCAATTTCAGGATAAAATATAGTTTTCAACTATATTTGAAAAAAAACAAACAAAAAATCTGTTTTAACAGATTTTTTTTCAGTGTTTCAGTGTTTGACACTGAATTGCTTATTTCCCTTGGAAATGTTTATTTTTAAATTTTATTTCAATAGTGTCTGGGGTACAGGTGGTTTTTGGTTACATGGATGAGTACTTTAGTGGTGAATTCTGAGATTTGTGTGCACCTGTGTGCGCCTGTCACTTGAGCGGTGTCCTCTGTACCCAATATGTCATCTTTTATCCCTCGTCCCCTTCCCAGCCTCCTCCCAGCTGAGTCCCCAAAGTCCATTATATCACTCTGTATGTTTTTGCGTCCTCATAGCTTAGGTCCCACTTATAAATGAGAACATACGATATTTGGTTTTCCATTCCTGAGTTACTTCACTTAGAATAATGCTCTGCCTTACTTTTAAGGATACAAGTGCATATGCATATTATGACTGTCTCTACTGTGAAAGCAGAAATTACTGATATACCTAGAAACACATGGATAGACATTCATTCTCTTTGTTTCTCACCATACATAAAAAAAAAAAAAAAACAAAAACAAAAAAAAACACTGCTCAGCATGACACCAACTGGCTGACATAGCACATTCTTGATGACCATTTTCCCAAGTTCCCTGTGAATCACTACACAGCTTTTTTTTTTTCAGTTCACCCAATTCTCTCACATGCGGGTGCAGGGAGCAGCTGTCCATTGTGCAATAGCAGTGGACTGGAAGATAGAAGATATGGATTCTAACCACATACTGTCCCTAACTAGCTGTGAGGCATGAGGCTGGACATTCAATACCTCTTAGACTGCAAAATAGCAATGATTTTACTGTCTGGTCCAGCCACTTCATAGGTTTGAACAAAGATCAAATGAAATGTGAAAGCAATCATAAGCCATAAATCGCCATGTCAAGATAACAACATGACTATGGACTTAAGAGCCTCTGAGACAGAGCAGAATCATTCTTCTCCTTATTTTCTCTAGGTAGTCCCCTATGCACCAGCAGTTTCCCCTTTATTCTCAAGGGAAAGTATGTGCCGTCATAGAAAAACAGATGAAGGAAGACAGATACATGTACAATAATGTATTTTTGCAGTGCTTACAAAAGAATGCCATGTGCCCATTTAAAAAATGAGATAGTGGCCTGGCGCGGTGGCTCACGTTTGTAATCCCAGCACTTTGGGAGGCCAAAATGGGCAGATTGCCTGAGGTCAGGAGTTCGAGCCAGCCTGGCCAGCATGGTGAAACCCCATCTCTACTAAAAATACAGGCAGGTGCCTATAATCTCAGCTATTTGAGAAGCCGAGGCAGGAGAATCGCTTGAACCCCGGAGGCGGAGGTTGCAGTGAGCTGAGATCATGCCATTGCACTCCAGCCTGGGCAACAGAGTGAGACTCTGTCTCAAAAAAAAAAAAGAGAGATAGCGCTATATGACCCATATAAAATGATGTTAATGATAGATTGTTAGGTGAAAGCAGCACAGTACACAGGGTATAATTTCATCGTAAAATTACATAAAAATGTTTGGTAATGCATGGAAAATGTCTAGAAGGATACTTTCCCATCTGTTCCCACTGGGCATTAGGATTGATTGAAGAAGGGACTTTTTATTTTTACTTTGTAAATTTCTGTAATATTGAAATCGTTTTATAATGAGCACATATCATTTTCATAATTTAAAAATATATACTAAAATGTAAATTGAGGGAAAACAGATGGTGAGAGTATTACAGCCTAGGATTAGTAAAGAGTCAGAGAGTGGTCCAGATACAGTGGCTCACACCATAATCCCAACATTTTGGGAGGTTGAGGCAGGAAGATCGCTTGAGCCCAGAAGTTTGAGAGCATTCTGGGCAAAATAGTGAGACCCTGTCTCTATGAAAAAATTTAAAATTGGTCAGTTATGGTGATGTACACCTGTAGTCCCAGCTACTTGGGAAGCTGAGGCAGGAGGATCTGTTGACCCCAGGAGATGGAGGCTGCAGTGAACTGTGATCACACCACTACATTCCAGGCTGGACCACAGAGCAAGACCCTGTGTCGAAAAATAAATAAGTAGATAATAAATAAATGAACAGTCACAGAGCGTAATTGCCCTAAAGTTGTTCCAGTGCCTGGACCCAGACAAAGCATGCTATAAGGGAAGCATCCAGCTCTCACAATCCATTATCAACAACCTTCGAGAATTCACAGAGATTAGAGGTGACAGAAGGCTGAAAATGGTTGAGGGTTCTGATTTTTAAAAATCGGGAATTGCGAGCTACAAGGGTTCAGGGTTATCACCAGGAAAAGTCTAGAATGAATTATTATTAAATATTTGGTTTGTGAACATTTAGAAAGGCACATGGTGGTCACAGATTCACTAAGAATGAACCATGACAAACTAACCTATTATTTTTTGTTAGGGTAACTAGATCAGTAGCTCAGGGGAATATCACAGCAGACTTAGTATATGTTGACTTCAGCAAAGCTGTTCATTCACAAAGTGTCCCACAACATAATTTTGGAAAATGCACACAATGCAAATTATTAAAGGATTCATAGCTGTTTATAAAATCATATTCAATGACTATATCTAGATATATGTATCCAATACAATAAGTGCCTGTCTTTGACCCACTTCTCTTTAATTTTTTTTTTTTTTTTTTTTTTTTTTTTGAGACAGAGTCTCTCTCTATTGCCCAGGATGGAGTGCAGTGGCATGATCTCGGCTCACTGCAACCTCCGCCTCCTGGGTTCAAGCAATTCTCCTGCCTGAGTCTCCCGAGTAGCTGGGATTAAAGGCGTGTGCCACCATGCTCAGCTAATTTTTTGTATTTTTAGTAGAGACAGGGTTTCACCATGTTGGCCAGGATGGTCTCAATCTCCTGACCTCGTGATCCACCGGCCTCAGCCTCCCAAAGTGTTGGCATTACAGGCGTGAGCCACCACGTCCGGCCTTCTTTTATTTTTTTATCATAACCTAGACACAGACATTGAAGGCAACCTTACCAATTTCTCAGATGACACAAAGATGAAAGGAATAACCACTAGCTAAACCACAGGATCTATGTCCAAGATATTATTAATTTACTGAAATGCCAAGCTGAAACCAGTGATGGACCTAATGGGTGGTAGGATGAGAAATTTCAGTTTCGTGCAAGAAAGAACTTTTAACTATAGTTCTCTGACAATGGAATAGGTCATTATTGGGGGAGGGGATTGGAGATTGGCCCATCGAATGTTCCCACAAATAAAAAAACTAGTGGATTCTGACTGAAAAATTAATAACAGACACTAAATGTTAACAGATTTCAAAGATGGTGGAAATTGACATAGGTATAAAATTTGTTTTCATAATGAAAACAGATCCTGAGCAGGACCTTGAAGAATCAGTAAATAGTATAGATGCATGAAAGAGAGTAGGTCATTCCAGAAGCAAGACTAACGTGGCATTTTCCAGTCACAAAGTGACTGAGCTGGCTGTGGTTTTGGTGAGTAAAGGAAAACAAGGCTGGGGCCAGATTATGGAAGATCTGGGACCAGTAAAGAAGTTTATATTTTGTACAGTGGAGAAAGGATCAGTCAGGCTCTGCTTGCATGCATCTGAAACAAATTCTGGCAAATTCAAGAGAGGAATTTACTGGAAAAATACAAGGAGCTCCCAGAACAAATGCAAAGACTAGAGAACCAGGCCTGGAAACATTAGAAAGCAAAGTGGACTCTAAGGCTAAAAAGTAGGAACTAGAAAAGTGGTCTTGAAGCAGGCCAAGGCTCCATGCGAGCATGAATGAATACCCAACCATGTTTAATCTCTTTATTACATTGCTAAGGATTCAAATTAGAGGGATGAACATTCCAAAGCCCTAGTTTGAGTTACCTGTCCTTCCCTTAGCTGAAAAAGAGAAGTACTAGATTAATAGTTGGTTTTTTAAAATCCAATAGAAGAGATAATCCCCAAAAGGGAATTGAGGTGTGAAGGAGAAATAAATACAGAGTAGCCAATAGACAACAAAAGTTCACTATTGGCACTGTTAGAGGTTTTGAGCAAGGAGGCAATGTGTTGAAAATAGTGCTATATGGAGATCTGGCAATTTGCACATGGACTGAAGGAATGGAAATCTAAAGGCAGATAATGAGTTTTCCAGGTATATAGTGTGGCAATGGTAATAGGATAGCAATGATGTTCAAAGTGAAAACAGTAAGCCTTAATAACTGCCTAAAGGTTAAGGAAAAGGAAAGAGTCAAAAATTACTATAAATGCTCTACTTAAAGACTGAAGGAATGATGGTGGTAGAAGACAGACAGCTGAGAAACAGAGCATCAACTAGGACGGAGGTGAAACTTATGCTTACGGTGTTCAGCTGAGGAGGAAAATGCTCAGTAGGAACTAGAGCTAAATAGTCCATGAGGACTTGTTTGGAGATATAGACTTAGGAGGATTTGGCATAAAGATTGCAATAAAAGTCAGACCTCACTGTCTTACAGAATATACAAAATGATATGCAGAAATGGCTGAAAACTTCCCTCCAAATTGTAAGAAAAAAAGAGTGTCCCCCAAAAAAAGCAGTTAGTAGTGGAAGTTTTGGGAACTTAAAATGAGAACTTTTGTACTATAAACTTTTAACCATAAGCAGTATTATTTTTTCCATTTTTATTCTTATCCCATTTTCTCCTTCTACCCCAGATACCCACTCTAATTATGTCCTTAAATATACATATATATACACACACACATATTTTTAAGGGATATATATATATGCATACACATATATCCCTGTAAAATACGTGGAATGTTTTTGGAGTCTGTATTTAAATTTAAATACGTATTTAAATATGTGGCATTATGTTGCAGACCTCATTTTGTTATTTTTTCACTCAACACATCATGTTGCTATAAGAACAAGAAAACCAAGTTGCTGCCTAGAAATGATGCAGCAGTTTACATTTCCACCAGCAGGTCATGAGAGTTCTCAGTTCTAACATTTTCACCAACACTTGGTAATATCTTGTTTTTGCCAATTTGATGAATATAAAGTTGTGCCTAGTTGTTTAAAGTTTTTTCTTCCTAGTGAGATGGAATACCCCTGAAGTCCTCAGGTTTCTCTTTCAATATATTGCTTGATTGTGTTCTGTCTCCATTTTTCTGTTGTTTCCTTTTATTTACTGATTTGCACTAGTATCATTTATGTCCTAGAGCTGTGCAGTCCAATACAGTAGCCACTAGTCATTAACCATTAAGCCAAGAGCGCTCAAGTACTTGAAATATGGCTAGTCCAAATTGAGATATAATGTTAGTATAACATACACACCAGATTTTTAAAACTCAGTACAAAACAAAGAATGCAAAATATCTCAATAATCTTTATAATAAATTGAAATTATAATATTTTAGATATGTTAAATAAAATGTATTTTTAGAATAAATTTTACCTATTTATTTTTGCTTTTTTTTTTTTTTTTTTTTTTTTTTTGAGACAGAGTCTCGCTCTGTCGCCCAGGCTGGAGTGCAGTGGCCGAATTCAGCTCACTGCAAGCTCCGCCTCCCGGGTTTACGCCATTCTCCTGCCTCAGCCTCCGGAGTAGCTGGGACTACAGGCACCCGCCGCCTCGCCCGGCTAGTTTTTTGTATTTTTTAGTAGAGACGGGGTTTCACCGTGTTAGCCAGGATGGTCTCCATCTCCTGACCTCGTGATCCTCCCGTCTCGGCCTCCCAAAGTGCTGGGATTACAGGCTTGAGCCACCGCGCCCGGCCTATTTTTGCTTTTTATATTGTGGCTACTAGAAAATTCAAAATAACATACATGGCTGGCTTGTATTTGTGCAAGCCACAAATTATATTTCCATTGGAGATGCTATTCTAGATATCCTTAGTTAGTTTTAGACATTGACAATATCTTCTCTGGCTCTGTCCTCCATCTTAAGTTTGTATATGGTGTCTCATCAAATGTATCCATGTCTCACCATGACACCACATTAGACAACAACAGTATCTATGTAAATGGCCCCCTGAAGTTGGGCAGTGAATAACATATGCACCCATACATAGCCCTGATTTTTGCCTGGTGGGTTGTATTTTGTGCATCTTGTTTAATAAGTTCGTCCCACAGTTAGATCACAAAATTGTCCTTGTATTATTTTTATAATTAAAAAAGAGAAAAACAGGATGGTGTGCCATAGAAGAAAGTGGTTTATAAGGTCAAAAAACGCAGATTTTAGCCAAAAAAGATGACGATAGGGAAAAATCATTTATGCTGGATTTTATTATTTTTGACAGCAATGTTATCTTTCTAATTATGTTTTGGTTAGGCAAATGTTAAAATTTGCATTCCAAAGAGCACATTAACAGATGGTAAGGAAGACAGGCCACAAGCATGCTGAGTGACAGGCTGACTCCAGTTTCAAGTCTAAATATTCGCTGAGATTAGTTTTCACAATAAGTAAATAACCTTGATGTAGATAATAAAGAGCTGGTGCAAAGATCATAAGAGAATGTTTAGATTTATACTTATACTATTCTGAAACATGCTTTTTGGAATATCACTTGCTTACTCTGGAAAGTCATCCACTATCCATTCCCTATCAAATTCAAACTGCTCAAATCTGTCAGTGGAGACACCCATAAACTGGCCCCATCCAGTTTTGTGTGTCTCATTTTCCCAACAAACTATACATTCTACACAGATAGGTATCATGTCTGACATTAATACTTCTTCATCGACATCTTGAGAGATGTCATCGTTTAAAATTTTCTAAATTACTTGAGTAAAATGCTCTGTGCTTAGCATGAAATGGCTAAAATTTATTTGAGCAACAGTTTTCACCTTGAAGTAACTCACCTGACCTCATACAAAAGAAAAATACCAATGACAGAAGCAAGTAGAAAATAATATGTTCAAAATGAGATATCAAATGATAAGGTATTTAAAAGTTGAGGTCAACCTCAGAACTCCTAATATGCCCATTACAACCACAGAAATATAGGTTTGCAGTAATAAGTATTGTAGTCTTCTTCAAACCCTTTAATTCAAGAAAGAAGTTGAAAGGTTATAAAAAGTCAAAGGTAAAGAGATCAACTCACCTCAGACCAAGTGTAGGATGTTTAGAGATTGAAGTCATTTATTCCTGATTAATACTGGGAATTCCAACTCACTTTAAGTATTAACACTTACCAGAATTTAAAACAGTTAATTCCAAATTAAAAGCTGACCTTTCTTTTTACTCAGCCTCTAACTACAGGCTTCATTATGACTGTGTGAATGTATAATTTTCATTTTTAAAAGTTTGTAATACTTGTGGTACAAGTCTGGGCATTACATTAAGAAAACCAAATGTTTTTGGTATCTTTTATGACAGTTATAACTTCAGTGTCTACTGGAAATATTTGCAAAGGCGAGAATTTGTCTTTCAACATTATATTTGACATAGAATAGAAATGTATTTCCCAAGGCAAAATTGTACATACTTTACAAAATTCAGCTGTGATTGTTCCCAAGCTCAATTCTTCTGTGTCCACTCCTCCATCTAGATTTATTTTCCTTCTTGTTGAAGTATATTAGTTGGTAGTTCTTTCAAGTATCTATGGATAATAAACTGTCTGTATTTGTATATCTGCAAAGGTATTTTACCTTTACTCTTCAGTGATAATCACGACATAGACTTTTATTTTGACAGCTATTAAAAATGTAATTATACATTCTCACACTCATAATGAAACATCAGCACATTGAAGATATTATTCTACTGTTTTCTGGCATTTATTTTTGCTAATGAGAAATCCAATTGTCTTTCCTCTCTGGTTAACCTTCTGTTAGTTTTAGGATATTTTTTTCCTTTTCCATTGTTCTCCCATTTCATTAAAAATATCCAGATGTTAACTTAGTTTTTTAATCCAGTTCGAATATAAATGTGCTCTTTGTGTATTTTATATTTTTTGCCTGAGAGTTTCTCTTCAGCTAGAGTTATAACTTCTATGGTGTTCCATGAATACCTGGATAATAGAAGCCTCCCTATGGGATGGTTTCACTGTTACTTATGCCTGAGCCCTGTGGGTTTTACAAATCTTTATGTTTGTGTCTTGGTTTTGGACAGACAATATTTAGGATAACCCCCACTCAGAGGTGGTTTGCTAAGGCCTCTATTGCTTGCAGGTCATCCTGTTTTCATCTATGTAGAGTTGGCTCACATTTGCAGCAACTCTTGGCCTTTGGGTTTTCCTGGTCCCCATTCTTAGACAGTGTAGTAATTTTGCAGCTCCCTACAGGCACCAGGCACAGGGCAGCAGCCTCAGCTCCCTGCCCTAGATTTGCCCTATCCCAAAGACACAGATCAATTTGGTTCCTCCTATGGGCAGCAAAGCTTCAACTCCTTCTCCCTTTTATATCTATGTATTTCTGGAGAATTTTCTTTTCTTGATTTTGAGGTTGGGTACATATTTCTTAAATTATTATTATTACTTTTAGTCCAACATTCTGTGTGTAGAGTGGGTTAGCCATCTGGACTAGATCCTTTCACATTACCTTTTGTTTTTGTTTTTGTTTTTGTTACTTTGGTATAGATGACCTTAAGAAACCAGAGAGTAGATCCAATAACAAATGTTAACTGTGGCCTTTTGTCTGTTTGTCTTTCCATATTGGGAAGTTCTTAGCAATTAGAGCCATCAAAACAAAATTGAAAAAATTTTTCTTTATTCAGAACAGGTAACTTTAGGATACAATAAAATCTAAAGACATCCTATCAAAAGTGACAGCTATATCATAGTAGAAGCATTAGCTTGGCATCTATAGATTGGGTTCAAGTAGAAAATTGGTCTAAAGATCAAAACTTTCTGAGATCATTTGGAATAAAAGCTAATCCCCACGTTGAAATTAACGCAATGAATAATGGTCTTTTGTTGAAGCACTGATGAGGTCACGTCTAGTCCAAGCAGAAGCCTGTCAATCTCATATTGTGGTCTACGTTTAATCAGGCCTTTGTTTTCAAGTTCACAAACACTAGAAATTCAATCTAAGATTTATACATTGCTAACTCTAATGTCATCAATTTACAGCTTTGAAGTTGCATCTGCTGGTCCATAGGGCATGAAGACTTTTAGATCTGCATAAAGTTCATCAAAATTTTCTCAACAATATTTGTGTTTTTATTTATTTATTTATTTATTGAGACAGGGTCTCACTCTGTCACCCAGGCTGCAGTGCAATGGCACAATTTTGGCTCACTGCAACCTCCACCACCCGAGTTCAAGTGATTCTCCTACCCAGTCTTCTGAGTAGCTAGGATTACAGGCATGTGCCACCACACCTGGCTAACCTTTTTTTTTTTTTTTTGGTAGAGACAGGGTTTCACCATGTTGGCCAGGTTGATCTCAAACTCCTGGCCTCAAATGATCAGCCCACCTTGGCCTCCCGAAGTGCTGGGATTACAGACGTGAACCACCGCACCTGGCCTCAATAATATTTGATATGAATCGAAAACATGTAAACTAAGAAAGCTTTAAGGGCATAATTATATATTCTTAAAATTAGGAAAAAAACCAACACATGAGATTACAGTGAAATCCATACTCAAATCCTGCTGATACATTGTTACAATCCTTTCGGAAAGTAATATGGCAACATAGGTGGCAAACACCACAATGTTTTTCCTGAAACCGTTAAGACCAATTCTGGGAGTTTACGCTATAGAACTAATTCAACAGAAGATTAAAACTATGTACATGGGGCCGGGCGCGGTGGCTCAAGCCTGTAATCCCAGCACTTTGGGAGGCCGAGATGGGTGGATCACGAGGTCAGGAGATCGAGACCATCCTGGTTAACACGGTGAAACCCCATCTCTACTAAAAATACAAAAAAATTAGCCGGGTGTGGTGGCAGGCGCCTGTAGTCCCAGCTACTCGGGAGGCTGAGGCAGGAGAATGGCGTGAACCCAGGAGGCGGAGCTTGCAGTGAGCCGAGATAGTGCCACTGCACTCTAGCCTGGGCGACAGAGCAAGACTCCACCTCAAAAAAAAAAAAAAAAAAAAAAACTATGTACATGAAGTTATTCATATGCAAGACTGAAAACTCAGAAACAAGTTAAATGTCTTTGTAAGTCACAATCTTTTAAGTTTTCAATTACCTTAACTAATGATGGCTTATTGAGAGATAAAATGGATTATGACGACTGACACATAGTTTCAGAACTAGAATCTCTTAAAGTATAAAACATTTTGTTGCATTGTCATCATCAAAGTAATATTAACTTCTCAGTCCCTCTTCAGGTACTCTGCTTTTCAAGAGACTTGGATATTCTTTAACTCTGCTTCCACTATTCCTACTACTGCCAAACTATTTCCCTTATGTCTCAAGTTGAAATGTCCTCAAAAAGAGTATCTGATTATTTGGGGCATTTACTATGCAATATTGAGGGGTCTTTGTCGGGCAGAGCTTGCCCACAAGACTATCATAGATATCTGGCCAAGGTCCAATGTCCACAGCCCTGATCCAATTAGCAGTACCGAGGATAGTAAGGTGACACAGTACATTCCTTTTTCAGTCTTAAGATTACCTGATTTTTGCAATCTGAAAGATAAAAGGTTTTTAAAATGAATATTACTTAGTTATACACTTAATACGAGTTGTCCTTAATTGTTCATTCTTTTGATAAAAAATGACCATACTCTGTTCAGCATGATTCATCTTTGCAGACAGATTTCTAAAATTAGGAAAGGTCATTGCCCAGCAAAGAGACACTTCATTATGTAACCATTTCTGAGATTCTGTAATAAGAAAATATAGTGCATTCATTTCTCATTTCCTGGACCTTAATAAATCTGTTCCTGTTATTTTTTCCTAAAACTGTAGCTGTAGAAAAACATAAATACTTATCAAATAGGCAGGAAAGGTGCCAAGAGATTTACTCATACTCATGTTTATCAGAAAAAAAACATGTCTAGAAAAGAGTTGCCCATGTTATGCATGAACAATATAAAATGAAACTTTATGAAAAACATAAGCATTAACAAGATAAAAGAAAACACAGCAACTATGCAAATAAACTCAGCAAAGAAAGCAGCAGTAGGGAAAGGAGGATGGCACACCAAATACTATCTAAACATAACACAGAGAATAGAAAAATGTAAGAGCTGTTTGTGTTAGCATGTTTGTGATAAAACCAGCCTGACCAACATGGAGAAATCCTCTCTACTAAAAATACAAAATTAGCTGGGCATGGTGGTGCATGCCTATAATTCCAGCTACTCAGGAGGCTGAGGCAGGAGAGTTGCTTGAACTCGGGAGGTGGAGGTTGCAGTGAGCTGAAATAGCGCCACTGCACTCCAGCCTGGGAGACAGAGCAAGACTCTGCCTTAAAAAAAAAAAAATTGTTCTGTGGTTTTTTTGCCATTATTCTAATATAAAACTATTATCTTTTCTTCCTACAATATGATTTCCACTGTTTATTACTATCTAAATGACATCTCCTTATTCTGTGTAACATATGTGTATCTTCCCAATCAATCAATAAGTAGGCAAGGGTTTCTTTTAGGAGTGTGTGTGTGTGTGTGTGTGTGTGTGTGTGTGTGTGCACGCGCGCGCGCGCATATTTTTAAGCCTTGGGAGTTTTTGACATCATTCTTTGTGTTCCGGCTCAAAACTGAACTTCATTGGAGTATATAAACTGTTACAGTTAAGGGAAAGCTTTATTGTTTCATGCTAAAAACTTTTCCTAGTACGGAATCTATTGAGTGTTGGGATATGCTTTCTCAACAGTTCAGAAGAATACCAAAACAGAAATCATACTTTTCATATTTGATTGTTCTTTTACCAGTGAAATCTAAGTAATTCTTGGAATTCATATAGATCCTATAGGCATTGCACTTGAAAGAAACAGATGTAAATCAGTTTTATTAATTTTTTTTACCTTAAAATTCTTCTGTAGCAAAGCTGTTTTAAACTGGATACCTTGACAGCAGAATATTTGCACCAAAAGGTTGTCACACTCAGACATGCAGTTGCATATTAGCAAGTGAAAATTTGAAGCGAAAAGGAAAGCTAGTAAGAGAAAAAAATGAGGGTTGGGGAAGAAAAGAGGAAGAAATACATAAATACTTCAAACAATTTCTCCCACCAGTATTTCCAGATAAAGACACCAATTCTGCTGTGAACTTCTTTACTACCTAGCTGCAGAGCTCCTTGAAGGATAGGCAGGCAGCCAAGTGAGCCTGCCCTATCCCTATCTGCCCCCAGGCCTTGGAGGGTAGAGTTACAACCCAGATTACCAAAGCACCTCCAACCTTACAGCCTCAAGGTAAAGAACACAAACAAACCTAAAACCACTGCCCACTCCTTTCTTCTGGCAAGCTTTCCCTTCCTTGTCCTTTCCTGTTCCTCTGTTCTTTCTAGAAAGAGCTTCTGGAAAGGTCTCTGACCCTTAGAGTTATGGGTGTTGGCAAGCATAGGTATGCAGCATTTTATGGGTCCTTCTCTCTAAATTTGTAAGTGGGCAGGGATTCATTCTACTGGGACTGTCTCTCAAAGTTGTACCATCGACAAAGGATAGATACTGGCATAATGGTGAACTGTTGGTTTTTCTTTCTTTCTTTCTTTCTTTTTTTTTTTTTTTTTGAGACGGAGTCTCACTCTTGCCCTAGCTGGAGTGCAATGGCATGATCCTGGCTCACTGCAAGCTCTGCCTTCCAGGTTCAAGCGATTCTCCTGTCTCAGCCTCCCAAGTAGCTGGGATTACAGGCATGTGCAACCACACCTGGCTAATTTTTGTATGTTCAGTAGAGATGGTGTTTCACCATGTTGGCCAGGCTGGTCTGAAACTCCTGACCTCAAGTGATCCACCAGCCTCGGCCTCTCAAAGTGCTGGGATTATAGGCGTGAGTCCACTGTGCCTGACTGTGAACTGTTGATTTTTCTGACAGCTCCCAGACCACCTGAAGGTATATTTGATTACTCATAGTCTGAGGGTCACCGTTTCAGAACTACTCTCTTATCTTTATTCCTTTATTAGAGGAATTTGCTTTCATGTTCTAGTCTAGTTTGAGAGCTCCTTAAAGGCCAGGGCTATGAGAAAGCTATCTTCCAGAGAACTCATAATCTTTTATATTATATACCAAATCCATGAGCTACTCAGTGGACATTTGTTAGTTATTGGACAAAATCACAAAATGAAAATAAAAATAATTGTAGTATTCTGAAAGATGTATTTTTAAAGTTTTAACAAGAAACAGAAAGTGTTTAAAATATGACACAGAAAAACCATATGGTGGTTCCTAAAAAAATTAAACATGGAATTACCATATAACCCAGTAATTCCACTTGTGAGTATTTACCCAAAAGAACTGTTAGCAAGTTTGGCAAAATGGTCATTGACTAAAAAATTTAAAAAGAATTAAAAGCAGGGACACAAACAGATATTTGCACATCAATGTTTATAGCTGCATTATTCACAATAGCCAAAAGGTGGAAGCAAGCCAAGTCACCATTAACAGATGAATGGATAAATAACATGTGATATATACATACAATGGAATATTATTAAGTTTTAAAAAGAAATGAAATTCTAACATATGCAACAATATGGATCAACCTTGAAGACATTTTGTTAAGTGAAATAAGCCACACATAAAAGGACAAATATTATATGATTCCACTCATGTGAGGTACCTAAAGTCGTCAAATTTATAGACAAAAAGTAAAGCTGGGCACTGTGGCTTCACCTGTAATCCCAACACTTTGGGAGGGGAGGGGGTAGGATCTCTGGAGCCCAGAAGTTTGAGACCAGCCTGGACAACATAGCAAGACCCTTCACTAAAAAAATAAAATGAGAAAATAGCCAGGTGTGATGGTGCACACCTATAGTCCCAGCTACTCAGGAGGCTGAGGCAGGAGGAGCCATTGAGCCCATGAGCTTGAGGCTGCTGTGAGCTATGATTCCCACCACTGCACTCCAGCCCCAGCCTGAGCAACAGAGAGAGACCCTGTCTCTAAAAATAAAAAAGTAAAAAAGCAGAATGGTGTTTGCCAGAGGCTGGGGCTAGGGAGAATGGGGAGTTATCATTTAATGAGTATGAAGTTTCAGTTTTGGAGGATGAAAATTTTCTGGAGATGGATGGTAGAATTCTTACACAACAATGTGAATGTACTTAATATCACTGAATTGTACACTTAGAATAGTTAAAATAGTTAACTTTTATGCTATATGTATTTTATCACAATTTTTTTAAAAAGAAATAAATCTTTAAAGAATATTGGCTAGTAGAAAGTCTTTTATCTAATATTATTTTACCTCTTCATTTGTATCTTTGAACTATGAATAATCCATTTCCTTCCTATGAATAATTAATTCTTTCCTTCTTGTCCAGGGACGGCCCCCCATCTCAACTCCCAGAAGTCTCCAATACCTTTTCAGGAAGCCTTTAAAGTAAAACTAATTTCATTATAATATAATACTACAATATAATACTATATTATTTCCCTTTTTTTAAACCTTCATTCTCTCAAATGAACATTAGCGTTTTGCTGAGGTCACGTGACGTGTGATATCACAAAAGACAGAATGCGATTGCAGCTAAGATAATTCAGCTGCCTTCTAGTAAGCCAAGCATGAAAGAGATTTGCAAAAATGTGAAACAATGCCACTCTTCTCATGAAATCTTTTTGTTTGGGGAAATGTAGTTACTTTTCATAAAACATGTCATTTATATTAACATGTAATGAGATATTATTATTATTTTAAATGAATTAATACATATTTTTTAAATTTCTCGATTTAAATTTCTTTTTTTTTTTTCAATTTTCTCTTTTTGTAGGATTTAGAAGTTCCAAAGAGCAGGCTGGGTAACATATTTCTAGCACTGCCTTCTACAATTTTCTGGATTCTTTAATACAATCGCATAGGGAAAATGTGGTTTATGTAGCCAAGCATTGCTTAGATGGGTATAAAAAGAATATTGACTTAAAATTTGCTGGCTCACATTATCATGTTGATGAGGTACTATAGCAAAAGTACCTCATCAACACGAGGCTGATTTGAAGCTCTTTCAACATGATTGAGTTAAAAGATTCCAAAAGAAAAGAAACGAACAATGTAATTTACTATTACTGCTCCTACTATTGTTACCGTAGGTAGGTAGTCAGACATGAACAGGGCAGGAGAGGGCTCCTCCCACCAAGTCCCCAACCAGGAATGTTAGGCAACCATCAGGTAACTGTCTAAAATCACTGGTCGCAGCCAGCCCAGAGAAAGGCAGTCTCCCTACAGATAGGAAAAACCTGAAACTGGTGATCAGTAGCTTCTCAAGAGTTGGTCGAGTGGGCTCAGACATGCGCACTAAGAAGCAAAATGGCAGAGTTTAAGTGGTGTATGACCTCCTAGGGACATGCGGCTTGTAAGGGAAGAACACCTCAAGTGAGCGTGCGTACAATTCCAGTACACATGCTGCACATGCTCACCTCCCCAGTGCTAGCAGGCCACTGCGCATGCAGACAGCCAACCCCAAGGGAAGAAGGGGAGAAAGGCCACAAGACCCCAGAAGTATGCCAACATATAAAGCCCCAAGTCAAACTGCACACTTGTCTTTCAAGCTGCCCACTTGGCTTTCTCCGCTCCCCACCACTCTTTTTGCCCAGGCTGGAGAGCAATGGTGCAGTCTCAGCTCACTGCAAACTCGGCCTCTCGGGTTCAAGTGATTCTCCTGCCTTAGCCTCCTTAGTAGCTGGGATTACAGGCACCGGCTACCATGCCTGGCTAATTTTGTATTTTTAGTAGAGACAGGATTTCACCATGTTGCCTAGGCTAGTCTCAAACTCCTGATCTCAGGTGATCCGCCAGCCTTGGCCTCCCAAAGTGCTGGGATTACAGGCGTGAGCCACCGCACCCGGCCTCTAAAGCTTTTTAATAAACTTTTTCACTCCTGCTCTAAAACTTGCCTCCTGCCTTATGCCCCTCAGTTGAATTATTTTTCTGAGGAGGCAAGAATTAAAGTTGCTGCAGACCCATAGGAATTCACCACTGGTAACATATTTTGGTGCTGTGTGAGTCGAATGACTTCCACTGCTAACACTATCATACTTTTTTAAAAACTTTCACTTTAGGTTTGGTGGTACCTGTGAAGCTTTGTTACATAGGTAAACACGTGTCATGGGGTTTGTTGTACATATTATTTCCTCACCCAGGTATCAAGCCCAGCACCCAATAGTTATCTTTTCTGATCTTCTCCCTTTTCCCATCCACCCTCCTCAAGTAGACCCCACTGTGTTGTTTCCTTCTTTGTATTCATAAGTTCTTATCATTTAGCTCCCACTTGTAAGTGAGAACGTGTGGTAGTTGGTTTTCTGTTCCTGCCATAGTTTGCTAAGGATAATAGCCTCCAGGTCCATCCATGTTCCTGCAAAAGGCATGATCTTCTTTTTTATGGCTGTATCCATTTAAATTTCTAAAATGGTAAATAACGATAGTTACAGCCCACATAAGGAAAAGCTCTTTAAGGTCCCTCGTGTGTTTAGGGGTCCTGAAACCAAAAAGTTTAAAAACTTCTGGTTCAGTTTATAGGGTGATGAGACTAAGCTTATTAAGATGCTAGCAAACTAACATTTTTTATCTTAGAATTCTATCCATTACCTCAGGTTAATCAAGGATTAGCCAACCTCTTCTAAATTCAGACAACCCAAAATTGTCTGTGAATGTAAACAGTTGTTGTTGAATGCAAGTTAAGTGATACTTGCTGATAAATAATTCTGAGTCTGCAAACTTCTGGGCCAGACTTCATTGCTACTGGATCAAAATTCATGCCTGCACATAGAGGATGGTAATTAAATATCCTAACACAAATTAGGGGTTTGGAAGAAATGTACTCTTTAATTGGGTACCTTATCTATTCTGTGGTCACTTAAGTATAACCCACTAACTCTAGAGTTCTTATTCTACTTAAACATGCAATTTAAAATCCATTATCCAGCAGTATAATTCGAAAAGGCTGCATAAAGTCTGGTTATGCAATAGTAACATCAGAAATATAGTCATAGTTTAAGATAGGTCATGCATTAGTCTCTTAAGATAGTCTTCTTATTAGTTTCCAAAACAACGTTTTGCTATCTGAAAGCTCCTTCAGAAAAAAATGGTACTGGTAAATGCTGACTGAAATGAAATGTCTTAATTTTTTTCTCCTTCGCAGGAAATCAGATCACCTACTGGCATAATGGTTAAAAGCATAAACTTGGGAGATAGGCAGACCTGCATTTCAATCTCTGCTGGAATACTCAGCCACTGTGTGACCTCAGGCAAATTGCTTACCCTCTTTAAATCTGCTTACCTATCAGTAAAATGGAGATACTAACACCTTTACTCAATGGATTAAGAAATAAATTAAGTAATGGGTAAAAAGCAATTAGCCCAAGGTCATGTCCATACTGAGCATCTGATAAATATTAGCTACTATTCATAAATTATTATTGGCCTTTGTTACAAGATTGAACTAGTTCTAGTTAGAAGTAAGAGAGGCTGGGCATGGTGGCTCATGCCTGTAATCCCAACACTTTGGGAGGCCAAGGTTGCCGGATTACCTGAGGTCAGGAGTTTGAGAACAACCTGGTCAACATGGCAAAACCCTATCTCTACTAAAAAACTACAAAAATTGGCCGGGCGCAGTGGCTCACACCTGTAATCCCAGCACTTTGGGAGGCCGAGGAGGGTGGATCATGAGGCCAGGAGATCGAGACCATCCTGGCTAACACGGTGAAACCCCATCTCCACTAAAAATACAAAAAGTTAGCCCGGCGCAGTGGCGGGTGCCTGTAGTCCCAGCTACTCGGGAGGCTGAGGCAGGAGAATGGCGTGATCCTGGGAGGCGGAGCTTGCAGTGAGCCAAGATCACGCCCCTGCACTCCAGCCTGGACGACAAAGTGAGACTCCATCTCAAAAAAAAAAAAAAAATACAAAAATTAGTCAGGCGTGGTGGTGGGCACCTGTAATCCCAGCTACTTGGGAGGCTAAGGCAGGGAGAATTGCTTGAATCTGGGAGGCGGAGGTTGCAGTGAGCCGAGATGGCACCATTGCACTCTAGCCTGGGCAACAGAGCAAGACTCCATCTCAGAAGATAAAATAAAATAAAATGAAAACAAACAAACAAAACAACAAAAGACAAAAGAAAAAAGAAAAAAAAATTGTAATCCAAAGTAAGTCTCCTCTAACCCTGTTTCATTGGTTCTAAAATGAACACTGTTTTATATTATAACACCTTTGTGATTTGGATACATCTTACAATTGATAATACATATTCACTGCTTCACTGGCAGATTATTTTTCTTTCATTATGCTAATAAAACAATGGCATATCTTACAATTCATGGGACTTAAGTTCAATGAAATGCAGTAATTGAGCTTTCTACTAAAAAATACTAACAGCACACAAATAATTCCCCAAAATGCATCCTCTATCATTGTACTTATCACACTAACCTGTGATCTCTCCCCCAGCCCTAAGCCTGAAATGCGTATCATCTGGCACAAAGACATCGTTTACATCTGTTGAATAGCCGCGTGCTTAGACTTGATCTGACCTTATTCACCACTCATACTGTAAGTCTCTGAGTGTAGTCTATTCCTCTTTTCTCTGAATTCAACAGTCTTTAATTATATTGTGTCCAGTGTTGCTCGTACTCGTTTCATGCATGTGAATCTCATCTACCTGGCTATAGTGTAAGCTTATAAGGACTGAGCCTGATAAACGTTTTACCTTTCCTAAAGTGCTGGCAGCATGACATTTACAGATGTTACTTGACTTACTTTGGGGTTACCACCTGCTAAACCCATCGAAGTTGAAATATCTCGAGTTGAAAATGCATTTAATACACCCAACCCACTGAACACCACAGCTTAGCCTAGCCTACTTTAAACGTTCTGAGAACATTTACATTAGCCTATAGTCAAGCAAAGTCATCTAACACAAAGCCTATTTTATCATAAAGTGTTGAATATATCAAGTAATGTATTGAATACTGTACATTACTTCAAAATTGTAGTGGTTTCGTACCCTCATAAAGTTGAAAAATCGGAAGTCAAACCGTCATAAGTAGGGGACGATCTATACTTCGTTGCCTAAAAGTTTTTTTTTTTGACACTGTATTAGGAGATATGATCATATTCCCGCTAGTCTGATTCCCCTAGAATCTTGGGTAGGAAAATGTTTGAATTCCTTAGGCTACTCTAACAGTTCAAAGCCCTGAGAATCTCTTCCTCCACAACTACTTGTTGCTAATGAAGCTTTTGCCTGTTGATTGAAAGAGTCAGACCTACAGTGAAAGCATTAACTTATAGAATAGATGGTCTCTGCCATAGCTGATACTGTCAGTGAAGCACCCACAGCTTTTCTGATCCTTTTTTAGCTCTGGGGTCCATCTCCCACTTTCTGTTTGGTTTCCTTTCAATCAATCCACTACACTATTATTCCCCAACCCAGAATTGTCCCAAGGGAACCATAGCCATTGCCGGAGTAGTGTCTGAGTATGAAAGCAAAACTTATTTGCCTCAAAGCTAGATAAGCCTGAAGGCATGACTTATGCTCCAGAGCTCTCCACAGGATCAGGCTGAGGCCAGACATCATCCGAAATTATACCTTTGCTTGGCCTTTCTCCTTTCCCTGTCTTACTCCTCATTCTCTTCTTAAAGTAGTGAGGCAATTAGGATCTGTACTTAATAGTGTCTGGGTTGTAGCATAAAAGTAATGGAAAAAAGCTTTGTGTTCCATGATTTTAAATATTACAGTTTAATAAGTCTTTGTTATTCAGCCAGGATGTGTATCTTTGGAACTCACAATGAGCAATATAAACCATCAACGAAACCAGACCTCAGGAGTCTTTCTGCCCTGCCCTTTAGAAGGTCACATTCTGCCCTGAGAAGGATGATAGAAATAAAGAAACAGCACTTTGAGAGGCCGAGGCAGGCAGACTGCTTGAGGTCAGCAGTTTGAGACCAGGCTGGCCAACATGGTGGAACCCGTCTCTATTAAAAATACAAAAATTAGCTGCCCATGGCAGAGCACACCTGTAACCCCAGCCACTCGGGAGCCTGACACACAAGAATCGCTTGAACCCAGGAGGTGGAGGCTGCAGTGAGCCGAGATTGCACCACTGCACTCCAACCTGTGTGATAGAGTGAGACCCTGTCTTGAAAGAAAGAGAGAGGCTGTCACCCAGGCTGGAGTGCAATGGTGCAATCTCGGCTCACTGTAACCTCTGCCTCCTGGGTTCAAGCAATTCTCCTGCCTCAGCCTCCCAAAGTAGCTGGAATTACAGGCACGCGCCACCATGCCCGGCTAATTTTTGTACTTTTAGTAGAGACGGGGTTTCATTATGTTGGTCAGGCTGGTCTTGAACTCCTGACCTCATGATCTGCTCACCTTGACCTCCCAAAGTGCTGGGATTACAGGTGTGAGCCACTGTGCCCAGCCCTGACCAAATATTTCACAATCAATTCTAATTTATTTACAGATGACATTTATCTATTTCCACTTTTGACAATGCTTTTCTGATGAGCACCTTAGTGGTTTTTTGGAATCAAATAATGCAAAATGAGTTCACTAATCCCCTAGTGCTGTCCAGCATGCAGTCCACATTTCAGTAAAATGCTACATGATCACTTTACAGAAATGCATCCCCTAATTGGCTCCAATTCCTCTCTTACTATATCCCTTGTAATACTTTGGATTCTCAAAAACAAATCTCAAAATCTATTCTGATGAATGGAATAGTTACACAAGATAACACACTTTGGCCAGCAACTTCACAAATTTGATTTTTAAAATTTATTGGCTGGGCGCAGTGGCTCATGCCAGTAATCCTAGCACTTTGGGAGCCGAGGCGGGCGGATTACCTGAGGTTGGGAGTTCAAGACCAGCCTGACTAACATGGTGAAACCCTGTCTCTACTAAAAATACAGAAATTAGCTGGGCGTGGTGGTGCATGCCTGTAATCCCAGCTACTCAGGAGGCTGAGACAGCAGAATCGCTTGAACTCGGAAGGCGGAGGTTGCGGTGAGCCGAGATTGCGCTACTGCACTCCAGCCTGGGCTACGGAGCGAGACTTCATCGTAAATAAATAAATATATATATATATAAAAATAAAAATAAAATGTCTTTAAAACTCTTAGATGTGGTAGATGCTGGTAAATGGTGAAAAGAGCACAAGCCTTGAAGTGAGACAGCTCTGGAAATGAATTCTAGTTCTTCTTCTTTTATGGCCTTAAGCAAGTTGTTTAATCTTCCTGAGCTTCAGTTTGATTTCCTTAACAAAACTGTTATGAAAAAATGAATGGGCCAGGCGCGGTGGCTCACGCCAGAAATCCCCGCACTTTGGGAGGCCGAGGCGGGCAGATCACTTGAGATCAGGAGTTCAAGACCAGCCTGGCCAATATGATGAAACCCTGTCTCTACTAAAAGTACAAAAGAATTAGCTGGGCATGGTGGCGTATGCCTGTAGTCCCAGCTACTCGGGAGGCTGAGGCAGGAGGATTGCTTGAACCCAGGAAGTGGAGGTTGCAGTGAGCCGAGATCACGCCATTGCGCTCCAGCCTGGGTGACAGAGAGAGACTCCATCTCAAAAAACAAAAAATCAAAAATCAGGCCAGGTGCGGTGGCTCATGCCTGTAATCCCAGCATTTTGGGAGGCCGAGGCAGGTGGATCACCTGAGATCAGGAGTTCAAGACCAACCTGGCCAACATGGTGAAACTCCATCTCTACTAAAATAAATACAAAAATTAGCCAGGGGTGGTGGCGGGCACCTGTAATCCCAGCTACTCAGGAGGCTGAGGCAGGAGAATGGCTTGAACCCAGGAAGCGGAGGTTGCAGTGAGCTGAGATTGTACCATTGTGCTCCAGCCTGGGCAACAAGAGCAAAACTTCGTCTCAAAAAAAAAAAATTAGCCAGGTGTATTGGTGCATGCCTGTAATCTCAGCTACTTGGGAGACTGAGGCAGGAGAATCACTTGAACCCAGGAGAAACAGGTTGCAGTGAGCCGAGATCGTGCCATTGCACTCCATCCTAGATGACAGAGTAAGACTCCATCTCAAAAAGAAAAAGAAAAAAAGAAATGAATGAGATAATATATATCTGTGAGGGGGAACTGAGATGTTAATCTGTGTTTTGCTCAGGCTGCTATAGGTATTTTTGCCTCACTCATCTGGAGAAAGTAGCCCTCTGCTTCAGGGAGTGGTTAATAGCCCTAATGTTGCAGGGCCAAAATTAAAAGTTGCCTAACACTTAGAATACAACCTTTCATCTAGTCTTGGAGGTGATACTGCTGGATTATTGGAGGTGGCAAGAGGCACCAAGAGTTGGGAGAAGAAGTAGACAAATACTGGAAATAGAGTTATCTGGGGACTATCTCCCCAAGTTTAGGAGAATGTGCTTATAGGTTTCAAGAAAATCAGGGACATGTGCCCTACTCCCACACGGTACTGGGGTCCAAGGCCTCTGATGGTGATAGCTGACTTGGCAGTGTGTTGCACTGCAGGGGGCAAGAAGGGTTGACCACTAGACTTCAAGGCTTCCAATTTTAGTATACACCTCTGGCTCAACCTGTGCTCAAAAGTAGAGGAATCTCCAGGCGTGGTGGCTCATGCCCGTAATCCCAGCATTTTGGAAGGCCTAGGCGGGCGGATCACGAAGTCAGGAGATGGAGACCAGCCTGGCCAACATGGTGAAACCCTGTCTCTACTAAAGATACAAAAAATCAGCGGGCGTTGTGGTACACACCTGTAATCCCAGCTACTTTGGAGGCTGAGGCAGGAGAATCGCTTGAACCCAGGAGGTGGAGGTTGCAGTGAGCCGAGATTGCACCACTGCTCTCTAGCCTGGGCAATAGGGCGAGACTTCCCAAAAAAAAAAAAAAAAAAAAAAAAGGGGTAGAGGAATCACCTGTCTACAATCACTTATAGACCCAGGAGAGACGAGCTCTTGCCCTGGGTCCCACACTTTAGAGAGCCCTACTCTGGTCTTCCATGGGATTGTGTGCCTCTTTATGGGAGAAGAGGTCCACAAGGGGCATGTCCACCTGGAGCCCACACCTCACCCTTGTAGACCATGCTTCATATAAATGGGACCCCAGAATTCCAAGCCCAAATGGCCTGAACTATTTCCAGGTCCTGAGCCAGCCTCTTTCCAGGATTTACATTCCTGAAGGCAGCCGTGCCTCTGTGTACACGCCCTCACATGAAGGACAGTTAAAAGGTGACTTTTTTGGCAGGAATGGGGATTGGTGAACAGAGCTTGGTTGTTTAAGCTGGTCTACACACACACAGGCATGCAGGTTCCTTTATTGTCCTGAACAGAGGTGGGATGGGAAGTCAAAGAGGAGAAAAGTGTAAGAAGAGAAAACACCAAATATACAGGAAAAACAAGCTATTTTTTTTTCTATACTCATACCACTGTCAATACTTCATATCTGACTCCAGATGTGTGGGGTTTTGTTCCCATACTAAGCAACTCTCCAATTCTCTATGGACACCAACTGGGAATTAAACTCACTTCTGACACTATCTAGTGGGAGTCAGTGCAGATTCCGAAGGTTGAGGGCTCAGTCCCACAAGACTGCCCCCACATCAACTACCAGTCACAAGTCCAGTTTGCCACCTGTGCTTCTGACAGACTGTCTATAAACCAGAGGTTCTTATGACCTCCTCCTTAGGCTCAATCGTTTGCTAGAATGGCTCACAGAACTCAGGGAAACACTTTACCTACATTTACCCATTTATCATAAAGGATGCAACTCAGGCACAGCCAAATGAAAGAGATGCATAGGGCAAAGTATGTGGTAAGGGGCACGCAGCCTCCATGCCCTCTCTGGGTATGCTGCCCTCCCAGCATGCCCACACATTCCCCAGCCTGGAAGCTCTCTGAATACTTCTGAGTCTTTATAGAGGCTTCATTATATAGGTGCGATTGAATAACTCACTGGCCATTGGTATCACCTCAACTTTTAGCCCTCTCTCCTGTCTGGAGGTCAGGGGATGGGGCTGAACATTCCAACCCTCTAATCACCTGGTTGATTCCTCTGCAACCAGCCCCCGTACTTAAGCTATCTAGGGGCCACCAAGAGATGCCTCATTAGAACAGAACACTGCAATCACCCAGGAAATTGCAAGGCATTTAGAGGCTCTGTACAGGAAAAGGAAGAAGACCCAGTATATATTTCTTATTATGAATCACAATATCATCACAGGCTACAGCTAGGTCCTAGGGTCAGCTTTCCTTACACCTGCACGTTCAGATACAGAAGCCCAAGAAGTCCTGAAATTCTAAATTTGAACCGAGACTTCCAGTTTGTTATGAAAATATATTTGTCAAGACAGAATGACAGAACCTATTTAACAGGTTGTCAGCCTGATTTATAACTTTCAAATATTTAACATGTAGTATGTAAACTTCCATTTGTACTCGTCTTAGACCCTGAAAATATTAGGGGTGGGCTAGCCCAGAAACCACAGGACTAGGATCATCAGCACCCAGCAGTGGTAGCCAGTGCAGTCTGAAGATCAGAGGGCTCACCTCCGAATATTCTGGAATGTGCAGGACCCTGGGAAGGTGAAGATACCCTAGTAAATGCCCCCGTTCTGAAAGTAAACATGACAAAACCCAGATTTCCCATCTCCCTTGACCAATGTGGTTCAGAGTCAGATTTAACTTTATTTAAAACAAAATAGGGCAAGGACTTTTGTCTGTCCTGTTCACTGCTTTTTCCCTCCCTAGCACTTAAAATAGTACCAATATACTTTTTTTCTTTCTTTCTGTTTTTTTAGAGACAGGGTCTCACCATGTTGCCCAGGCTGGTGTCAAACTCCTGGCCTCAAGCGATTCTCCTGCCTCAGCCTCCTAAAGTGCTGGGATTACAGGCATAAGCCACCATGCCTGACCCCAATATACTTTTTTTTTTTTTTTTTTGAAACAGAGTCTTGCTCCATTGGCCCAGGCTGGAGTGCAGTGGCACGATCTTGGCTCACTGCAACTTCCACCTCCTGGGTTCAAGCAATTCTCCTGCCTCAGCTTCCCAAGTAGCTGGGATTATAAGCATGCACCACCACACTCGGCTAATTTTTGTATTTTTAGTAGAGACAGAGTTTCGCCATGTTGTCCAGGCTGATCTGGAACTCCTGACCTCAGGTGATCCACCCACCTCGGCCTCCCAAAGTACTGGGATTACAGGTGTGAGCCACTGCTCCCGGCCAAGCTCCTGGTTTTGTGCTACCACATATTAGGTGTCTGTGTCAGGTACTTTTTATTTTATTTTATTATTTTATTTTAGAGACAGGGTCTCACTATGTTGCCCAGGCTGGACTCAAACTCCTGGGTTCAAGTGATCCTCCCACCTCAGCCTCCTAAGTAACTGGGGCTACAGGTGCTCACCACTGCCAGGCACGTTTTCTTTGTGTTGAACACCATATGATACTTATTTGTATCTGACTTGTCAGATGAATCTAGAATACCTTGTTTATTTACTAAATTATTTTAGCACCTGTGGACTGTCTGCTAGGCCCAGACTACTGGCTAGGTCTTGCCTGCCAGGTTCTCTTGCTTACTATCATCATAAGGAAATGACATCCTACTTTCTGATGGAGTCCCTAGCTATTAAAAACTCAGAGTTTCTTGGGTCCTGTATCTGAAGCCACTTCTGTTTCACCCGCAGCTTTGGGGCTCTAGACCTTCTCTATTTATGACTTTCCAATCCTTCACGGTGCAGTTCTGTTAACTGGTTGTGTCCACATTTAATGTAGTATCTTCCTCTCTCCCATCCTAGATGCAACCCTAAATTAGAAATCCCATGTACAAAGAGCTCATCACCAGGTGTCTGCACAGCAGACATGCCCTTTGATCTCTGGACCAGAACGTGATACTCCTACTGTCACTCTTTAGGACAGTTTATTCAGAGGAAAGTTATAGAGTGAGTGAGTCCATCTAAAAGGCATCTTCTTGGGCTGGGCGCAGTGGCTCACGCCTGTAACCCCAGCACTTTGGGAGGCCAAAGCGGGTGGATCACGAGGTCAGGAGTTTGAGACTAGCCTGGCCAACATGGTGAAACCCTGTTCTCTACTAAAAATACAAAAATTAGCTGGCTGTGGAGGTGTGTGCCTATAATCCCAGCTACTTGGGAGGCTGAGGCAGGAGAATCGCTTGAACCTGGGAAACGGAGGTTGCAGTGAGCTGAGATCATGCCATTGCACTCCAGCCTATGCGACAGGGTCAGACTTCATCTCAAAAAAATAAATAAATAAAATAAAAGGCATATTTTTTCTTGATATTCTAAAGCCTGAGGAGTACTGTTTTAGAGACTTCTGGCCAGGCACGGTGATTCATGCCTGTAATCCTAGCACTTTGGGAGGCCGAGGCAGGCAGATCACCTGAGGCCCGGAGTTCAAGACCAGCCTGACCAATATGGAGAAACCCCGTCTCTACTAAAAATACAAAACTAGCCAGGCATGGTGGCACATGCCTGTAATCCCAGCTACTCAGGAGGCTGAGGCAGGAGAATCGCTTGAACCTGGGAGGCAGAGGTTGAGGTGAGCCGAGATCACGCCATTGCACTCCAGCCTGGGCAACAAGAGTGAATGAAACTCCCATCTCAAAAAAAAAAAAAGAGCGAGAGAGAAAGATTTCTATAAGTCCCTATGCACGTCTTTGTGTTTCTCAGCTCCCCGCCATCTGCAGAGAATGCATCCATTCTCTGAGGACTAAAAACCATATGATCTCCATCCTGTCGTTGAGCTGTGATCACAATTGCAGCTAGGATTTTATTAGTCTGAGTTTGACCAGGTTCTGAGTTTAACTAGCTTAGTAGTTTCACTACAGTGCAATTCTACTAGTAGTACCAAGCTAAGTACGTTGTATTCTCAGTACTCAGCATCCTGCCTGGCGTGTAATATTATTCAGTGAAATAATAAGTAGTCTATCCCTCTGGAGACAGCTTCTGTCAAGAACTGTAAGGGATCTGAGATCGTACCCTACTTGCAAGTTAACACATTAGCCTGTCATAGTTTCATGGATGCAGATAGAAGACATGAGACTCCTGGATCAAAAAAAATAGTTTATTACCCACAGCAATGGCAGTAGCTACAGTGTCTGAATTTTTTGAGCCAGTTCCCCAAGTCCCATTCCCCACAAGGTAATGTAAATAGGGCCAGTTAACGCCTGTACAGGGAACTCTGAGCTTAGGGAATCTGAATCTTTTTTCTTCCCAGAGTTTTTATGGTTTTATTTAACACAACTAAAACTTACACATGAGCTGTGTGAAAGAACCAAATTTCAACAAATTGAGTTTCAAAGATCTTTTTCGTTTTGTTTTGTTTTTGTTTTTCATTTTTGTTGTTGTTTTTTTGTTTTTTGATACAGATTCTCACTCTGTCACCCAGGCTGGAGTGCAGTGGTGACCTTTGCTCACTGCATCCTCTGCTTCCATTCCATAGGTTCAAACCATTCTCCTGCCTCAGCCTCTCGACTAGCTGGGATTACAGGTGCCTGCTACCACACCTGGCTGATTTTTGTATTTTTAGTAGAGATGGGGTTTCACCATGTTGGCCAAGCTAGTCTCAAACTCCAGACCCCAGGTGATCTGCCCACTTTGGCCTCCCAAAGTGCTGGGATTACAGACTTGAGCCACTGTGCCTGGCCAAGTTTCAAAGATCTGATTGGCTTTTACTGGCAATTCATAAGCCAGGCAGCATCCAGTCTACAAAATAGAAAGGAGCTCTGATGAGCTAAAGAGAGTGGGAGAGTTTAACAGGCAGAAAAAAGTGGAGAAAAACAGAAATAAGAAACAAACAGCAGATTTGTCATTTCAAGGTTACCTTCCTTACAGGGACATAGGCAAGATCCCATTGGCTTAATGGGATTTGGCTATAATCTGTTTCCTGATTTCTCAGAAGATCATATCTTACAGGTGTACAACTTAGGTTTCAGTTTGGTGAACTTCAGCAAAAATGACTCTATTTGAGGCCTGCTGTCTTTTAACAGCTTTTAACAGCTGTCTATTCATTTTCTTTGCTGTGCAACTTGGCCTTGGGATTGGTGACTCATGGCCAGCCAGGCTTCTCTTTCCTCTGACTTTTCAGTTCTTAGACATTGTGAGCGATCCCAACACAGTAAGATTTATTGCACATCAGCGGCACTTACAGCTCCTTGACATTGTAGATCAGAAACCCAGAAGCCACTGGGCAGCATGTGCTTTGCCTTCTTGTTGTTGCCATAATCAATGTTGTGCATCAAGATCTGGCATTTGAACTTTCTCCACACTCTGTTGTCAATGCCTCTGGGTTAGAGTCAGCCTGCAAACAGTCCTTGTTTTCTGGGTACCCTGTCAATCTATCCTTTCCTGCTCCTGTGGATTTTTAGATTTCAATAAGAAATAACCAGAGTAAAACACACACACACACACACACACACACAAACTATAAATCTATTTTCATTGCAAATGAACAAAACAATTTTCGGAAACTCTCTGGATATCATATTGGAAATATGTATTTCTAACCAAAGGTTACATTTGATCATGTTTAGTCTGAATGTTCACAGTGAATTCTTTAGTTGTGTGGTTGGGTCATATGGAATTATACAACTTGATCTTTGAAGTAAAAAAATCCTATTCACCACTACTGAATTGAACTTCACATTGTAAATATGTGGCCTAATGGGATAATTATGTTATTAAAAAGAAATTAAAATTGTTTCGTCTTTAAGCAGTTGGCACAGTGTATTCTCGGTCCATTTTTTTTTTTTCCTCTACTTGGTGGCAGTATAAACTGGAAGTACAGGTTAAGCCACCTTTCTGACACTTGGAAAATTGAAGACAGGAGGCAGAAAGGCCTGTCACGGCTGATTTCATATTGTGACTTGTTAATAGGCCCAGCCAAACTACCCTTGCAGTAGTTAAGGGAATTAAAAAAGGCATCCCCAGGGCTATGCAGCAAGAATATTTCTCGCATGACAGAATTGGAAAAATAAAGAGGGTTTATTTGAAAATTGTGCTTGATGGCCCAGACTGAAATATATGCCAAAGGATAAAAAATGATTGGCCAGGCATGATGGCTCACACCTGTAATCCCAGCACTCTGGGAGGTTGAGGCAGGTGGATCAGCTGAGGTCAGGAGTTTGAGACCAGCCTGACCAACATGGAGAAACCCTATCTCTACTAAAAATAGAAAATTAGCCAGGCATGGTAGCACATGCCTATAATCCCAGCAACTCGGGAGGCTGAGGCAGGAGAATCACTTGAACCTGGGAGGCGGAGGTTGCGGTGAACCGAGATCGTGCCATTGTACTCCAGCCTGGGCAGCAAGAGCAAAACTCCATCTAAAAAAAAAAAGTATTTTTTAGTAGAAACAAGGTTTCTCCATGTTGGCCAGGATGGTTGCTGGTCTTGAACTCCTAACCTCAGGTGATCCACCCACCTCAGCCTCCCAAAATGCTGGGATTACAAGCATGAGTCACCACACCTGGCCAAAAAATTATTTTCATTCAAAGTCTTATCAATTATCTTATTCTTTACTCTCATCTTGTCTATAAGTAAACCTGGAAAAAGCTATGAACTCTGAAATTCATCAGCCTGGGTTCAAATCCCAACTCAATGTCTTGGCCAGATTATGTGACTTTTTTTTTTTTTCTGAGATAGAGTCTTGCTCTCTTGCCCAGGCTGGAGTACAGTGGCATGATCTCGGCTCACTGCAAACTCTGCCTCCCAGGTTCAAGCAATTATTCTGCCTCAGTCTCCCAAGTACCTGGGACTACAGGCCCACGACCATGCCCAGCAAAGAACTGTTTTGTTGTCTCATAATTGTTAAAATTAAAAACCAAACTTATACAAGTTTGTAATAAAGACCACACTAAAAACTCCTGAAGACTTAATCACAAGATGGGTAAGAGAAGATTTTAATGGCAAATAATCTATTTATTAATCCTTCTATCCTCTTCCTAATCTCTTCACTACTTCTGACACTAAAAGTTATACACATAGTCTTGGAATATGGAATATTTCATCAAAATATACTACTTTGCCATATTATTAAGGAACTATAATCCTGTTACTGCTTGTATTTTTTCCAACTGGTTACGTGAAAAAGATAGCCTATTAAGAGATTTATAAACATGAAAATTTAAAAATGGTTTTTCTTTTCATTTTAAAACTGATTTATCACACAGTCATAGAAGAAAAAACAAATCTTCAATGAAATTACATAAAATGTGGTGGCTCATACCTGTAATCCCAGCACTTTGGGAGGCCAAGGTGGGTGGATCACCTGAGGTCAGGAGTTTGAAACCAGCCTGGCCAACATGGTGAAAGCCTGCCTCTACTAAAAATACAAAAATTAGCTGGGTGTGGTGGCAGACAGCTATAATTCCAGCTACTTGGGAAGCTGAGGCAGGAGAATCGGTTGAAACTGGAAGGTGGAGGTTGCAGTGAGCTGAGATCACACCACTGCACTCAAGCCTGGGCAACAAGAGCAAAACTCCATCTCAAAAAAAAAAAGGAAAAAAGGCCAGGTATTGTGGCTCACGCTTGTAATCCTGGTACTTCGGGAGGCCAACGCAGGAGGATTGCTTGAGGCCAGGAGTTTCAGACCATACTGGGCAACATAGGGAGACTCTGTCTCTACAAAAAAGCAAAAAAAAAAAAAAAAAAAAAAAGTAAAAATACAAAAGTGTTTTTCCCACACTCACAAACCATTTAACACAATACTTCTGACACCAGGTGTGTGGGGGGGAAAAACCCACAAGTAATTCTGTAGCAGACACTAGCCGGGTGTCCTCTAATTCATTTAAATCCTGACACTATTTACCTAGAGATAGTGTCAGATCGCACGGGTTCAAGGCTAAGTCCCACAAGGATGCCCCCTACTTCATATGCCAGTGACAAATAGTAAGTTGTCACCTGTACTTCTGACTGACCAGCTATAAAGCAGGGATTCCCATGAACCTCTTGTTGGCTTTAATTCGCTAGAGCAGCTCACAGAACTCAGAGAAACAAGTTAGTTACATTTACCCATTTATTACAAAGGAAACAGATGAACAGCCAGATGGAAGAAATGCATAGCTCATAGCATATGGGATGGGTACAGAGCTTCCATGCCCTCTCAGGGAGCAGCACCCTCCAAGAACCTCCATGTTTTCAACTATCTGGAAGTTCTTTGAACCCAGTCCTTTTGGATTTTTATGGGAGGCTTCATTATATAGGCATGATTGATTACATCATTGGCCATTGGTGATCAACTAAACCCTCTCCCCTCTATGGCAGTTTTGGGAGTGCCAATCATGGCTCAGTCTTTCCAGTGATCAGCCCCAATCCTGAAGCTATCTAGAGGCCTCTAGCCATCAGTCATATCATTAGCATACAAAAGACACTTTTTTTTTTTTTGAGACGGAGTCTCGGTCTGCCGCCCAGGCTGGAGTACAGTGGCCGGATCTCAGCTCACTGCAAGCTCCGCCTCCCGGGTTCCCGCCATTCTCCTGTCTCAGCCTCCCGAGTAGCTGGGACTACAGGCGCCCGCCGCCTCGCCCGGCTAGTTTTTTGTATTTTTAGTAGAGACGGGGTTTCACCGTGTTAGCCAGGATGGTCTCGATCTCCTGACCTTGTGATCCGCCCGTCTCGGCCTCCCAAAGTGCTGGGATTACAGGCTTGAGCCACCGCGCCCGGCCTACAAAAGACACTCTTAACACTCAGGAGATTCAAGGGTTTTAAGGGCTGTTTGCCAAGAAACAGGGAAGAAAACCGAATATATACAGTCGTTCATTGGTATCTTTGGGGGATTGGTTCCAGGCCCTCCCTCAGATACCAAAATCCCCGGATGCTCAAGTCCCTTTTATAAAATGACATAGTATTTGCATATAACCTAGGCATATCCTCTTGTATACTTTAAATCATCTCCAGATTACTTACAGTACCTAATACAATTAAATGCTTTGTAAATTGTTGTTGTATTGTTTAGGGAATAATGAAAAGGAAAAAAGTCTATACATGTTCAATACAGATGTAACTATCCTTTTTTCCCCAAATATTTTCAATTTGTGGTTAGTTCAATCCACTATGAAATAATGGCATACAATATGGCACCTCTGATTCAGAACTCTAAGATGGAGTCAGGAGGCCATTCTACAAAGGACCTACAACCTTGATTTTTGAAAATCCAGGAACTTGCCTTTACCTTTGAACTGGGCCAAACTGCAATCACCACAACATCCCGGAAAACAGCTGAATTTCACCAGCACTGCAACTCCTGAACAGCAACAGCCAATGAACTACAGACTCATGTACTAAGCCAGCTGCCTTCACCAATGATAATTCTTTCAAAACAACTGGTGTAATCGCCCTTAACTTCCTTATAAATCTCCTCTCTCCTCCCTCTTACTGGAATACAATTTGACTTCTAGCCAAACATATGTCTCCTGAATTACAATTCCTAAGACCCCAGTAAAGGCCTTGTCTTACTGCTTTGCAGTCTGGTCTTTTGCCTCATCATTGACATACAGAACAGGTACAGAGAACCAGATGTATATATTTTATTGTAAATCACAATATTATAATTTGTTAAAAATAAGTTCATCTTTATGGGCCCAGTACAGTCAGTCCTCAATGAACTTTTTATTGACTGAATAAAGTAATGAATAAATCCAAGAATGATTATATGATTAGAGCTTGCTTCTCCCCATAAGTAAATTGACTTTTTGGCCAGGCGTGGTGGCTCACGCCTGTAATCCCAGCACATTGGGAAGCTGAGGTAGGAGGATCACTTGAGCCCAGGAGTTGGAGACCAGTCTGGGCAATATAGGGAGACCCTATCTCTTAAAAAGAAAAAAAAAAAAAAAAAAAAAAAAAAAATATATATATATATATATATATATATATATATAATTTTAAAAATAAAAAGTAGGCCAGGCACAGTAGCTCACGCCTGTAATCCCAGCACTTTGGGAGGCCGAAGCAGGCTGATCACTTGAGGTCAGGAGTTCGAGACCACCCTGGCCAACATGGTGAAACCCTGTCTCTACCGAAAAATATAAAAACTTAGCCGGGTGTGGTGGTGCATGCCTGTAATCCCACCTACTCAGGAGGCTGAGGCAGGAGAATCACTTGAACTTAGGAGGCAGAGGTTGCAGTGAGCTGAGATCGTGCCACTGCACTCCAGCCTGGGGGACAGAGTGAGACTCTGTCTCAAAAATAAAATAAAATAAAATAAAACGTAAATTGACTTTTTAAAAGGGAAACCATTTTAACTTAGTGCTATCAACCCCATTTCATTCCTACTGCTGCTATGTCTCCTTTCTTTTCCTGTCATGGAAGAATGACTATCTATTCCATCTATATTTGTATTCTCTTCCTTAACATACTTCTGGAAAACATTTACCAGTTGTCTTGCAACTAGGATGGGCCTCGTGACTAAATCTCACCAGTGGAAAGTAAGTAGAAATGATGTATCTGTCTCTGGGCCTATCCCATAAAACACTGAACTTGAGATTCTCCCTCATTCTTCATTTCTTCAACCAGATGCAGAAAAACCAGCAGAGGATTCCAAGGCCCAAGAAGACACTGCAGCTACCAGAGAAAAAATACTTGGCTTTTGGGTCCATGAATGACTGTGTGGAGTAAGCCTCCACCCACTTCACCCCCAACCAGTTTATTTATATATTGGAACATGACACAAATAGATATTAGTTATTGTTTAACTATTGAGATTTTATATAAACAAATGCAATTAACAATTACATTTGACCGGGTGCTGTGGCTCACACCTGTAATCCTAGCGCTTTGAGAGGCCGAGGCAGATGGATCATGTGAGGTCAAGTGTTCAAGACCAGCCTGGCCAACGTGGTGAAACCCCGTCTCTACTAAAAATAGAAAAAAATTAGCTAGGCGTGGTGGCGCACACCTGTAATCCCAGCTACTCGGGAGGCTGAGGCAGGAGAATCACTTGAACCTGGGAAGTGAAGGTTGCAGTGAGCTGAGATCACACCACTTCACTCCAGCCTGGGTGAAAGAGCAAGGCTTCGTCTCAAAAACAACAACAACAACAACAAAAAAAAAACAATTACATTCAGAGCATTATATTCACCCCAGTCCCTTGATCCATCCAGGGCTGGTATAAAAAGCATTTAAACAGCTTGGTATAAGCCAGTTATCACCCGCAATGTATAAGGGTTTTGAAGGAAGGAGCAGGTCCTTTCATTAGTGTTGACCACTGGACTCCTGTGTTATCTACCACTTCCTCCCTGCTTTATCTAACCTGAGACTTTGTCAGTGCCATTCATAGAAGAGCAGAGTTGTAGCCTTTTTTTTTCTCAAAGTCTAGCTCTTTCGCCCAGGCTGGAGTGCAGTGGTGCTATCTTGGCTTACTGCAACCCCCTGCCTCCAGGGTTCAAGTGATTCTCCTGCCTCAGGCTCCCCAGTAGCTGGGATTACAGGCATGCACTACCGCACCCGGCTAATTTTTGTTTTTTTGGTAGATGCAGAGTTTCACCATGTTGGCCAGGCTGGCCTTGAACTCCTGATGTCAAGTGATCCGCCTGCCTTGGCCTCCCAAAGTACTGGGATTAGAGGCATGAGCCACCGCACAAGGCCAGGAGTTGTAGCTTTTGATGCTCATGAGGTAGCCTGTTCTGGTAATGGGCACTGCTTCCTGAGCCTGAGTTCCATCTTTGCTTGCACAACTTAGTCTTGTTTTGGGGGATTTTAGCTTCATATACCAGGAGCTCCTAGGAGTAAGACCTTGCTTTGCTTTGCTTTTGCTGAGTCCTATTCCAGAAGCACATTCTATACTAATGAACCATGGTAAACATCCTAAAGCCAGCTTTCTGTACATTTGGAGTCCTGAGTTTTGTCTGTCCTCTTCATACCCTGCCTCCCATTCTTGCTGGGGAAACTTACTGTGCCCTGGTGTCCTAGTTGGCAGACCAATCATTGGTTTCAACTATGCCCATTTCCCTTGAAGTCTACTGAGGCCCTTTGTCATGCTGAATAGCCAGAGCATTTACTTTCAGCTGGGCCCACGCCTACCTTTTACTACCTGGTGTGGCTGGGTCTGGAGCAAGGTATCCTCTTGACCTTCCTCACAGAGGAGTTCTGAGATAGTACACGTCAGAGGTTATAAAGGTATTTTGTTTTTCCATGGGCATTTCGTATTTCAATGAATTTGTTTTAATTACGATAAATGTGTTTGAATCGTAGAGTGTCATAAATAAGTTAATTGTTTTAGGGCCTTATATCTTTATGAGATATGGATATACTGCATTTGGTACATGTTTGACATGCACGCATTATTTTATTGTGTTAAATCCAGCCTACCCGCACCTCAACTTAAAGTTATGATGACTTGACATCATTTTACAAGGGTTCCAGCCAGTTGCCCTATTGTAAAGTCATTGTGTAAGCAAGCTTTAAAGTGTTTTCCTTTCTTAATCTTACTTTTGTCCCACAGTTCTTCCAAGTATGTCTTGCTTTCATTAGCTGACTTGTAACTTTACTACCTAGCTAAATAGGCCTACTTGTTTCTCAACAATGACTTCTATTATTGAGCTTATGAAAGTAAGAAAATAAAATCAAACCTGCTGCTTGTAGATACAAGTTGTCAATTATCAATTCACAGGAAAGCAGCTGGTTTAAGTAGTCTGTCCTACACTCTGGGCAGCAATAATGACAATAAAAGCCCTCACTCCACCCAGTTTCCATGCTGGAAGGGCAAATCTATTTGCACACAAACATCACCACCTACACTAAGGGTGCTTGCAAAGTCCAGTAAAGATAGCTAACACTGAGTGGCTTTTTTCTGTTTTTGTTTTGTTTTTGAGAGAGTCTGGCTCTGTGGCCCAGGCTGGAGTGCAGTGGCATGATCTCGGCTCACTGCAACATCTGCCTGCCAGATTCAAGCAATTCTCCTGCCTCAGCCTTCCGAGTAGCTGGGATTACAGGCAGCTGCCACCACGCCTGGCTAATTTTTGTATTTTTAGTAGAGACAGGGTTTCATCATATTGGCCAGGCTAGTCTCGAACTCCTGACCTCAAGTGATCCACTCACCTTCAAGATTACAGGCATGCACTGCGCTCAACCAACACTGAGTGTTTAATATGCGCCAAGCATTATGCTGTGCTTTTTATTTATTTATTTAATCACTGCAGCATTTTTAGAAGGCCAATACCATTATGATTGAAACTACCTTTGCAAAATTCTGACTGAGAGAGTGAAAGATCTAACGTATCCAACTCCATCTTGCTTCTAACCTCCAAGCTGTCCTTGTTCATTACTGGGCATAGGCTGAACTAACTTTGGGAGAAACTTAGTTTATAGTTTAAAACAAAAATGTTTAAAACAAAGACAACAACATCCCTTTCCCAAAGCAGACCTCCTTCTTGCCTGGGGACTAGTTTGCCTTTGTAGGACTAACATTAGCCACAAGATTAGAAATTATGGTTTAGAAGTCATGTAGCTGGAGGCTACGAGATTCTTACCCTCCCTAAACTGCTCCTAAAATCAGTGCTTGAGAGATTTTGCTGACCCTGTACTTGATGGATCAGTTGGCACCACCCAGATTGATAAACTGCCTCATCCGATCTTGTGGCCCCCACCTAGGAACTGACTCAGCACAAGAAGAAAGCTTGAGGCCGGGCTCCGTGGCTCACACCTGTAGTCCCAGCACTTTGGGAGGCTGAGGTGGGCAGATCATGAGGTCAGGAGTTCAAGACCAGCCTGGCCAACATAGTGAAACTCTGTCTCTACTAAAAATACAAAAAATTAGCCGGGCATGGTGGGAAGGGGGCCTGTAATCCCAGCTACTCAGGAGGCTGAGGCAGGAGAATCGCTTGAACCTGGGAGGTGGAGGTTGCAGTGAGTTGAGATGGCACCATTACACTCCAGTCCAGGCGACAGTGCAAGACTCCATCTCAAAAAAAAAAAAAAAAAAAAAAAAAAAAGACAGCTTGGACTCCCTGTGATTTCATCCCTGACAAAAAAGCATCCCTGGCTCACTGGCTTCCCCCAACCCACCAAGTTCTTAAAACTTCTGCTCCCCGAATGCTTAGGGAGACTGATTTGAGTAATAATAAAACTCTGGTCTCTCGCACAGCAGGTCCTGCATGAACTACTCTTTCTCTACTGCAACTCCCCTGACTTGATAAGTGGGCTCTGTCTAGGCAGGGGGCAAGGTGAACCCCTTGGATGGTTATGTTATCACTACAGATAAAGAAATGAGGCTTGTATGTCTTGGGTAACTTGGCGAATGTCACAGTGTCAACTAGGATGGATTCAACTGCAAGAAATAAAAACTTATGAGGAATAGCTTATACCAGTGTTTCTCAAATTTTAATCTGTAACAATCACGGCTGGGCGTGGTGGCTCACACTCGTAATCCCAGCACTTTGGGAGGCCGAGGTTGGCAGATCACAAGGTCAGGAGATCGAGACCATCCTGGCTAACACGGTGAAACCCCATCTCACTAAAAGTACAAAAAAAATTAGCCGGGCATGGTGGCGGGCACCTGTAGTCCCAGCTACTTGGGAGGCTGAGGCAGGAGAATGGTGTGAACCCGAGAGGCAGAACTTGCAGTGAACCGAGATCGCACCACTGCACTCCAGCCTGGGCGACAGAGCGAGACTGTCTCAAAAAAAAAAAAAAATCCCTTGGGATCTTTTTAAACATAGATTATAATTCATTGGGGGGGGGGCAGTGAGGTTCTGCACTTCTAATAAGCAATCAAGTGACGCCATTACTGGTCTGCAGACCACACTTTGAATATCAAGTGCTTAAGCCACGAGAACACTTACTGCTTACCTAATGGAGCGATTTGGAGGTAGGTGGTTCCAGGATTAATTCAACAACTCTATAATTTCCTTCAGGACACAGTCTCCTTCTCTATCTTTCTTTCTTTCTTTTCTTTTCTTTTCTTCTTTTTTTTTTTTTTGAGACAGAGTTTCACTCTTGCTCAGGCTGGAGTGCAGTGGTGTGATCTCGGCTCACTGCAACCTCCACCTCCCAGGTTCAAGCGATTCTCCTGCCTCAGTTTCCTGAGTAGCTGGGATTACAGGCATGTGCCACTCTGCCCGGCTAGTTTTGTATTTTTAGTAGAGACGGGCTTTCTCCATGTTGGTCAGGCTGGTCTTGAACTCCCGACCTCAGGTGATCTGCCTGCCTCAGCCTCCCAAAGTGCTGGGATTACAGTCACCCGCTACCACACCTGGTTAATTTTTGTATTTTTAGTAGAGACAGCGTTTCACCATATTGGCCAGGCTGGTCTGGAACTCCTGACTTCAGGTGATCCACCCGCCTCAGTCTCCCAAAGAGCTAGGACTACAGGCAGGAGCCACTGCACTCAGCCCTCTATCTTTCCGACATACCATCATAAGTAAACAGACTTTTTAGTCTTAGGCTATTGGCCAGGCTCAGTGGCTTATGCCTGTAACCCCAGAACTTTGGAAGCCTGAGGTGGGCAGATCACCCGAGGTCGGGAGTTCGAGACCAGCCTGACCAACATGGTGAAACCCCACCTCTACTAAACATACAAAAATTAGCCTGATGTAGTGGCAGACACCTGTAATCCCAGCTACTCGGGAGGCTGAGGCAGGAGAATCGCTTGAACCCAGGAGGCGGAGGTTGCAGTGAGCTAAGATCGCATCATTGCACTCCAGCCTGGGTGACAGTGAGTCTCAAAAAAAAAAAAAAAAAAAAACTTAGGCTATTTTCTCATGGTCACAAGATGGCTCCCTCTGCTCCAAGCATCATATTTATAGCCCTAAACTATAAATATGATTATTCCCTGAGACTGCACACACTGCCAAATGGAAAAAATCTAGTAAGAAAGATCTGTGAGTTGCCAGGTGCGTTGGCTCAGGGCTTTAATCCTAGCACTTTGGGAGGCCGAGGCAGGCGGATCACGAGGTCAGGAGATTGAGACCATCCTGGCCAACATGGTGAAACCCCGTCTCTACTGAAAATACAAAAATTAGCTGGATATGGTGGCACGTGCCTGTAATCCCAGCTACTCAGGAGGCTGAGGCAGGAGAATCGCTTAAACCAGGGAGTCAAAGGTTGCAGTGAGCCGAGATCACGCCACTGCACTCCAGCCTGGCGACGGAGCAAGACTTCATCTAAAAAAAAAAAGACCTAGGAGTTGATAGAAATACAGGTAGAAGAAGTAAAGGGTAAAAAAGGCTGGTAGGTGACAGGTAGGCATTAAACAGTGTCTGTTATAGATAAGAAGTAGTATAGCCAGGATTCAAATTAACCTCTGTTCAAAGCTGTAGCACCTCCCGTCTGTTGAACTGCCTATCACTGATGTGATGTGGAAAAATCTCAAAAGGCAAGCCTAGAATGTGATTGTTCTATACATGTTTAACTCTGATGACTTGTACCACGTCAGCCTGAAGAATTAGTGTGCTATAAAAAAAGGAAATAATTTGTTTAGTACCTAGAGATGAAGAGTCAAATAAGCATTGTCTAATTACAATGTTCTGCTCAGCAGAGAGTTATTCTTTTATAAGGCAGGGATTATTTTTCTGGATTAGATGTACCCATAAAAATATCCCTTAAAAATATATATTTTATCTTAACTCCATGCTCACCAGGAAAATTTCTGATTCTTCATTTGATTTGCCAGATAATCGGATACCAGAAAGGGATGGGTGTGTGGAGTTCTCTGATAAATCTACACAAGTGTTTGTTTCTCTGAAAGTGCATAGTTCCCACTGGGAATAAATTCATGGATTAAGAGAAGAGCTCTGAGACAACCGATGTCCAGATTGAAACTTATTATGCAATAAAAGTGGAACCACAAGTCATTATGAAAGAAACAGATTGTGTAGATGTTGGAAAACTGGTTCACCATATGGAAGAAAATAAAACATAATCCACATCTAACATCACATATGGAACCTAGACCGTTTAAAGACCTAAATGTGAATGGTAAAACTATAAAGTTCACAGATTAAAAATACAGACCAGTATAGTTGTAATTTAGAGGCAAAGAATAATTTTATTTTTTATTTTTTATTTTTTTTGACACGGAGTCTCGCTCTGTCGCCCAGGCTGGAGTGCAGTGGCGGGATCTCGGCTTGCTGCAAGCTCCGCCTCCCGGGTTCACGCCATTCTCCTGCCTCAGCCTCCCCAGTAGCTGGGACTACAGGAGCCTGCCACCACGCCAGGCTAGAATAAATTTGTAAACAATATTTTAAAAGCACAATGAGAAATCAGTTTACATGGAGTAGTTGGTTTCTCAGGGAGCATGTAAGAAGAGGGTGTTCACTGAAGAAATGTATATGGTGCTGGGGAGTAGGAAGCAACATGGGTGCCATCACTGAGACAGATAATAGGTTGCCGCGTACGGTGGCTCACACCTACAATCCCAGCACTTTGGGAGGCCGGGGTGGATGGATCACCTGAGGTCAGGAGTTTGAGACCAGCCTGGCCATCATGGTAAAACCCTGTCTCTACTAAAACTACCAAAATTAGCCGAGCGTGGTGGCAAATGCCTGTAATCTCAGCTACTAGTCCCTGGCTAATTTTTTGTATTTTTAGTAGAAACGGGGTTTCACCGTGTTAGCCGGGATGGTCTCGATCTCCTGACCTTGTGATCTGCCTGCCTTGGCCTCCCAAAGTGCTGGGATTACAGGCATGAGTCACCGCACCCGGCCTGTTTATTAGTTTTCTTGTAATTTCTTTTTTTCTTTTTCTTTTTTTCTTTTCTTTTTTTTTTTTTTTTTTTTTTTTTGAGATGGAGTCTTGCTCTGTCATCCAGGCTGGAGTACAGTGGGGTGATCTCAACTCACTGCAACTTCTGCCTCCAGGGTTCAAGCAATTCTCCTGCCTCAGCCTTCCAAGTAGCTCTGGGACTACAAGCATGGTCCACCATGCCTGGCTTATTTTTGTATTTTTAGTGGAGATGGGGTTTCAACATGTAGGCCAGGCTAGTCTTGAACTCCTGACCTCAAGTGATCTGCCCGCCTTGGCCTCCCAAAGTGCTGGGATTACAGGCATGAGTGACCTTGCGCAGCCAGTTTTATCGTGATTTCTTATAGATGTCCTGATAAAATTCAGTCTCAGAACTCGCAAAGCTTAATCAGAGCCTGCACCTGGAGACCCATCAAACCCTGCCTCTATAAGTAAGCCTAGTCCATGAGCATCATGTCTCTTTCTTTCTTTTTTTTTTTTGAGACGGAGTCTTGCTCTGTCACCCAAGCTGGAGTGCAATGGTGCGATCTCGGCTCACTGCAACCTCCGCCTCCCGGGTTCAAGGAAGTCTCCTGCCTCAGCCTCCCGAGTAGTTGGGATTACAGGCATCCATCACCACACCCGGTTACTTTTTGTATTTTTAGTAGAGATGGGGTTTTACCATGTTGGCCAGGCTGGTCTCGAGCTCCTGACCTCGGGTAATCCACCCACCTAGGCCTCCCAAAATGCTGGGATTATAGGCGTAAGCCACCACACTTGGCCTACATTTTCATTTTTATTTCTACTTAGTTACTGTTTCTTTGTCTAATTAAGTTCTTCAGTTGATGGGAAGAGTTAGGCTGTTATTAATGATAGATAAACTCATTTGCACTAACAGTTTTCACGCTGTTGGTATTATTACGGTAAATAATTTTCTTGGTCAATGTAGTTTTTTGGTGTGAAAGTAGATATCCTTTTTTTGTGTTTTAGAAATAACTCCTGATATTCGAGGGATAACATTTAAGGTGAAGACACTATAAATAGAAAACTCTCTCACTGAATTGTAAACTGGCATTTAGAATGGAAAAAGAAAAAAAAGGATTGTGTTTATAAATGGAAGAGAATGTTTATACAGGAGGCCAACTGTTGTTTTTAAACTAACCTTGATGCTAGGATTTAACCCTTTGCTCCTAAGGACATTAAATAGGTTAACTTCTAACCACTTGGAATCAAAGGGCAACAGGGACAAAATTATGAAAATTCTTAGGTAATGCTTGAATTTAGAAATTCTATAATCTTAAGTGCCAAGTAAAAGGTCAAGACAAATCTTTTTTAGCCTGGCTTTTTATAAAGGCAAGTTTGTAAGTTAAATAACCAATATATTTAAGGAAAACAGCTGCACAAGTAAAGCGAACTGTTAAAATATCTGCTTGATTTTAAAAATCCAAATGAATATACATAAACTTTTATAATAACCAATAGAAAACTTAGAACAGCTAAAAATGTGTCTAAATTATGTGCTTTTTATAGTTCCAGTCCAGCTCTAAAGGAACATTACGAGTTTGTGGCTTTATGCTTTCTTCCTTTTAAAATGCCATTTCTATGCATACAGGTGTAGCTCACTGCTAGTGCCTGGTGTTCCAGTTTGCCTCTAGGCAAGACTAGCTGGGAATGCATTTTGCAGATGCTAGACACTACACGCCCTCATCTCCCATAAGATATAGAACCTAAAGGCAAAATTGTAAAAGAGTCTAATTATATGCCTACCAGACTAAAATCTGTTGACCAAGTCACTGTAGTTGTAGAAATAAAAAATGGAATCAATCCAATCAAATTGCCAGTGTGAAGAAATAATTCAATAAAAGGGGTTCTCCAAGGAAGCAAGTTTTTCTAGACAAACAGAAAGAAGAAGTGTTTGAAAAAAAAGCATTACTAAATTGATAAGGAGTAACCTAGGAAAGATGTGCTTCTTTAGGATTTTATTCAAGAAACAAGATGTATTACATTATTTAAACAACTGCTCAAAAAAACAAGATTGCAGGCACAATCATTTGTCTCCTGGTGCTTTCCAATTTGAGAATGAAAATTGAAAAAGGAGAAAAAGGCATAGAGATGATTAAAGGAAGCTGACTCCAGGAAGTAATTTTAAAAATATTCTGTCTTGTACTTATTAGGCTAATTAGGCTTTGAACAGAGAAAGGGCTATAAAATAAGGTGACTATTTAATTTATTATCCAGACATTTTGAGAGTGAAAGGGAGCACTGTTAATAAATACACAAGGGTAATGGGTATAAACCAGGACTGTCCCAGGCAAAATGGAGGTATAGTTCCCCTAACTATAAACGTGGTACTAGTTTAGGAGCACTAGAGATGCTTGAAATTCCACAAACTTTATTCCTTTTTATTTTTATTTATTTATTTTTTTCTTGAGATGGAGTTTCACTCTTGGAGTGTGAGCAGCGTGATCTCAGCTCAACTGCAACCTCCGCCTCGTGGGTTCAAGCGATTCTCCTGCCTTAGCCTCCTGAGTAGCTTGGATTACAGGTGCCTGCCATCATGCCCAGCTAATTTTTGTATTTTTTAGTAGAAAGAGGGTTTCACCATGTTGGCCAGGCTGATCTCCAACTCCTGACCTCAGGTGATCCACCCGCCTTGGCCTCCCGAAGTTCTGGGATTACAGGCATGAGCCGCTGCACCCGGCCAGCTTCATTCCTTTGACTTACGTCAACAAGGCAGTTGGCTCAGTCTCCCAGAAGAAGTAACCACTAAACATATATATATATGTAATTTGAGACAGGGTCTTGCTCTGTCACCCAGGCTGGAGTGTGTTGGCATGATCACAACTCACTGTACCTTTCATCGCCTGAGCTCAAGCCATCCTCCCTCCTCAGCCTGCCTAGTAGCTGGGAATACATGCATGAGCCACTACAGCAGGCTACTTTCTTTCTTTTTTTCTTTTTCTTTTTTTTCTTTTTTTTAAGAGATGAAGTCTATGTTATCCAGGTTGGTCTTGAACTCCTGAGTTCAAATGATCCTTCTGCCTCAGCCTCCTAAACTGCTGAGATTACAGGTATGAGCTACCCTCCTTCCTAGCCAATCATTTATATTTTAACATGAACAAACTTTTAAAAGTCTTCTCAGAGGGCAAGTTGGGAGCAACTCTGCAGCCAGTCTGGAGATCTCTAAACTATTTTTGGCTGAGGCAGGAGGAAAAAGATAAGACCCACCCCAACCCAGAGAAGTATCCACATGCAACCACAGGTGTCAACCAGGCCTCCTTAGCTCAAAGGATCTGTGCTTACCTAGGCCCACGAAACACCTCTTCCCCCAAAGATCCCATCTCATATCAGAATATAGAGAGTGAGCTCCCAGCTGCTCATGGATCATTCTGCTCCAATAAGCCAGTTTAGAAGATCACAGGATAACTGCCTTTTTTATGAAGTTGAGTGACTGCTTTTCCTTCATTTCACCAACTAGAGAAAAGTCCCTGGTCAGAGTTTTAACAGTCCCATACCACACCCAGAGTGGGAGCACTGAGGAAGAATGGGGTGAAGAACCCTGAATTAATGCTAAAAAGCATCCTTTCTCACAAAAAAGATTATGGAATTTTTTTTTTTTGTACTTCTTGACTCTGAGCAATTTATATCTCAGAACAATTTATATCTCTGATTTAATCACAACTTAACCTGAATCCATGCGTTAAAAACAGCCACAAAATAAATAAATGAATAAATTAAAGTTTCTAGGCTATAATTTGGGCCATCTTGCTTTTCACAACAGGTTATACAAGCAAGGTAATAGCCAGTGATCACTCACTTTTTATGAATATATAAATGAATACTAGAGGATGTCTCTGGAGAAGATTACAGGTTTTATATAAAGCTACTTTTAGATATAAGGTCCTGAAATAGAAACTTACAATCTGAGCAGAAATCAAATGGCTCCAGGATTCCTGTACCAAGGTGTTCTTGCCAAAAGATCTGCTAGGGCAAATGCATCATCTGTAAAAAGGCTAAAAACCAGCGTATAGTCCATCCCAGCAAGGTTTGCTGTCTTAGAGTAGCCGCGTCCAACAGAATATTCTGCAGTGATGGACATGTTCAGTGTCTGTGCTGCCTCACATGGTAGCTATTAGCCAAGTGTGGCTATTGAATACTTGAAATGTGACTAGTACAACAAGGAACTGAATTATTATTTTGTTTCGATAAGTTTAAATTCAAATACCCACATGTGAGTACTGGCTACCTTATTGAACAACACAAGTCTAGAGGCTAATCCAACCTAAAGAAAGCAATCTAGGCCAGGTGCAGTGGCTCACACCTGTAATCCCAGCACTTTGGGAGGCCAAGGAAGGCGGATCACCTGAGGTCAGGAGTTCAAGACCAGCCTGACCAATATGGTAAAATCCTGTCTCTACTAAAAAAATACAAAATTAGCTGGGTGTGGTGGCACACCTGTAATCCCAGCTACTTGGGAGGCTGAGGCAGGAGAATCACTTGAAACCAGGAGGAGGAGGTTGCAGTGAGCTGAGATTGCACCATTGCACTCCAGTCTGGGCAACAAGAATGAAACTCCGTCTCAAAAAAAAGAAGAAAAGAAAGCAATCCAAAAGTCACCTTTGAATTCAGCAAGGAATCTGACAAGATAGCATTTGATAACTTAATATTTTAGCTGTATAAAAAACTATACTTTCTGCCAGTCGCGGTGGCTCAAGCCTGTAATCCCAGCACTTTGGGAGGCCGAGACGGGAGGATCACGAGGTCAGGAGATCGAGACCATCCTGGCTAACACAGTGAAACCCCATCTTTACTAAAAAATACAAAAAAAAAAAAAAACTAGCCGGGCGAGGTGGTGGGCGCCTGTAGTCCCAGCTACTCGGGAGGCTGAGGCAGGAGAATGGCATGAACCCGGGAGGCGGAGCTTGCAGTGAGCTGAGATCAGGCCAACCTGGGCAACAGAGCAAGACTCCGTCTCAAAAAAAAAAAAAAAACTATACTTTCCCCTATTAAATTATCTCAAGTCGGCCAAGGGCGGTGACTGACGCCTGTAATCCCAGCACTTTGGGAGGCTGAGGCAGGCGGATTACAAGGTCAGGAGTTCAAGACCAGCCTGGCCAACATAGCAAAACCCCATCTCTACTAAAAATACAAATATTAGCTGGGTGTGGTGGCCCGTGCCTATAGTCCCAGCTACTCAAGAGGCCAAGGTGGGATAATTGCTTGAACCCAGGAGGCGGAGGTTGCAGTGAGCCGAGACTACGCTATTGTACCCCAGCCTGGGTGACAAAGTGAGACTCTGTCTCCAAAAAAAAGAAAAAAAATTATCTCAAGTCTTCACAATGGCCTTCTAGGCCTTTCATAATCTGGCCTTCCACCCCTCACTACCTTCACTCGTTACCTCTAGGATTTCAGTTCCTGCTCTATCTACCCTTACTCATGGAGCCCCAGTTCTAGTGGCCCCCTTGCAGCATTCTTGCCTCAGGGTCTCTGCATTTGCTGTTTTCCCTGCCTAAACCACTCTTCTCTTACCTATACTTACAGCTTGTTTCCCCCTTCCTTTCAATTAATGTTCAAATACCATGTTCTCAGTGAGGCCTTTCCTGACCACCCTATTTAGAATTGTAATGCCCACCACCACCCAGACTCCTTACTTCTTTCCTCAACTTAACTTTTCCCTTCAGTGTTTTTCCTCTCCGAATATACTTTTTCTTTCTTTTCTTGTTTTTGAGACAGACTGGAGTGCAGTGGCACAACCATGGCCCACAGTGCTCAAGCGATCCTGGGCTTAAGCGATCCTCCCACCTCATCCTCCTGAGTAGCTGGGACTACAGGCATGTGCCACCATGCCCAGCTAGTTTTTTGATTTTCTACAGAGATGGAGTCTTCCTGTGTTGCCTAGGCTGGTCGCAAACTCCCGGGCTCAAGCAATCCTTCTACCTCGACTTCTGAAAGTGTTGGGATTACAGGCATGAGCCACCATGCCCAGTGTTTTCTAATATACTTCTAACATAATTCAGTTGCTTATTTTGTCTCTCTCCCCATCTAGAATGTGAACTCTATGAAGGCAAAGATTTTTGTTAGTTTTGTTTACTTCTGTACTCAGTGGTGTACTCATAAATGTTTAACATCTAGCTCAGGGATGGGGGCAACGCCCTGATTTGCCGATTTCTGTGGTGTAAATACATACTTCCACTATGGCCAGTTTCAAGCTACCAACAAAAAGTTACTGAACATAGAGCTGAACGTAATATGACATTTAAAAAGAGACAAAACTAATATGTGGTGATTGAAGTCAGAAAGCAGTTATTCTTGGGAGCAAATGTTAGCTAGAAGAGAACAGTAGAGGGACTTCTGAGTAGCAAGAAATGCTCAGTTTCTTGAAAGGATGCTGGTCACACAGATGTGTTGAGTTTGTGAAAGCTCATCAAAGTCTACACTTGCAATATACACACTTTCCTGTCTTTATATTATACCTCAAGAAAAAAGTAAATTTAAGGAATACATAGGGCCAGGTGCGGTGGCTCACGCCTGTAATCCTAGCACTTTGGGAGGCCGAGGTGGGCGTATGACTTGCGGTCAGGAGTTCAAGACTAGCCTGGCCAACATGGTAAAACCTTATCTCTACTAAAAATACAAAATTAACTGTGGTGGCCCACACCTATAATCACAGCTACTCAGGAGGCTGAGGCAGGAAAATCACTTGAACCTGGGAGGCAGATTGCTTTGAGTCGAGATTGCACCACTGCACTCCAGCCTGGGCAACAGAGCAAGATTCTGTCTCACAAAAAAAAAAAAGAAAAAAAAAAAGAATATATACTGAGTGCTCTTTTGACCAGGCATGATGGCTCACTCCTGTAATCCCAGCATTTTGGGAGGCTGAGGTGGGCAGATCATTTGAGGTCGAGACCAGCCTGGGCAACATGGCAAAACCCTGTCTCTACAAAAAATATAAAAATTAGCTGGGTGTGGTGGTGCACACCTGTATCCTCAGCTACTTGGGAGACTGAGGTGGGAAGATCACTTGAGCCTGGGAGATGGACATTGCAATGAGCTGAGATTGTGCTACCGCATTCCAGTTTGGGCAACAGAGTCAGACCCTGTCTCAAGAAAATTAATTATACATTTTTTTAAAAGAATAAATAGTGGCCTTTTATGTTCGTAAGTTGTAAAATACTCCTGTCACTCCTCCCAGTTTCCAGAGCTCCACCCTTTTGTTACTGAATTTTAAACTCATGGCCTTAGGTCTTTATCTCGTGACAGTGGGTCACCTCTCTAAATAAACTTTAATTTAAACTGATGTTCCCATCTCAGCTGATCCAGGTGGCTGGAAATGACCGGCTATACTTGCTGATGGGGTCGCACACTAATGCCTAGACTAGGCCAGCAATAGCACATGGCCCTATCATTCTGATCTCTGGCATGTACACCTGACACAGAATGCCAAGTACAAGTTAATGAAAAACAAGAAAAACCAGGGGAGGGGTCTAATAATGTCAAGACTTCTTAAAGAGAAAATATAATTATATAGTTTGTATTTTCAGCAAAAAACTCATGGGGGTCAGGCTACAAATTGTTATGAATGTAACATTCCTGCCAAATTGGATACATGGTATTAATATTTATTTATTTTCTTTTTGTTTTTTATTTATTTATTTTTATTATACTTTAAGTTCTAGGGTACATGTGCACAATGTGCAGGTTTGCTACATATGTATACATGTGCCATATTGGTGTGCTGCACCCATTAACTCATCATTTACATTAGGTATATCTCCTAATGCTATCCCTCCCCGCTCCCCACAGCCCACGACAGGCCCCAGTGTGTGATGTTCCCCATTCCCCACCCTGTGTCCAAGTGTTCTCATTGTTCAATTCCCACCTATGAGTGAGAACATGTGGTGTTTGGTTTTCTGTTCTTGCGATAGTTTGCTGAGAATGATGGTTTCCAGGTTTATCCATGTCCCTACAAAGGACATGAACTCATCCTTTTTTATGGCGCATAGTATTCCATGGTGTATATGTGCCACATTTTCTTAATCCAGTCTGTCATTGATGGACATTTGGGTTGGTTCCAGGTCTTTGCTATTGTGAATAGTGCCACAATAAACATATGTGTGCATGTGTCTTTATAGCAGCATGATTTATAATCCTTTGGGTATATACCCAGTAATGGGATGGCTGGGTCAAATGGTATTTCTAGTTCTAGATCCTTAAGGAATTGCCATACTGTCTTCCACAATGGTTGAACTAGTTTACAGTCCCACCAACAGTGTAAAAGTGTTCCTATTTCTCTACATCCTCTCCAACACCTGTTTTTTCCTGACTTTTTAATGATCACCATTCTAACTGGTGTGAGATGGTATCTCACTGTGGTTTTGAATTGCATTTCTCTGATGGCTAGTGATGATGAGCATTTTTTCATGTGTCCGTTGGCTGCATAAATGTCTTCTTTTGAGAAGTGTCTGTTCATATCATTTGCCCACTTTTTCATGGGTTTTTTTTTCTTGTAAATTTGTTTGAGTTCTTTGTCGGTTCTGGATATTAGCCCTTTGTCAGATGAGTAGATTGCAAAAATTTTCTCCCATCTGTAGGTTGCCTGTTCACTCTGATGGTAGTTTCTTTTGCTGTGCAGAAGCTCTTTAGTTTAATTAGATCCCATTTGTCAATTTTGGCTTTTGTTGCCATTGCTTTTGGTTTTAGACGTGAAGTCCTTGCCCATGCCTATGTCCTGAATGGTATTGCCTAGTTATGGTTTTAGGTCTAACATTTAAGTCTCTAATCCATCTTAAATTAATTTTTGTATAAGGTGTAAGGAAGGGATCCAGTTTCAGCTTTCTACATACGGCTAGCCAATTTTCCCAGTACCATTTATTAAATAGGGAATCCTTTCCCCATTGCTTGTTTTCGTCATGTTTGTCAAAGATCAGATGGTTGTAGATGTGTGGTATTATTTCTGAGGGCTCTGTTCTGTTCCATTGATCTATATCTCTGTTTTGGTCTATACCATGCTGTTTTGGGTACTCTAGCCTTGTAATATAGTTTGAAGTCAGGTAATGTGATGCCTCCAGATTTGTTCTTTTGGCTTAGGATTGTCTTGGCAATGTGGGCTCTTGATATTAATATTTAAATACTGACTTAAAGGTCAGGCTCAGTGGCTCACACCTGTAATCCCAGCACTCTGGAAGGTGGAGGTGGGTGGATCATCTGAGGTCAGGAGTTCAAGACCAGCCTGGCTAACATGGCAAAACCCCATCTCTATTAAACTATAAAAATTAGCCAGGCGTGGTGGCAGGCACTTGTAATCCCAGCTACTTGGGAGGCTCAGGCAGGAGAATCACTTGAACCCAGGAGGTGGAGGTTGCAGTGAGCCAAGATCACATAACTGCACTCCAGCCTGGGTGACAAGAGCGAGACTCCATATTAAAAAAACAAACAAACAAAACACACACACACACACACACACACACAACTGACAAATACTGATTTAAGATGCTAATTTATATTTATTTGTTTGTTTATTTTTGAGATGGAGTCTTGCATTGTTGCGCGGGGTGGAGTGCAGTGGTGAGATCTCTGCTCACTGCAAGCTCCGCCTCCCAGGTTCAAGCGATTCTCCTGCCTCAGCCTCCGGAGTAGCTGGGACTACCGGTGCACACCACTGCACTCGGCTAATTTTTGTATTTTTAATAGAGATGGGTTTCACCATGTTGGCCAGGCTGGTCTCGAACTCCCAACCTCAGGTGATCTGCCTGCCTTGGCCTCCCAAAGTACTGGGATTACAGGCGTGAGCCACCGTGTCCTGCTAGTGTCATGGGGAGGCAGCATTGGTTTATTCCTTATTCCTCCTGTATGTAATAGCAGTGGCTATTAGTGGAATTGCACTATTAGTCAAAAATTCTGAATCTGTTTTCTGCTGACCAGGCATAGTTCATAGAATCATAATAAAATAGAGCCGGAAAAGTCATGTGGAAAGTATCCTGTTGTGTAACAAATGGCATCTTAGAAGTCTAAAATTCTCCTTGTGCATCAAAACTCATCTGACTGCATTTATTTGCTTTGGGTGATAGTTTATTAATCTGGAGGCTCCTATAAATAAGCAAGTTTAGGCTGGGCGCAGTGGCTCACGCCTGTAATCCCAACACTCGGAGAGGCCAAGGTGGGCAGATTGCTTGAAACCTGGAGTTTGAGACCAGCCTCGAACATGGTGAAACCTCATCTCTACAAAAAAAATACAAAAATTAGTTGAGTGTGGTGGTGTGCACCTATAGTCCCAGTTACTGGGGAGGCTGAGGCAGGAGGATTGCTGGAGCCAGGGAGGCAGAGGTTGTAGTGAGCTAAGATGGTGTCACTGCATTCCAGCCTGGTGACAGAGTGAGACTATGTTTCAAAAAATAATAATAATAATAAACAACTTTGGTTTGAAAAGCCCAGAGTAGTCTCAATATGTCAACTGTCAATACTGTAGTGCCCAACCAAGAAAATCATATAAATTAATTCATCCAGAGTCAAAGGAGGATTTGATTAATATGTGAATCAATCCACTACGCCAGAAAACTTTGGACATGGATTGGGTTTTGCTTTTTCCAGCAACATCTAAAGTCAACTACTGTTCCTTGCAGCAACACTGATTTATACAGACAATAGCAGCTGTTGGTATACTTCAACACCAAGAACAATAGAACTCTAGCTTACAATTGGTTAGCTCCTTTTTTTTTTTTTTTTGAGAGGGATTCTCGCCCTGTCACCCAGGCTGGAGTGCAGTGACCTGATCTCAGCTCACTGCAACCTCCACCTCCTGGCTTCAAACGATTCTCCTGCCTCAGCCTTCTGAGTAGCTGGGCCCACAGGCCCACAGCACTGGGCCTGGCCAATTTTTGTATTTTTAGTAGATATGGGGTTTTGCCATGTTGGCCAAGCTGGTCGTGAACTCCTGACCTCAAGTGATCTGCCCACCTCGGCCTCCCAAAGTGCTGGGATTACAGGCGTGAGCCATTGAGCCTGGCCTATTAGTTACCTCTTTAATAAAACTTTTATTTAAAGACCATTCATACAGCCGGGCACAGTGGCTCACGCCTGTAATCCCAGCACTTTGGGAGGCCGAAACGGGCGGATCACGAGGTCAGGAGATCGAGACCATCCTGGCTAACCCGGTGAAACCCCGTCTCTACTAAAAATACAAAAAATTAGCCGGGCGCGGTGGCGGGCGCCTGTAGTTCCAGCTACAGGGGAGGCTGAGACAGGAGAATGGCGTGAACCTGGGGGGTGGAGCTTGCAGTGAGCCGAGATCGCGCCACTGCACTCCAGCCTGGGCGACAGAGCGAGACTCCGCCTCAAAAAAAAAAAAAAAAAAAAAAAAGGCCATTCATACAAAAGAATATATATGTATATACATAAAATCTCTCTATAATGTTATCTTATGTATCAGGCTATTTTTATTCATTTTTAGTGTAGAAATATGTCCTGGAGGGAAAAATAATTCAAGCTTTTATCGGTGAAGAAACCCTTAGACTTTTTTTTTTTGAGATGGAATCTCACTCTGCTGCCTAGGCTGGAGTGCAGTGGCATGATCTTGGCTCACTGCAATCTCCACCTCCTGGGTTCAAGCGATTCTTCTGCCTCAGCCTCCTGAGTAACTGGGATTACAGGCATGCGCCACCACACCCAGCTAATTTTTGTATTTTTAGTAGAGACGGGGTTTCACCATGTTGCTCAGGCTGGTCTTGAACTCCTGACTTCGTGATGCGCCCTCTTTGGCCTCCCAAAGTGCTGGGATTACAGCCGTGAGCCACCACGTCCAGCTGAAACCCTTGAAATTTTTAGGCAAATCAAAACCTAAAGACTTGATTTTCTTTGAAATCAGATCCAGCTATTCTTCAAAAGACGAGGCTTTTTTTATGTTTTATAAGACATTTCAGAGGTAATTTAGTTAAACTCGAAAATATTCAAAACCACAACACCGGCTTCTTAATTATTAGCAAAAGTTTCTTTTTTTTTTTTTTGAGACGGAGTCTTGCTGTGTCGCCCAGGCTGGAGTGCAGTGGCGCGATCTCGGCTCACTGCAAGTTCTGCCTCTCGGGTTCACGCCATTCTCCTGCCTCAGCTTCCCCAGTAGCTGGGACTACATGCGCCCGCTACCATGCCCGGCTAATTTTTTGTATTTTTAGTAGAGACGGGGTTTCGCCGTGTTAGCCAGGATGGTCTCCATCTCCTGACCTGGTGATCCGCCCACCTCGGCCTCCCAAAGCGCTGGGATTACAGACGTGAGCCACCGCGCCCGGCCAAAAGTTTCTTAATTTAATAAACATTTATAAAGTACCAACAATTGGATTTAATTTCTTGCGCCACTTCTTGCTGGGAGATTTCATATGCATAATTTTACCTCTAAATTTCCTTATCTGCAACATAAGAGTAATAATTTATGTCATCAAACTGCTTCAAATGAACCTAATTAGAAAAAAAATAACAACTTATAAGACGTTATAAAACCTTGCATGGCTTTGCATTCAAGTTCTCTTGCTGAGAGCTTATAAAGATTTCCTGGCTGGGTGCGGTGGCTCACACCTTGTAATCCCAGCACTTTGGGAAGCCGAGGCAGGTGGATCAGCTGAAGTCAGGAGTTTGAGACCAGCCTGGCTAACATGGTGAAACTCTGTCTCTACTAAAAATACAAAAAATTAGCCGGGCGTGGCGGCGCATGCTTGTAATCCCAGTTACACAAGAGGCTGAGCAGGAGACTCGCTTGAACCCCAGAGGTGGAGGCTGCAGCGAGCTGAGATCGTGCCATTGTTCTCAAGCTTGGGCAACAAGAGCAAAACTCAGTCTCAAAAACAAAACAAAACAAAACAAAAAATATTTCCTAAGGGAAGATGGCCAAAGCCTGAGTTTTGGTCTATCACCTTGAGTCCTCCAACTGTGAACTGTCTGAAATCCTTTCTCCTGAACTTTCCATCTACTGAATACATCTCTTCTGAACTCCCTGCCATTCAAGTCAACATTTCAATTCGCCTGTCTTGTAGGAAGTATATACTATGTTTCACTGATTGACACAATTTCAAAGGAGCGGTAGCTCTGTCAAGAGCAGTAATAAATACATGTGAACAGGTAAACAAAAGATACAGTGATAAAACCACATCTGACAGCTTGCCTCTCTGCTCCTAGTCACCTCCTGCGAGCCAGGAAGCATTCAAGTCACATGCTTTGCTCAAGGAGAAATGTCTCATAAGCAGGTATCAAGGAGGCAAGAATTTAGCCAAAGTCAGATATTCAGAAAAACACCACCAGGAAACCTTGAGCAGCTTTTTCATCTGTGAACAAGATAATTACCGAGACTGAGGTGGTAACATTGATTATTCCCACTTAAAAGGGTAATAAACTTTTTTTTTTTTTTTTAGACAGAGTTTAGCTTCTGTTGCCTAGGCCGGAGTGCAATGGCATGATTTCGGCTCACTGCAACCTCCGCCTCGCGGGTTCAAGTGATTCTCCTGCCTCAGCCTCCCAAGTAGCTGGGATTACAGGTGTCCACCACCACGCCCAGCTAATTCTTTGTATTTTTAGTAAAGGGGTTTCACTGTGTTGGCCAGGCTGGTCTTGAACTCCTGACTTCAGGTGATCCGCCCACCTCAGCCTCTCAAAGTGCTGGGATTACAGGCATGAGCCACTGCGCCCAGCAAAGGGTAATACACATATTGTCTCCTAGAAGTTATGTTCAGAGATAGGTATTGACACACAAACCCAAACCCAACAACACAACCACTAAATGAAAATGGTGGGAACCAGCAATCCCACTTCTGGGAATTTATCCAAAGGAAATGAAACCAGTATGTCAGAGATATCTGCATGACCATGTTCACTGCAGCATTTTTCATAACAGCCAAGATATGCAAACAACCGAAGTGCCCCTCAATGGATACATGGATTTTTAAATGTGGTAAAGAAGCCAGGCAAAAAAGACAAATACCTCATGATTTTACTTATATGTGGAATCTAAAAAAGTTGAATTCATATAAGTAGAGAGTAGAATGGTGGTTACCAGAGGCCTGCAGGTCGGGAGTGGACAGGGAAAGGGGAGACATTGGCCAAAGGGTGTGAAGTTTCAGTTAGACAGGAGGAATAGGTTCTGAGGATCCATTGCATGGCATAGTGACTACAGTTAATAACAATGTATTGTATACAGTATTCAAAATAGCTAACAGAGTGGATTTTAAATGTTCTTACCACAAAGAAATGAAAAGTATTTGAGATGATGGATATGTTAATTAGCCTGATTTGATCATTCCACAATGTATACATGTATTGAAACATCACATTGTACCTCATAAATATATATAATTGTTATTTGTCAGGTAAAAATAAAGCTTAAAAAAACTCATGAGATACCTTTCCCCACTTTTAGAATGGAAAAGAATGAAGCAATAAGATTTGGTTCAAGGCCGGGCGCGGTGGCTCACGCCTGTAATCCCAGCACTTTAGGAGGCCGAGACGAGCGGATCATAAGGTCAGGAGATCAAGACCATCCTGGCTAACATGGTGAAACCCCGTCTCTACTAAAAAAATACAAAAAAAAAAAAAAAAGAGCCGGGCATGGTGGTGGGCGCCTGTATTCCCAGCTACTTGGGAGGCTGAGGCAGGAGAATGGCAGGAACCCAGGAGGCAGAGCTTGCAGTGAGCCGAGATTGCGCCACTGCACTCCAGCCTGGGCGACAGAGCGAGCTGGGTGACAAAGCGAGACTCCTTCTCAAAAAAAAAGGTGATTTCTCTATACCATTAGTTCTATTAGGTACATAATGTTTTAAATTTGCATCTGTCTACTGACTAATGATGTTAAGCATCTTTTCATGTGCTTATTTGTCATATGTGCATCGTCTTTGGTGAATTATCCAACTATTTGCATCATTTTTAAAATTTTTTGTCTTCTTATTTCGTTATAAGAGCTCTTTATGTATTCTGGATTCAGTTTTTGTTGTTGGTGAATGTAGGTTTTGCAAATATTTCTCCCAGTCTAGGCTATGCTTTCATTCTATTAACAGTATCTTCCAGAGAGCAGTTTTTATTTTGATGAAACCCAACCTAATTTTTTTTTTTTTTTTTTTTTTTTTTTTTTTGAGATGGAGTCTCAACCCATCGCCCAGGCTGCAGTGCAATGGCACAATCTCGGCTCACTGCAACCTCCACTTCCTGGGTTCAGACGATTCTCCTGCCTCAGCCTCCTGAGTAGCTGGGATTATAGGCGCCTGTCACCACACCCAGTAATTTTTGTATTTTTACAAAAACTAAAGCTACTGGGCTCCAGAAATCCTCCCACCTCAACCTCCTGAGTAGCTCAGACTACAGGTGCATGCTACCACACCCGTCTAAATTTTTTTTTTTTTTTTTTTTTTTTTTTGACAGAGTCTTCCTCTGTCGCCCAGTCTGGAGTGCAGTGGCATGATCTTGGCTCACTGCAACCTCCGCCTCCCAGGTTCAAGCACTTCTCTGCCTCAGCCTCCTGAGTACCTGGGATTACAGGCATGTGCCACCATGCCTAGCTAATTTTTGTATTTTCAGTAGAGACAGGGTTTCACCATGTTGGCCAGGCTGGTCTTGAACCCCTGACCTTGTGATCCACCTGCCTCGGCCTCCCAAAGTGCTGGGATTACAGGCGTGAGCCACCGCGCCTGGCCTAATTTTCATTCATATATATATATATATAATATATATATATTTTTTTATAGAGACAAGGTCTTGCTATGTTGCCCAGGCTGATATTAAAATCCTGGGCTCAAGCAGTCCTCCCATCTGGGCCTCCCAAAGTGTTGGGATTACAGGCATGAGCCATCATACCCAGTCATAATCTTAAAAATTGAATTTATAGCTGGGCCTGGTGGCTCACACCTGTAATCCCAGCAATTTGGGAGGCCCAGATGGGAGGACTGCTTGAACCCAGGAGTTTAAGGCAGGTAGATCACCGGAGGTCACGAGTAAAAACCAACCTGGGTAACATGGTGAAACCTCCTCTCTACTAAAATATAAAAATTAGCCAGGCATGGTGGTATGCCTCTGTAATTCCAGCTACTCAGGAGGCTGGGGCAGGAGAATCACTTGAACCTGGGAGGCAGAGGTTGCAGTGAGCCGAGATTGCGCCACTGCACTCCAGCCTGGGTGACAAAGGGAGACCCTGTCTCAAAAAAAAAAAAAAAAGAAAGAAAGAAAAGAAAAGAAAAAGCCGGGCGTGGTGGCTCACGCCTGTAATCCCAGCACTTTGGGAGGCCAAGGTGGACAGATCACCTGAGGTCAGGAGTTTGAGACCAGCCTGGCTAACATGGTGAAATGCTGTTTCTACTAAAAACACAAAAAATTAGCCAGGCATGGTGGCTCGTGCTTGTAATCCTTGCTACTCAGGAGGCTGAGGCAGGAGAATTGCTTGAATCCAGTAGGTGGAGATTGCAGTGACCCGAGATTGCGCTATTGCACTCCAGCTTGGGCAACAAGAGCGAAACTCCGTCTCAAAAAGAACACAAAAAAAATGCAGATTCTGATTCTGATCCAGGAGGGGTTTGTTTGTTTGTTTTTTGTCACCCAGGTTGGAGTGCAATGCCAAGATCTCAGCTCACTGCAACCTCTGCCTCCCAGATTCAAGCGATTCTCCTGCCTCAGCCTCCTGAGTAGCTGGGATTACAGGCGCCCGCCATCACATTTGGCTAATTTTTTGTATTTTTAGTAGAGATGGCATTTACACCATGTTGACCAGGTTGGTCTTGAACTCCTGACCTCAGGTGATGCTCCCACCTCTGCCTCCCGAAGTGCTGGGATTATAGGCGTGAGCCCTGGCACCCAGCTGATTCAGCAGGTCTTAGCTGCACCTATTCCTGGCAAGATTATGCATTTCTAACGAGCTTTCAGGTGATGCTCTGATGTTGGTCGAATACATGGTTATAGACTTTATTATGAATAGTAGTGAAACTCACTAGTCTTCCAGACAGTACAGGGGTCCTCTTAGGAGTTTTCTGAAGAGATTACAGTCACAATTCATCTGCAGTCTGATGGCACAGACATTTGTGTTTGGGCAAGCAGTTCTCCCACTCCTCTCATGAGTTTATTCAAAATTCTTCGGTAGATGCATCACTCGGTCTCACTTTCACCACCCACCTCAGCCTCCCAAAGTGCTAGGAATACAGGCATGAGCTACTGCACTCAGCGCATGTGTCCAATTTCTAATTATCTAGGCATTTTCCAGACATCTTTTTGTTATTGATTTCCAGTTCTCTTGTGGTAAAGAACATGCTTTGTATGATTTAAAACCTCTCAAACTTATCAAGATGTGTTTTATGGCCAAACAGGTTATTTGGTAAAGGTCCTGTGTACCCTTGAAATTATGTAGTTGTTGGGTGGAGTGTTCTATAAATGCCAATTAGGTCAAGTTGGTCAATGGTGTTGATCAAGTCTTCTGTATCCCTGCTGATTTTCTGCCTACTTGTTCTTTCGATTATTGAAAGATTTCACTTGAAATCTTTAACTATAATTATGAATTCATCTATTTTTCCTTTCAGTTTAATTCGTGTTGGCGCATAGGATTTTTCATTTTAATTTCTCAGATCACTCTAATATGCAGCCAGAGTTGAGGGACATTGCTTTAAGCCAGTGGTTCTCAAACTTCAGCATGCATCAGAATCACATAGGGGACTTCTTATTAATAGAATAGATTGATGGATGCTACTCCCAGAGTTTGCGGGGTGAGGCCCAGGAATTTGCACTTCTTTTTTTTTATTTTTTGTATATATATATATTTTTTTAAGTAGAGCTAGGGTTTCACCGTGTTAGCCAAGATGGTCTCAATCTCCTGACCTCATGATCCAGCCGCTTCGGCCTCCCAAAGTGCTGGGATTACAGGCGTGAGCCACTGTGCCCGGCCAAGAATTTGTATTTCTTATCATTCCCAGGTGTTTCTGATATGCTGGTCCAGGAGCCACACTTTAAGAATCACAGTCTAAGCCAACATTTCTTAAACCTTAGCTGCATATTAGAATCATCTGGGCCAGGCGCGGTGGCTCACGCCTGTAATCCCAGCACTTTGGGAGGCCGAGGCGGGCGGATCACAAGGTCAGGAGTTCGAGACCATCCTGCTTAACACAGTGACACCCTCTTCTCTACTAAAAATACAAAAAAATTAGCTGGGCGTGGTGGCGGACACCTGTAGTCCCAGCTACTCAGGAGGCTGAGCTTGCAGTGAGCCAAGATTGCACCACTGCACTCCAGCCTGGGCCTCAAAGGGAGACTCCATCTCAAAAAAAAAAAAAAAATCATCTGGGGAACTTTAACAATCCTGAGTCACCACACAACCCAGATCCATCCACTTTTAAGGAATAGAATAGGAGGCAGGTTTCCATTAAGCAGTTCCCTACTTGATTTTTACCTTTGGCTTAGTGATTTTGGGGTCCCAAGATTTATTTTCCTTTCACAAGTTCCAGTATTTTGGGAGGCAGTCAGGTCACCTGAGCTCAGGAGTTCAAGACCAGCTGGTAACACAGTGAGACCTCATCTCTACAAAAAAATGCCAAAATTAGCCAGTCACGGTGGTGCATGCCTGTAGTCTCAGCTACCCAGGAGGTTAAGGTGGGAGAATCACCTGAGCTGGGAGGTTGAGGCTGCAGTGAGCCGAGATTGTGCCACTGCACTTTAGCCTGGAGCACAGAGTGAGACCCTGTCTCAAAAAATAAAAACAAACAAAAACTAGAACTCTTCCGATAGCCCAGGAGCCGATTTAGAGATTCACTAGGCAAAGGGCCACGAGAGGCAGAAGGGAATATTTAGAGATGAAGTCATCCAGTCCATCACAGTTATTCTATAAAAGGGGAACCTAGGCCGGGGCATGGTGGCTCACGCCTGTAATTCCAGTACTTTGGGAGGCCAAGGCAGGCAGATCACCTGAGGTCAGAAATTCAAGACCAGTCTGGCCAACATGATGAAACCCCGTTTCTACTAAAAATACAAAAATTAGCTGGGTGGGCACCTGTATTCCCAGCTACTTGAGAGGCTGAGGCAGGAGAATCACTTGAACCCGGGAGGAGGGGGTTGCAGTGAGATGAGATCATGCCATTGCACTCCAGCCTGGGCAACAGGGTGAAACTCCATCTCAAAACAAAAATAAAGGAGAGGGGGAACCTGGCTTGCTGTGGGCAACTAGAAAGTTTGAAAAGAGTCCAGAATTGATAGGCTGCAGATGAGGCAGCTCTAACCTCACTGTGCCCCTAAGCTTCAGACCAACCCATGTAGCCATCAAGAGCAGATATTTGCACTTGGATATTCTAAAAGCATTTCAAACCCACATCCAAAAGTATTCCCCCCCCACCCCATTTATCCCATCAACCCCCACCTACTTCTCCTTTGGCACCCAACTCAATAAATAGCCCAGGGCAAGTCCCTGGGGATCACACCTCTCCCTTCGTCTCCATGTCTTCTAAGTTACCAAACTGTGCTAGAAATCTTTCAGATCCGTCTCCCCCTCCCTATTTATTCTGCCACAGTGCAAGCCCTCACTGTCCCTGGATTTTGTTACTACAGATGTCTAAGAGATCTCCTGGCTTCCACTTCTTGACCTGTTTCAACACGTCTGCTGCCCTGCCAGCCACCACAGAGAGCTTTCTAAAACAGAAAGTGTATGTCATTGCCCTATTTATTATTCATTTGTTCTCTACTCCTGGCAGGACAAAGCCCAAAGTCACAAACAGTCCCAATGTATTTGTGATTTGGCCTCTGACTTCTTCTCACATGTCATCTTTCACCACTCATAACTTCAGCCAAGCCCAAGTTTTGCAGTTCCTTCAATGCCACCTTTGGCTTTGACACTAATGGCTCACTCTTCCTGGAAGTGCCCCCCTTCTTCTACTCTTTGCCTGGCTAAAATTAACTCACCTAGACTCAGCTCAGGCTGGTATTTTTCCTGGCACCCCTTTTATACCTCCTTTTGATACTTCCATAACATCTTGTGCAAACAAGAGTCACTACTCACCCTAACCTGTGCTTGCTCACACATCTGTGTCCCTAGTTAAACTATGAGCTGTGGGGTTGTAGGCACACTGTCCTATTCAGCATTTGATATTAAATATTCATCCAACAAATACCTGAGGACCTACTACATGCCAAATACTGTAGATGTAAAGGGTATAGCAGTCAACAAAGAAAAAACACTCCTTGCTATGAAGTGGGAGGTGGCATAAACAAAGTTATATGTAGAATGAAAACTGCTGTGCGGAGAATTAAAATAAACCATAATATGAAAGTGACTCGACAGGCTGGGTATAGTGGCTCACGCCTATAATCCCAGCACTTTGGGAGGCCAAGGTGGGTGGATCATCTGAGGTCAGAACTTTGAGACCAGCCTGACCAACATGGTGAAACCCCGTCTCTACTAAAAATACAAAATTAGCCGGGTGTGGTAGCACGCACCTGTCATCCCAGTTACTGGGGAGGTTGAGGTAGGAGAATCGCTTGAACCCGGGAGGCAGAGGTTGCAGTGAGCCGAGATTGCGCCATTGCACTCCAGCCTGCGCAAGAAGAGTGAAACTCTGTCTCAAATAACATAATAACATAACATAACATAACATAACATAACATAACATGACATGACTGGACAGGTACTTTAGATTGGGTATGTCAGAAAGTCCTGTCTTGGGAAGTGACATTGAAGCTGGTAAGTGAATGTCAACAAGGTAGGTATTCTGAGTTTTGGAGAGAAAAGCACTCCAGCAGGGAGGACTACCAGAGCAAAGTCCCGGAGGGCCACCAGAGCAAAGGCCAGGAGGGCCAAAGGTCCGTGTGCCTTAAAGTGTGGGAAAGTAGTGAAAGTGGGGAGACAGGAAGGCAGGGGCCAGATTTAACTTTGTAGGCCAGAGTAGAGTTTTTATTTTTTATTTTATTTTTTATTTTTTGAGACGGAGTCTCACTCTGTCACCCAGGTTGGAGTGCAGTGGCACAATCTCGGCTCACTGCAACCTCCGCCTACCGGGTTCAAGCGATTCTACTGCCTCAGGCTTCCGAGTAGCTGGGACTACAGGTGCGTGCCACCATGCCCGCTAATTTTTTGTATTTTTAGTAGAGACTTGGTTTCACCATGTTGGCCAGGATGGTCTAGATCTCTTGACCTTGTGATCCGCCCACCTCTGCCATCCAAAGTGCTGGGATTACCGGTGTGAGCCATCACACCCGGCCAAGTTTTGACTTTATTCCAAGTGTGATAGAGAGTGAGATGATCTGATTTTTGTGCTTTGAAAGATGACTCCGAAACTGCTATCTGGCTACTGGACTGTGCGGAGGGGAAACTGAGACCCGTTTGGAGGAGAGAGACGTTGGTGGCCTGGATAGGGTGGTGGCAGCCGTTCTGGAGAAAGTGGATGGCTCTGGGTTATGTGGTGAGTTACAGTGGTCAGGAACAAATGACAGGCAGATGAATTAGGGTGACCCTTAGATTTCTGGCTGCATGCAACACTCGGGTAGTTACTGGGAAACCGAGCAGACGCTCAGACACTTCCGAGCCTTGAGAAGGAGGCCTTGAGAAATCTGTTCTCCCGCCAGGCTTCGGCGTGAGTTAAAGTCGGGCAGCCGGAAAGCGACAGGCTCAGACCCGCAGCCGGTGGCCTCGCAGCGCCGGGACGCTTGGACACCGGGAGAGCGCGGGGACTCTCCGAGCCTGGCGCGGGGGTTTCCGCATCTTACGGGCGGGGCCGGAAGAGGAAGTCGGCGCTGTCGTGGCGGCCCCAGGAGCAGCGGCGGTCTCATCGTTGCCCGGCCGCCCGCCCTGTCCGGTCCGGTCCGGCCACGGAGGCAGCGCAGCGGCGGGACCCCGAGTGAGCTACCCCGCCGAGTGAGCTGCGCCGCGCCGTGCCGCCCCAGCCGGCGCCCACCAGTCCGATGGGGCCGCAGCGGCAGCTGTCCCCTGCCGGAGCCGCCCTACTCTGGGGCTTCCTGCTCCCGCTGGTAAGGGGGCGGGAGGGCGCGCAGGCCTCCCAGGGGCTGGGCGGGGTCGGGGCTCCTTTCCCCCGCTCCCCGCCCGGCCTTCCCTCTGCCCGCGCCTCTGCGGCCTGCTCTCCCGCTCCTCTTTTCCCCCCCTCCCCTTCCCATTACTCATCTCTTTCCTTCCAGCCTCCTCTTTTCCACCCTCTTTCCCTCAACTTTCCCGCCCCCGACTCAGTTCCCCCCCATTAAGTCCGGCGAAATAGCTACTCCAAAAAGATCAGAGGAGCCCCTTAGGTTACATTGACTTTGGTGCTTCTCAATAGTTGCTCACTGTCCCAGCATGTGTAAAATTGACCTCTAGGTTTTATTGTCTAAGCCTTTCTTACCGCTTCTTGCCCTTGGGAAGAAAAAATACATATACAAGGCGCCAGGGTTCTTACCCTTGGGAAGAAAAAATATATATACAAGGCTCCAGGTATTAGCACTTTAATTGCACTAACACGGATGTTTTTATAAAATTTCCTTCCCCCACTGTAGTTCCTGCTTCACCTTAGGACTCATTTGATTCTGTTATGAGGTTTTTGGGTTTTTTTGTTTTTTGTTTTTTTCGGAGCGGGGTGAGGGGTTGTTTTGTAATAGCAGTAATTTAAGATAACTTTTAAAAGAAGACACCAAAATGTAATGCTTTTAGTGGTTTTCAGTTTTCTGCCTAATTTAAAGGGATGGGTGGGGAGTGTCGGTTAAATATAAATAACAAATATGTGTTCATAGATTTGTTTTCATAGTTACAGAGAAAGTAATAGTGTTTTAAAATTCAGCCTCAAGTAATTCGAGCTTCAGTGTGGGAGTGGGGTGTCAGGAACCCGGTGTTTCAGTTTTTGTTTCTAGTAACTTTTACTTAGGGAGTTTCAGGTTGGAAACTTATGCGTGTTGTTTATTACAGAATTGGTGTCGCGTAAGCCTGTTTCGTTCTATTAGAACGTGCGATTTCTTTGAAAGACTGTTTTGCTGACTCCCAAGTTTAAGGGGTTAGTATTAGTGAATACAGTGAATACAAAAGTGTCTTTAATAGTTATTGAAAAACTAAAATCTAAGCCAAAGAGTAAGTACCTTTTGGTGTATTCATAACTTTGACAGGCAACATCAGGAACCTGAGAGAATGTATCTAAAAATTGCTGGGGGAGGAGAGCTCGATATAAAAAGAGCAACAAAGTAGCAGTGTTAATCGGAGTCTTTAAGGTGTTTACTGTGTAGTCAGATAATACTTATATCCAAAAGATATTCAGATAGTATATAGATGTATGCAAAACTACAACCTAGATATAAAACTTTTCAAAGTGTTTTTGCACTCATTTTAATTTGAATCTCTTGAGTTGATTTTAAGAATGAATATATATCACATTCGTATTAATCCTTTCTCAACATAAATTAATAGCTTAGTGATACATCAGTTCCTCATAAACTCACATTGAAATTCTTATTAAAAGCCCTGAGCCCTCTTACCAGAAAACTCTACTTAAGTAGACTTGTCATGTGATTTCATAGCCTTCACAAATCTAAAGATGATCCCTGTTCTGAATTGTATCTAGGCTGTCTCCCACGTTCTGGAGTTTAGGCCTTTTATATTGCACCTATGTACTTTGTTGTACCTCACCATGGTAATCTTGGGTTCTATACTCCTCGGTTCTAGGGTTGTTGTGAAGATTAAGTAACATTTTTCTACTCTGCAAATATTTGGTGTGCATCTTATTATATGGTATATAATGTCCTGATGACTGAATAAACTGACAATATCTGTTTAAATTGTAAGGATCTTTTTTTGATACCAGCTAGTATCACTGATTTTTCTATTTCTTGTTGATTTCTTCATGGATTTGTTTTCTTCTTGGTTCCTCCTTCCTTTAATTTGCTGAGATGGTCTTTCTCATTCCTTTCCTGTTCTGAGAACTTGGGTATATCTGGTTTCCTTTTCCTCAGCTGGAGCTCTCCTTTCTCCTTTCTGGATACCTAGTTCCTTTCCTCCAACTCTGTCTGAAGCCCTTTGTTTATTCCTCTTCCCTAATTTTACAGCTCTAGGTCGTCTTTCTGAGTTCATTTGATTAGTGATGCCAGCTCAATCATTTCATGTCTCCTCTCTGGGCTCTGGAAACTGGCACTACTTCCCCTTAGTCATGTAATAACAGGGCCAACATCCTCATCTCTAATAGAAGCAGCACATAGTCTTCAGAAACCACTGGCACATCCATCTAGAAGAGGCAGAGGATTTAGTATTGGAAAGGCCCTTGAAGATCATTTAGCCTACCCTCCTCATCTTGTCATCTTCACATCAGAGTGACCTCACTGTGTATTTTGAACTGAAGCTACAGCACGTCTGGCTGTTTTAATATTTTTTAAATCCATTAGGTCTAGAAATAAAATGAGTGCCTAGCAGGTAGTTAGCTGTGTCTTGACCTTGCCATAAGTACATTTTATTTTGGGGGGTTTTTTGTTTGTTTGTTTGTTTGTTTTGAGAGGGAGTCTTGCTCTGTTGCCCAGGCTGGAGTGCAATGGTGCGATCTCAGCTCACTGCAACCTCCACCTCCCGGGTTCAAGGGATTCTCTTGCCTCAGCCTCCCAAGTACCTGGGATGACAGGTGCCTGCCACCATGCCTGGCTAAGTTTTGTAATTGTAGTAGAGATGATGTTTTGCCATGTTGCCCATGCTGGTCTCGAACTCCTGACCTCAGGTGATCTTCCTGCCTTGGCCTCCCAAAGTACTAGGATTACAGGCATGAGCCACCGTGCCTGGCTGCCATAATTACATTTTATACCTCTCTTTCCCCAGTTCAACCCCCACCCTGGGCCCCAATGGTCAGAACTTTATTTTGCAGTGTGGACCCAGTCATGGGATTCTGTTTCAAAGACAATGGATGATGTTTTTGCTGACTCTATTATTTTATTTATTTATTTACTTATTTATTTACTTACTTAAGATGGAGTCTTGCTCTGTAGCCTAGGCTGGAGTGCAGTGGCCCTATCGCAGCTCACTGCAACCTCTGCTTCCTGGGTTCTAGCAATTCTCCTGCCTCAGCCTCCCGAGTAGGATTACAGGTGCACGTCGCCATGCCCGGCTAATTTTTTGTGTTTTAGAAGAGACGGGGTTTCACTGTGTTGCCCAGGCTGGTCTCAAACTCCTGAGCTCAGGCAATCCACCCACCTCGGCCTCCCAAAGTGCTAGGATTACAGGCGTGAGCCACCACTCTTGGCCCTGGCTCTTTTTATTTATTTTTATTTATTATTATTATTTTTTGAGATGGAGTTTCACTCTTGTTGCCCAGGCTGGAGTGCAATGGCGTGATCCCAGCTCACCACAACCTCTGCTTCCTGGGTACAAGCAATTCTCCTGCCTCAGCCTCCCAAGTGGCTGGGATTACAGGCATGCGCCACCACGCCCAGCTAATTTTGTATTTTTAAGTAGAGACGGGTTTTCTCCACTTCGGTCAGGCTACTCTCGAACTCCCGACCTCAGGTGATCTGCTTGCCTCGTCCTCTCGAAGTGCGGGGTTACAGGTGCGAGCCACCGTGCCCAGCAGCTCTGTCTTTTTAAAGTGCTTCAGAGTTCTCTGAAGAATCCTGAGTCTTCCTCATAGTGTCTTTATAAAAGTTCTGTTTTGGAGAATTGCTTGAGGCTAGGAGTTTGAGACCAGCCTGGTCAACATAGCAAGACCCCACCTATACAAAAACTTTAAAAATTAGCTGAGCATGGTGGCTTGTGTCTCTAGTCCCAGCTGGGAGGCTGAGGTAGGAGGATCACTTAAGCCCAGGACTTTGAGGTTGCAGTGAGCTGTGATCACGCCACTGTACTCCAACCTGGGTGACAGAAGACCATGTCTCTAAAAAAACACACACAAAAAGAAAAAAATAGTTTTGTTGATTTTTTTTTTTCTTCAAAGAAGTTGAAGTAACATATAGCTACATCTTGAACTTGATACAATGAAATGATAATCAGGATCCCCAGCAGAAAAATCTGTTGCTGAAAATTTGCATTCCTTTTGTATACTACATACACCAACTCAAAGAATCTTCAGTTCTTTCTCTTCTGCTCTCTTCTCTCAACCTCCAGGGGAAAGTAGGTATGTTCTGCTACCCAGGCAGTAAGAAATCTGCTGAGCTGCTGTGCTGTGGAATGAATTTTTCCTCACACCCCCAACAGCCCCACCCCAAATTCATATGGTGAAGCCATAACCCCCAATGTATTGATATTTGGAGATGGGTCCTTCAGAATATCATTAGGTTTAGATGAGGTCATGAAGACGGGACCCTCATGATAGGATTAGTGCCATTTTAAGAAAAGATATCAGGCCAGGTGCGGTGGCTTATGCTTGTAATCCCAGCACTTTGGGAGGCCGAGGCAGGCGGATCATAAGGTCATGGGTTCGAAACCAGCCTGGCCAACATGGTGAAACCCCGTCTCTATGAAAAATATAAAAATTAGCCGGGCATGGTGGCGGGTGCCTGTAACCCCAGCTTCGTGGGAGGCTGAGTCAGGAGAATCACTGGAACCCAGGAGGCAGAAGTTGCAGTGAGCCAAGATCATGCCACTGCACTCCAGCCTGGGTGACAGAGCAAGACTGTCTTGGAGGGGGAAAAAAAAGGCATCAGAGAACTTTCTCTCTTTCTTTGCCATGTGAGGACACAGTGAGAAGGTAGCTATCTATAAGGCAGGAAGAGAGCCTTCACTAGAAACTGGCCCAACTGGCACCTTGATCCAGAACTGTGAGAAAATAAATTTATGTTGTTTAGACCACCCAGTTTGTGGTACTTTGTTATGGAGCCTGAGCTGACTAAGACGTGCTAGGATTATTACATTCCTCCTTTTAACTTTCAGGTTCTTCAGAATTTTTCTTTTACCTTGCCTCTGAGCTGTCTGTGATTTCTACATCTTATTGGCTCCTTTCTAAGCCACTGATGGCTATATGTCTCTTTCCCAAAATACACCACCTATAATCTCCTTTGAAACTCAAAAAAACCCTGAGAAGGTTCAGGAAAATTATGACTTATCCTAGATAATATAGAAAGTAATGAAAAATAGGACTAGAACCAAGGTCTTTTGGTATTTTCCCACTAAATTATGCAGTAATATTTTTTCTTTTTTTCTTATTAATATAAATGTTATATATGTTTATATTATATATAATATATATAACATAAACATGTTATATTAATATAAATATGTTACATATACATCTATGTATGTATATGTAACAGATTTATATATTATATATACATATATACATATATAAATTATAATTATATATTATATATACATATATACATATATGTATATATAACATATTTATATTAATACAACATGTTATATATATAATATTATAATATGTTATATATATATTAATACGGAGTCTCGCTGTATCGCCCAGGCTGGAATGCAGTGGCGAGATCTCGGCTCACTGCAAGCTCCACCTCCCGGGTTCATGCCATTCTCCTGCCTCAGCCTCCTGAGTAGCTAGGACTACAGGCACCTGCCACCACGCCCGGCTAATTTTTTGTATTTTTAGTAGAGGTGGGGTTTCACCATGTTAGCCAGGATGGTCTCGATCTCCTGACCTCGTGATCTGCCCACCTCGGCCTCCCAAAGCGCTGGCATTACAGGAGCCACTGCACCCGGCCTGTTATATAGGTTTTAATAGAGACAGAATCTTGTTATGTTGCCCAGGCTAGTCTCAAACTCCAGGGCTCAAACAGTCCTCCTATCTCAGCCTCTCAAAGTGCTAGAATTACAGGTATGAGCCACTGTACCCAGCTAATAATTTTTTTCTGAATCAAAAATAGGGCATAAGACTAAGATAAATTTGTTAACTTTATTTATAAGAAAAGGCTTAAAAATAGGAAAAGTTGGCCAGGCACAGTGGCTCATGCCTGTAATACCAGCACTTCGGGAGGCTGAGGCAGGAGGATTGCTTGAGGCCAGAAGTTTGAGACCAGGCTGGGCAGTATAGTAGTAAGACCCCCATCTTTTAAAAAACTTTATAAATTAGCTGGGTGCAGTGGCTCGTGCCTGTAGTCTCAGCTACTCAGGAGGGTGAAGTGAGTCACCCAGGAGTTGAAGGCAGCAGTGAGCTGTGACCATGCCACTGTTCTGTAGCCTGGGTGACAGAGTGAGATCCTGTCAATAGATAGGTAGATATGCTTATTATATATTTGATCAGTTTAAAATCACCTGAAATTTGGTCTGTTTATGAAAATCCAAACCATAAAGTCTCCAAGTGTAGGTCCTTCCCTCAAGATAGTAAAATTTTTTTTTAAGTTGATTGTTTTTAGGTCAGAGTTTGCCCAACTTTACCATGCCCTGTGGTCTTAAATCGATTCTGAGTTAAGCATTTATATTACTTGCCTGGCCAATTAGGCATTTGAGTTTGTGAATTCTAATGTAAATCATACATTCTGGCTGGGCGCGGTGGCTCACGCCTGTAATCCCAGCACTTTGGGAGGCCGAGGCGGGTGGATCACAAGGTCAGGAGATCGAGACCATCCTGGCTAACACGGTGAAACCCCGTCTCTACTAAAAATACAAAAAATTGGCCAGACGTGGTGGTGGGTGCCTGCTGTAGTCCCAGCTACTCGGGAGGCTGAGGCAGAAGAATGGTGTGCACCTGGGAGGCGGAGCTTGCAGTGAGCCGAGATCTCGCCACTGCACTCCAGCCTGGGCGACACAGCGAGACTCCGTTTCAAAAAAATAAAAAATAAAAAACAGACAAAAATTAGCTGGGCATGATGGCGCATGCCTCTGGTCCCAGCTACTTGGGAGGCTGAGGCAGGAGAATCACTTGAACTCGGGAGGTGGAGGTTGCAGTGAGCCAAGATCACTCGCCACTGCACTCCAGCCTGACAACAGAGCAAGACTCCGTCTCAAAAAAAAAAAAAAAAAAAAAAAAAAAATCATAAATTCCATAAAGGTTGAGATATTAAGTAGGAAGATTATTTAGAGAAAACCAGAAAGAAGGCTGGATCTAGGTAACAAGTGGAGTATAAGCCCCATGAAGCAGGAACCCTACCTAACTCATTCTCTGCTCTCTCCCCTAGCATCTCATAGATTGCAGAGTATTGAATGAATTAATTAATTAATTAATGAAGAATGAATAGCTGCCTTGCCTTCTCCCCACACCCTGCTACCCCTTAGCCTTGCTAAGGGGTGCATTCTATGTTGCCAGATTGTCCAGATGGAAGGAACGATCCTGTTCCTGCTTTTCCCATGGCCCACAGACAACTTTGATTCCCTGTAAATCCCTATTTGATGTCCTAGCTCCCACTTCGTCACTATTTAAATAATTACTCCTAATCTCTGTAACTCTAATTATAGTCACTTTCAGGGCATCATTTTCATAAACCTTGAATACTGGAGGTAGGAATAGAAACAATTTGTGTTGTCTTGATTATATAAGTTATTAGGGAGGAAAGAGTGAATGATCAGAAAGTTTTTTAGGCCTGACTTTGGAACTTGTGTCCTTCAGACAATCCCAACTCCACCTTTCCTGCAGGGGCTCCTTTCAATTATTTTATTGTGTTGCTGTTGACTTAAAACTGACACCTGTGTGAAAGAGAAAGGTATTTGTAAAGAAAGGGATATCTCTTACATTGCTATGATGTAAGGGCAGGTGACTGTTGCTCCTTCGAATTTACCAGTGATTACATTGTAACTTTATATATTCCAGTTTATGAATATAGATATTTAAAAATTGCTAGTCCTCATTCTAAGTAAAGTGTTTATTAACAACATTTGTCCCCCAAGCCCTCCCCCGTTTGGTATCTAAAAATAGAAGCATGCATAGTTTAATTTGTACATTTTATTTATTTATGAGATGGAGTTTCGCTCTTGTTGCCCAGGCTGGAGTGCAATGGCACGATCTCAGCTCACTGCAACCTCCGCCTCCCAGGTTCAAGCGACTCTCCTGCCTCAGCCTCCCAGGTAGCTAGGATTACAGGCATGCGCCACCATGCCTGGCTAATTTTGTATTTTTAGTAGAGATGGGGTTTCTCCATGTTAGTCTAGCTGGTCTGGAACTCCCGACCTCAGGTCATCTGCCTGCCTCAGCCTCTCAAAGAGCTGGGATTACAAGTGTGAGCCTCCGCGCCCGGCCAATTTGTACCTTTTATAAAGAAAGATTACAAAGGGGTTAATTGGAGAGAGAGAGTTATAGTCACATTCACATATTGTCCCTTTAAATTGAAGACAAGTATATCTAATAGAAAACAACACAAATAACATGAACCAGGTTTAACTTACAGACTGTGTAGGGGAGTATTGAAACTGGGACCCAGTGATGCAGCTACTGAAGAATTTTGAATAAACTCATGAGAGGAGTGGGAGAACTGCTTGCCCAAACACAAATGTCTGTGCCATCAGACTGCAGATGAGTTGTGACTATAATCTCTTGAGAAAACTCCTAAGAGGACCCCTGTACTGTCTGGAAGACTAGTGAGTTTCACTACTATTCATAATAAAGTCTATAACCATGTACTTGACCAACATCAGAGCATCACCTGAAAATTTGTTAGAAATGCATAATCATGCCAGGAATAGGTGCAAATAACTGCTGGATTTTTTTGTTTGTTTGTTTTTTGTTTTTTGACGGAGTCTCCTCACACTTTCACCCTGGCTGGAGTGCAGTGGCGTGATCTTGGCTCACTGCAACCTCTGCCTCCCGGGTTCAAGTGATTCTTCTGCCTCAGCCTCCTGAGTAGCTGGGACTACAGGCACACACCACCACCCCCAGCTAATTTTTCTATTTTTAGTAGAGACGGGGTTTCACCATATTGGTCAGGCTGGTCTCGAACTCCCGACCTCAGGTGATCCCCCCCACCTCGGCCTCCCAAAGTGCTGGGATTACAGGTGTGAGCCACCACGCCAGCTAGAGTTGTCCTTTTTTAGATTTTCAAAATCTTTTGACACTTGTCATACCAAAAGCTATTTAGTAGAAAAATGATCAAAGGAATAGGCAACATTAAGATAGATGTAAACATTAAAATTCTTTTTTTTTTTTTTTGAGATGGAGTCTTGCTCTGTCGCCCAGGCTGCAGTGCAGTGGCACAATCTCGGCTCACTGCAAGTTCTGCCTCCTGGGTTTATGCCATTCTCCTGCCTCAGCCTGCTGTGTAGCTAGGACTACAGGCATCTGCCACTACACCCAGCTAATTTTTTGTATTTTTAGTAGAGACAGAGTTTCACCGTGTTAGCCAGGATGGTCTTGATCTCCTGACCTTGTGATCCGCCCACCTCAGCCTCCCAAAGTGCTGGGATTACAGTTGTGAGCCACTGCGCCTGGCCTTTTTTTATTTTTTATTTTTTTTTTAATTGAGACAGAGTTTGACTCTGTCGCCCAGGCTGGGGTGCAGTGGCTCAATCTCGGCTCACTGCAACCTCCACAGCCTGGGTTCAAGCAATTCTCAGGTCTCAGCTTCCCGAGTAGCTGGGATTATAGGCGCCCGCCACCATGTCTGGCTAATTTTTGTATTTTTAGTAGAGACGGAGTTTCACCATGTTGGCCAGGCTGGAAACATTAAAATTCTTTAATTTGTAAAGAAAATGGTAGGGAATATGATTGAAGTCAGTTGATCTGGACAAAGTAAATTAAAATTGTTCATGAGATCCTAGAATACCATAACAGGCACCTCATAAAGTCAGAGAAAAAGGAAGCAGAACGTAATAGTATGGGCTAGTAGACTTTCTTCCCTTGTGTGTAAGGATCAAATAAGATGCTGAATATAAAGGTGCTGTCGTGACATTCATTGGGTGGCCCTGGAGGACACTCGATTCCAGGACCAGTCTGAAGGAACTGGCCTGTAAAAGGAAGATTTGGGGTGAGCAGTAAGGAGTAGTTGTCATAGGCAGAGGAGTTCCATGAGCTCCAGAGTCCTAGAATTGGGGGTATTTAGAAGAGTATAAGGAAAGGATTTAGGATGTTAGAGGAACTGATTGGTTATTAGAGGAATTGAGAAGTGGTAGGAAACCCATGCCAGTATTGTAGAAGGGAAGGAGTTAACAGCTAATGCAGAGAAATATGTGATCATTATGAAAACTGGAGTGTGATGGCTGGGCACTGAGAATGAGGTGCTTGGGGATCTAGCTGTGTGAAGGGACTTGAAGTGAGAGCAGAGTTGAAAGACTGCTGATCTCAGTTTTAGAGAGCTCAGTTCTAGTCCTGAGACTGACTGACCTCATCCTTTTGATCATTTTGGATCTGTTTCATATATAAGATGAAGAGACTAGATTACGTTATTTCTAAATCCCTTCTACCTCTTAAATGATGTTTTTCAATTGATGTGGGGTCTGGTTATGTTGCCCAGACTCGTCTCAAACTCCTGGCCTCCCACCTCAGCTTCCCAGTGTGCTGGGATTCCAGGTGTGAGCCACCATGCCCAGCCTCTTTTAGCTCTTGATGTTAAACTTTTTACTAAAAGAAGTTTTTTTGAGGTTTTAATAAAGTCACAGAAGACCAGACCACAGTTGATTACAAAGGAAAATTCAGACATTGTGGAGCATGTCTCTAACTCGGAAGGTGAAAAGGAAGGGTCTTTGTCAAATGATCAAATACTAGCATGAGTGGATCACCTAATTTGGCACTTGTAATGTTCAAACAGACTCTGATTTTCTTTTTTTTTTATTTGAGACAGAGTCTCACTCTGTCAGGCTGGAGTGCAGTGGCGCGATCTCGGCTCACTGCAAGCTCCGCCTCCCAGGTGCACACCATTCTCCTGCCTCAGCCTCCCGAGTAAGTAGGACTACAGGCGCCCGCCACCACGCCCGGCTAATTTTTTTGTAGTTTTAGTAGTGACAGGGTTTCACCATGTTAGCCAGGATGGTCTCTATCTCCTGACCTCGTGATCCGCCTGCCTCAGCCTCCCAAAGTACAGGCGTGAGCCACCGCACCCGGCCCAGACCCTGACTTTCAAGCCCATTTTCTGTATGCTTCCCAACTTAATTGACACAGCACTGGGGTTTCCACTGTTCTGTTCTTTTATAGCCTTGTTACTCAAGGTGTGGTCCATTGACCAGCAGCATCAGCATCACCTAGGAGCTTATTAGAAATGCAGAATATCAGGGCAAGCATGGTGGCTCATACCCTGTAATCCCAGCACTTTGAGAAACTGAGGTGGGAGGATCACTTGAGGCCAGGAGTTTGAGACCAGCCTGAGTACCATGGCGAGATCTTGTCTCCTATAAGTACTGCTCCTATAGCAGTGGTTCTCAAACTTTAACTGATATCAGAATCTCCAGAAGGGCTTGTTAAAACATAAATTGGCCAAAACTTCTGATTCAGTAGGTCTGGAATGGGGCCCAATAATTTTCTCTTTTCTGTTTTTTTGAAACAGAGTCTCCTATCACCTAGGCCCTAGGCTGGAGTGCAGTGGCATGGTCATGGGTCCTGCAGCCTCAACCTCCAAGGCTCAAGGAATCCTTTCATTTCAGCCTCTGGAGTAGCTGGGACTATAGGTACACAGCCCTACGCCAAGCTAATTTTTAATTTTTTTGTAGAAACGAGATCTCTCCATATTGCCCAGACTGGTCTCGAACTCCTAGCCTCAAGTGGCCCTCTGGCATTGGCCTCCCAAAGTGCTGGGATTGCAGGCGTGAGCCACCATGCCCTTCCAAATTTGTTTTTTTGTTTGTTTGTTTTGTTTTTTCGAGACAGAGTCTCGTTTTGTCGCCCAGGCTGGAATGCAGTGGTGCGACCTCAGCTCACTGCAACCTCCACCTCCCAGGTTCAAGCGATTCTCCTGCCTCAGCCTCTTGAGTAGCTGGGACTACAGGCATGTGCCACCATGCTCGGCTAATTTGTTTATTTTTAGTAGAGATGGAGTTTCACCTTCTTAGCCACGATGGTTTCGATCTCCTTATCTCGTGATCCTCCTGCCTAGGCCTCCCAAAGTGCTGGAATTACAGGTGTGAGCCACCATGCCCGGCCCCAAATTTGTGTTTTGTTGTTGTTTTTGTTTTGTTTTCATTTCTGTTTTTTGAGATGTAGTTTCACTCTTGTTGCTCAGGCTGGAGTGCAATGGCTTGATCTCGGCTAGATCAGTGGCTCCCGGGTTCAAGTGATTCTTCTGCCTCAGCTTCCCAAGTAACTGGGATTACAGGCATGGGCCACCATGCCTGGCTAATTTTGTATTTTTAGTAGAGACGGGGTGTCTCCGTGTTGGTCAGGCTGGTCTCGAACACCCAACCTCAGTTGATCCGCCCGCCTCAGCCTCCCAAAGTGCTGGGATTACAGGCATGAGCCACCACACCTGGCCAATTTGCGTTTTTAATACCTTAAGAACTATTTAAGGTTTTGCTAGGAAGTCTTTGACTTTAATTATGTCCTGCTCATGATTATCTGTTTCAAGTTTGCTTTTAATCTCCCCAGTAAGACTATCTTGTTTTGTGTTATTTTTTCAACAGCTTTATTGATGTATAATTTGCATACCAAACAATTCACCTATTTAAAATGTATAAGTCAATAATATTTAGTATATTCACAGATACGTGCAACTATCACCACAGCCAATTTTATAACATTTTCTTTTTTTTTTTTTGAGATGGGGTCTCGCTCTATCGCCCAGGCTGGAGTGCAGTGGCACGATGTCGTCTCACTGCATACTCCACCTCCCGGGTTCACGCCATTCTCCTGGCTCAATTTTTTGTATTTTTAGTAGAGATGGGGTTTCACCGTGTTAGCCAGGATGGTCTCGATCTCCTGACCTTGTGATCTGCCCGCCTTGGCCTCCCAAAGTGCTGGGATTACAGGCGTGAGCCACCGCGCCCAGCCTAACATTTTCATCATCAGAAAAAGAAAATAGGTAGAGCACTGAGGAATTTTAGGGCAGTGAAACTATGTAGTACAATGCTGTAATGATGGATATGTGTTGTTGTACACTTATCAAAACCCACAGGATGTACAACACCAAGAATGAACCCTAATGTAAACTTTGGGCTTTGGATGATAACGATGTGTCAACGGAGGTTCATCAGCTGTAACAACCACTCTGCTGTGGGGTGTTGATAGTGGGAGAGGCTACACGTGTGTAGGATAAGCTATATGGAATCTCTGTATTCTCTGCTCTCTTTTGCTGTGAACCTAAAACTGCTCTAAAATAAAGTCTTTTAAGAAAGAAAGAAGTCCGGGCACGGTGGCTTATGCCTGTAATCCCAGCACTTTGGGAGGCCAAGACGGGCGGATCGTCTGAGGTCAGGAGTTTGAGACCAACCTGGCCAACATGTTGAAACCCCATCTGTACTAAAAATACAAAAATTAGCCAGGCGTGATGGTGGGTGCCTGTAATCCCAGCTACTTAGGAGGCTGAAGCAGGAGAATCACTTGAATCCAGGAGGTGGAGATTGCCCTAAGCTGAGATCATGCACTCCAGCCTGGGCTTCAGAGTGAGACTCTGTCTCAAAAAAAAAAAAAAAAAAAAAAAAAAAACAGAAAGAAACTCCATATCCTTTAGCTGTACCCCTTATCTCCACATCACACCAGGACCCAGGTAACCACTAATCTTCCAACCATTGATCTTTTGTATTTCGATTACATTGCATAAGTACTTGGCAAGGTGCTAGATATATTTATTAAGAGATTCATATGTATAAACAGTTGCATCATCTAACTTAATCTCTATTATAACTGAGGTCTGAGTGTTTATTGTTATCTTAAAGCTGAGGATATTGAAACTTAAGATAGATTAAATAACTTGTAACATAACCAGTAAATGATGAAACTAGCATTGTATCCTTGTACTATCATTTCAAAACTCATGCTCTTAACCTTTGTACCATAATATCTATTGTAGTAAACTGAATTTTCCAAGCTATGCAATATCTGTGAGAAACTTTACTAAGATATTTAAAATGTAATGGAAAGGCTTAACTTGTTTGGGCATAGTGTCTCCCTCACAAAATTTGCTGCATGTTCTTTTCTTTTAATAACCTCTTTATGTATCTCTCCACATTTTTCCTCAAGCTCATATAAATGTACAGATACATTGTAGGGGCTTCTTGGGTCATTATATAAAAATAGGATTATACTCTAAATATCACACTAAAACGTGCTTTTCTCACTATGGACATCTTCTGTTTCTAGAAATCTAGCTCTGTTTTGAGTAGCTGTGTACTGTGCATATCATAATGTAACAGTTATCTTATTGGTGGAAGTTGGGGTTTTTTGCTATTACGTACAATATTGCAGTTAATATCCTTATACATTTATCTTTGTGCTTTTACATACTATATCTGTAGATATGAATCAGAGGATTCTATGTATTACAACTTTTGATAGATGCTGCTCATTATTTATTAAAAAGGTTATACCACTTGAGCAGCAGCATGCACAGTTAAGACCCAGATCCTGATCTGGGTACGTTTCCTCTCCACCAGGAGCTTAATGGAATGGCTGGATCCAGATGTATAGCAGATAAAGGACAAGGTCAGCCTAGGATACCTTGTGTCAGAAAAAAAAAACAAGAAGTCCTCAAAGACAAATGGAGTCTTGTTTTTTGTTTTTTTGTTTTTTTGTTTTCAGATGGAGTCTCGCTGTGTCGCCCAGACTGGAGTGCTGTGGCGCGATCTCAGCTCACTGCAACCTCCACCTCCTAGGTTCAAGCGATTTTCCTGCCTCAGCCTCCTGAGTAGCTAGGATTACAGGCACCCACTACCACACCCAGCTAATTTTTGTATTTTTAGTACAGACAGGGTTTCACCATGTTGATCAGGATGGTCTCAAACTCCTGACCTCAGGTGATCCACCCGCCTCAGCCTCCTGAAATGCTGGGATGACAAGCATGAGCCACTGTGCCCAGCCTAATTTTTGTATTTTTAGTAGAGATAGGGTTTTGCCATATCAGCCAGGCTGGTCTTGCACTCCTGACCTCAGGTGATCCACCTGCCTCAGCCTCCCAAAGTGCTAGGATTACAGGCCTGAGTCTTGTATAAAGGATACAAAGAGCCAGCTAGAAGAGGCTCTGAATGACCAAATTTGGAACAATTTGAATATCAAACAAACCATTGTAATTATACCACACTGAAATTTTTTAAAAATTAGTGCATCTCTACTGATACGAAAAGATGGTAGGGGAGAAAGTAAAGCTCTTTTAAAAAGAAGGATATGGCTGGGTGTGGTGGCTCATGCCTGTTATCCCAGCACTTTGGGAGGCTGAGGTTGTTGCATCACCTGAGGTCAGGAGTTTGAGACCAGCCTGGCCAGCATGACGAAACCCCGTCTCTACTAAAAATACAAAAAATTAGCTGGGCGTGGTGGCAGGCACCTGTTATCCCAGCTACTTGGGAGGCTGAAGCAGGAGAATCGCTTGAACCTGGGAGGTGGAGGTTGCAGTGAGCTGAGATAATGCCATTGCACTCCAGCCTGGGCAACAAGAGCGAAACTCTGTCTCAAAAAAAAAAAAAAAAAAAAAAAAAGATACTAGCCATTAAGGGTAGAAGGAATGACAATATTTTAAAAATTCACCATTTTGTAATCCCCAGTATGATATGGGAAATTAAATTTAAGCAAGGATCATCATGGAGGCGAATATCCTGGTGAGAAGCTGTTGGGCTGTTCACATGGTGCCATAGATTACTTACTCATCAAACATAAAGGGAAAAACATGTCTTTACACTAGAGAAATCCTACAGTTACCACCTTAACCAGATCGTCAAAGTCAGCATCACTAGCGTAGGAAATCATGATGTTAATGTATTATTTTGTTGGATGTAGTAAGAAGTACCCAATTCACTTATGAAGCATTCTTTCCAAAAATGTTTAAGCAACCTTCATGTTTATCTGCAGGATTACCTTCTTTAGTTAGAATTGTAAATTATTCCCCGTCTCTACTAAAAAATACAAAAAATTAGCCGAGTGTGGTGGCAGGCGCCTGTAGTCCCAGCTACTCGGGAGGCCGACGCAGGAGAATGACGTCAACCTGAGAGGCGGAGCTTGCAGTGAGCCGAGATCGCGCCACTGCACTCCAGCCTGGGTGACAGAGTGAGACTCTGTCTCAAAAAAAAAAAAAAAATTGTAAATTATTTTACTATATGACCTTAGGTAGGTTATGTTAGTGACTTGTCTGAGTCTCAGAGCCCTTCTTTGTAAAACAGTGACACTGAATCAGAAAAAACGTATGAAAGTAACCTAGCATGTAGTTTGTTATATCATAAGAATGTAACACTAGGTCAGCCCTGCTGTCAGAATCTATTCATAGCCATCAAGTATATATCTGAATGAAAACTACATTTCTCTTTTTCACATCTTATTTCCTTACCTAATTTGATGTAATTTGATGGCATACCTTATGAATTCTCTATACTTGCTTAGATCCATAAGCTATGAAGCCCCAAGTATGCCATAAACCCTCTAATCCAAAACGTTCAAGGGACATTTTAGGTAACAGAGCATGGGATTAGAATATTTCTATACTCATTAGAAATTTACGTTGACTTATATGAAACTACCAGTTTTGTAGATTAAAAATGGTGAAATATCAGCAATGTCATGTGATTCAATCTAATAATGTGCTGTAGTGGCGGAAGCTTAGTATATCATCAACATTTGCCAAGCATTCTTTCTTTTTCCTTCCTTATGGCTTTAGAAAAAGATTTGCTCAGAGGAGGAGAGAAGGATTTGTATTGAGCCAAGTTTTAAGGAAATTGTGATGTGAACTCTAAATCTATTGTGATGTATATTCTAAATATTTTTGGATATTTCTTCATTTTATATTCTCCCCTCCTCCCATGTACTATAGTTACTCTTTCCAATCACGTCTTACCTCTTGGCTTTTCTTTCCAGGTAGTGGGAAATGAGACAAAGCTTTTCTTTTTCTGTACTTTAAATTCTGGATTGGTCTTTTTGAATAGGCAGTTGCAGAATTTTGAAAACATGAGCAAGAATAATTTACTTCAAGTCCCAGCTGGTTCTCTTCCAAAGATAGCACTTAGAAATGATAATGTACTTTTTTCCTTTGTACCCTAGTTCCTAGTAGAATGTGGAAGGTAAGACGGATGGATTTTGAGTACATGTCATTTTATAGAATATAAACAATGGCCAGGTGTGGTGGTTCACGCCTATAATCCCAGCACTTTGGGAGGTCAGGAGTTCGAGACCAGCCTGACCAACATGGTGAAACCCCGTCTCTACCAAAAATATAAAAATTAGTTGGGCATGGTGACACGCCCCTATAGTACCAGCTACTTGGGAGGCTGAGGCAGGAGAATTGCTTGAACGTGGGAGGTGGAGGTTGCAGTGAGCCAAAATTATGCTACTGCACTCCAGTCTGGGTGACAGAGCAAGACTCTGTCTCAAAAAAAAAAAAAAATACATATATATATATGTATATATAAACAATGAAGTAATAATTCATAGGAGATTGGAAAGTTTCCAGCTGTGAAGGGAGTATTGAAATTACATCATAGCAAGAATTCTTCCTGGAGTACGGCCCTTATAACAAGAGTCGTAATTGTTACTCCCTTCAGAAAGTGGCGTATCTTCCTTAAAGAAACTGTGCTGGGCAATTGTGTATGGTTTTAATATTCCTAACCCTCCTTTTTATTTCCTCAAACAAGAAGAAACAAATTCATGGAATACCGTCCCTCTCAAGGAAATGTGATCAACCCTGCATATAAATAGCTTTATTAAAATCCTTAGTTGTTGGCAAGCCATATCATTGCCAGTTTGAAAGTTACTGTTTATCTTCTAGACAGCTGCTCAGGAAGCAATCTTGCATGCGTCTGGAAATGGCACAACCAAGGACTACTGCATGCTTTATAACCCTTATTGGACAACTCTTCCAAGTACCCTAGAAAATGCAGTAAGTAAATCACAGTTACTATTCATAAACATAAAAATAGTGAAGAAGGAGGCTGGGTGCTGTGGCTCACGCCTGTAATCCCAGCAATTTAGGAGGCCGAGGTGGGCGGATCGCGAGATCAGGAGATTGAGACCATCCTGGCTAACACGGTGAAATCCCGTCTCTACTAAAAATACAAAAATTAGCCGGGTGTGGTTGTGGGTGCCTGTAGTCCCAGCTACTCAGGAGGCTGAGGCAGGAGAATGGTGTGAGCCCAGAAGGCGGAGCTTGCAGTGAGCTGAGATTGTGCCACTGCACTCCAGCCTGGGCGACAGAGCAATACTTCGTCTCTTTAAAAAAAAAAAAAAAAAAAGTGAAGATGGCTGGGTACAATGGCTAATACCTGTAATCTTAGCACTTTGGGATGTCAAGATGGGAGGATTGTTTGAGACCAAGTGGTCAAGACCAATCTGGTCAGCATAGTGACACCCTGTCTCTATTTAAAAAGAAAAAAGAAAAAATATTGAGGAAGTGAAAATGAGTGATAATTATGTTTTATTGTGTGAAACCATTGTAATGTATAGTTGTTAATAAATTATAATTTTATTGATTTTTCTCAAGTATTTTTCTCTCTAGGAAAATAGGGAATTTTAAAATACTTACTTCTAAGCCTAAATATTTCTAATTCAAACGATATTGTCTTAAATCAATATTGATAACTGAATGCAGTATTTATAACTGAATGCATTTAGGATGAAATATGATTTTTATCATGTTAAGAAGACATTTCTTATTTTCAGACTTCCGTTAGTTTGATGAATCTGACTTCCACACCACTATGCAACCTTTCTGATATTCCTTCTGTTGGCATAAAGAGCAAAGCAGTTGTGGTTCCATGGGGAAGCTGCCATTTTTTTGAAAAAGCCAGAATTGCACAGAAAGGAGGTGCTGAAGCAATGTTAGTTGTCAATAACAGTGTCCTAGTAAGTTATAAAAACGATCATAACTTATTTTGAGTTCATGATGTGAAATTTCACAAAAATGGACTTAATGTCTGTGTGTGTGGTTTAGAGGCTGAGTTTTGAATAATCTGATGGCAAGATTCTTTGTAAATAAATAATCAAGATCTCATAGGCATTTACTTGGAAAGTTTTTCAGTTTTTCTATTCCTAGAGCAGAGAAGACTTTGTTAGAAACAAATATATATATATATATATATTTTCATATATATTTTCATATATAGGTATATATATTCATATATAGGTATATATGTATTACACATACATAATATATATCATAAATGCTCTATAATAGCATTTATCAGTTTAAGTTCATGTTAAAAGGATTCAATTTTGAGAACTTACAGAATATTAAGAAAGAATACCTGACATTTTTGTCTTATAACCTAAAGAAAGCTGTAATATTGATGTTTAGTGGAATAGTATTTTATTCTATAATATATTAGTAGTAAACAAGTTTTCATAATTTTTTTTTCTTTTAGTTTCCTCCCTCAGGTAACAGATCTGAATTTCCTGATGTGAAAATACTGATTGCATTTATAAGCCACAAAGACTTTAAAGATGCAAACCAGGTAAATTAGCAATTACATATTAGATAAAGTTTATAAATACTATATCTCTTTATTTTTAATCACTGATGTTTAATTTTGAGTGCTATATTTGCTCCATTTGCCAACAAGAAGCTATAAGGCCTATCAAGTTTTTCTTTGGAAAATACTCATCTCTCATTTGGCACAAAGTGTCTCAAAGCCTAAACTTTAGAAAGGATGTTTGTTTTCAGTTCTTTAAAAGTCTCTTGTCATGTCATTTATCTTAACTTTAAATTCCTGAACAAAATATGACTGTGTAGAACACTGCACTTTAAAGATTTTATAAACCAAAGCATATCATCATACTTTTGACTAGAGAATATATCATGTCATCAGACAATAATTCTAGCCTTCTTGACTGTCTGATGTATAATGTCCGTTGCAGAGTGAAATGTGGACTATTGCTGTTATGACTATAGTAAAGAAAAAAGTTATTCCTGTGTTTAACTGTTATTTTGCCTTTCAGATTCTGGGAAATAACATTACTGTGAAAATGTATTCTCCATCGTGGCCTGACTTTGATTATACTATGGTGGTTATTTTTGTAATTGCTGTGTTCACTGTGGCATTAGGTGGATACTGGAGTGGACTAGTTGAATTGTAAGTTTAATTAACTTAAGCGTTTTTGTAATCAATGGTTAAACATTTCTGCAATCATTTTAATTATATAACAACATAAAAATTGTATCTGCCCTCAGAATGTGATGCTAGTAAGCCCAGTCTGCAGTTTTGTCCTCATGTAGATCATTCATGTTTTCACCGGAGAGAAAAGAGTCACAGATTTCTCTAACTCTTCCACTGTCAGAGGAGCACTGACATCACATCAGAGACTCTTTTAAGTTAAAATGTTTAATTCTGTCTCCTAGGAAGGGTCATGGGAGATATCATAATATGCCTATTGATTTAGATTGGAAGAAAATAAGCAAGAGAAAGTAGGGAGTTTCTCAGCTCCTCCTGGGCTGAGTCATTACAGCGTGGCCTCATCATTCTGTTTAATGCTTTAGGAATTCTAAGGATGTTAGTAATGTCCACCTTTTTTTTTCACTTAGTCAAGATTTATTTCAAGGCTTGAAAACATTCAGGCCAACTAAAATGGTACTACTGTCACTTTTTTTTTTTAAGCAAATTCTATTTAATTTCCTTTTTCTTTCTTTCTTGCTTTAATTATACTTTAAGTTCTAGGGTACATGTGCACAACATGCAGGTTTGTCACATAGGTATACATGTGCCATGTTGGTGTGCTGCACCCATTAACTCGTCATTTACATTAGGTATATCTTCTAATGCTATCCCTCCCCACTCCCCCCACTGTCACTTTTTATAATACATAAATAGGCCAGGCACGGTGGCTCAAGCCTGTCATCCCAACACTTTGGGAGGCCGAGGAGGGCAGATCACCTGAGGTCAGGAGTTTGAGACAAGCCTGGCCAACATGGTGAAACCCTGTCTCTACAAAAAATACAAAAATTACCTGGGTGCAGTGGTGCGCGCCTATAATCCAGCTACTTGGGAGGCTGAGGCAGGAGAATCGCTTGAACCCAGGAGGCGGAGGTTGCAATGAGCCGAGATTGCGCCATTGCATTCCAGCCTAGGCGACAAGAGTAAGACTACGTCTCAAAAACAAACAAACAAACAAACAAAAAATAAATATTATAAAACTTTGAAAAATGTAGACATGGTTAAATAACCACTATACACCACACTATTCAATTCTCAAAAGCAATGGCTATTTAGCAAACTGTAAGGTAACAGTAAAATGTCAGAGAACTTTTATACATTTAGAGAACATAATTAGCAGCAAGCTAGTCAGACAAAACAAACACAAATGTTGTTACATTTTCCTTTTTTTTTTTGATACAAAGTCTCGCTCTGTTGCCAGGCTGGAGTACAGTGGTGCTATCTTGGCTCACTGAAAACTCCACCTTCCAGGTTCAAGTGATTCTCCTACCTCAGCCTCCCGAGTAGCTGGGACTACAGGCCGCACCACCATGCCCAGCTAATTTTTGTATTTTTAGTAGAGATAGCATTTCACCATGTTGGCCAAGATGGTCTTGATCTCTTGACCTCATGATCTGCCCGCCTTGGCCTCCCAAAGTGCTGGGATTACAAGCATGAACCACCGTGCCCGGCCTCCATGTTTGTTTTTAATTTTGCTTTATAAAGCCACTGATAAATTGAGACATCTCTCAAGTATAGGATTTCTCACATTAAAAATTGTATATTTATATATATATCTTTTAGAGATGGAGTCTTGTTCTGTTACGTAGGCTGGAGTGCAGTGGCATGATCTCAGCTCACTGCAACCTCTGCCTCCCAAATTCAAGTGCTACCCTGCCTCACCCTCTTTAGTTGCTGGGATTACAGGCGCCTGCCACCATGCCTGGCTAGTTTTTATATTTTTAGTAGAGATGAGTTTTCACCATGTTGGCCAGGCAGGTCTTGAACTCCTGACCTCAGGTGATCTGCCCACCTCAGCCTCCCAAAGTGCTGGGATTACAGGTGTGTGAGCCACCAGGTTTGGCCTAAAAATTGTATTTTCTAGCCTTGGAAACATAGCAAGACCTCATCTCTTCTAAAAATAAAAAAATTAGCCTGGTGTAGTGGCACACACCTCTAGCCCCAGCTACTCAGGAGGTGGAGGTGAGAGGATTGCTGGAGCCCAGGAGTTTCAGGTTACAGGGAGCTGTGATTGTGCCACTGCACTCCAACCTGGGCAACAGAGTGAGAGCCTACTCAAAAAAAAAAAAAAGGCCAGCTACAGTGACTCATTTTTGGGAGGTCGAGGTGGGCAGTTTACTTGAGCCCAGGAGTTCAAGACCAGCCTGGGCAACATGGTGAAACCCCATCTTGGCCGGGTGCGGTGGCTCACACCTGTAATCCTAGCTCTTTTGGAGGCCGACGCGGGTGGATCACCTGAGGTCAGGAGTTTGAGATCAGCCTGGCCCACATGGCGAAACCCCATCTCTACTAAAAATACAAAAATTAACCAGGTGTGGTGGCGTGCACCTGTAGTCCCAGCTACTCAGGAACCTAAAGCAGGAGAATCACTTGAACCCAGGAGGTGAAGGTTGCAGTGAGCCAAGATTATCCCATTGCACTCCAGCCTGGGTGACAGAGCGAAACTCCATCTCAAAACAAAACAAAACCCGTCTTTACAAAAAAATAAAAAATAAAAATTATATTTTCTAAATATTTTTATTGAAAGAAATGAAAAAGTCGCAAACTGCATTGTTTGCCATAAACTCATACACCAAAAAGTAAAATGCAATCCAACTGAATCTGTTTATGCTTCCCTTTTCTCCAACAACAGCTTTAAATGTTTGCTGTATACTTTATAAATTTTATTAAAATCAGTTCTAATTAATTTATGCAGATTAGGGGAAATGATTTATAATTAATTATCCTTAAAATTACCTGCTACAAACTTCTAACCCTACTGCCCCCATAGCCAGCACATCTGCTGCTAAAGTGAACAATGATGCAATGTACTATTTGTGGGGGCCCAAAGCATCTGTAGTCTTGATTTCCTGAATACCCAAAGATTTCAACTTTCTGCCACTTTAAACAAAAAGACTCAAATGGCCAAAATTATACAGTGAGAGGAAAAATCTATAGCATGAAGATTAACTAAAACTTTAAAGCATGTCCATATTTTCATTTAAATACAGAAATTTCAAATGTACACAAAATTTGGATTTTCCTATTTAGTAGTAACCTTAACTCGGTCTCCCTATAGTTTTGTACTTTTGGCTCTAAATTAAAATGAGAAATATACATAGAAGAGTCAATGTATATTCATAACTCTCAATGAAAAAAATTTGCCCAGAGCATATTATTTCATGTATGAAGGGCAAAATATATTTGCCTTGTGAATTGATCTATAGCTTCCATTTAAAAGGTCTTATCTGGGCCGGGCATGGTGGCTCACGCCTGTAATCCCAGCACTTTGGGAGGCCGAAGCGGGCAGAGCACAAGGTCAGGAGATCGAGACCACAGTGAAACCCTATCTCTACTAAAAATTAAAAAAATTAGCCGGGCGCTGTGGCGGGTGCCTGTAGTCCCAGCTACTCAGGAGGCTGAGGCAGGAGAATGGCATGAACCCTTGCAGTGAGCCGGGATTGCGCCACTGCACTCCAGCCTGGGCGAGACTCCGTCTCAAAAAAAGAAAAAAAAAAAAAAAGGTTTTATCTGTAACTAAATGAAGCTAAGGTGGTTATTTGTAATTTCTTAAATACTAAAATTTGATTGACTTGCATCAAGAGGGAAATGTTAGAGTTTAACAAGTGTAGGTTCCTGGAGCATTGAGCTTCAAACATTTTACGTATTTGGAAAGCATGTTTCAAGATATATCAGTCACGTCTTTCATATGAGTAAGCTTGTTTTTTTCCTTCTTTATTAATCTTTAATCTTTTCTTTTTGAGATGGAGCCTCACTCTGTCACCCAGGCTACAGTGCAATGGTGCAATCTTGACTCATTGCAATCTCCACCTCCCAGGTTCAAGCAGTTCTCCTGCCTTAGCCTCCCAAGTAACTGGGATTGCAGGTGTGAACCCCCACACCCCACTAATTTTTTGTATTTTTTTTAGTAGAGATGGGCTTTTGCCACATTGGCCAGGTTGGTCTCGAACTCCTGACCTCAGGTGATTCGCCTGCCTCGGCCTCCCAGAGTGCTGGGATTACAGGTGTGAGCCACTACGCCTGGCAATTATTAATCTTTATAAAGCATAGTATGTAAGATCTCCATATCTCTAAAATCATTTTGTGTATTACTTAGGGAAACTTTAGAAATAATTTTCCAAAAGCTGCTGATTTATTAAAAATGTTTTCCTATTTATTATAGATTCTTCCTGTACTTCCATTACTATGTAAATTTTTTCGTTTTCTAGAATAGTGCTTCTCAAACTGTAAAGTGCATACACTTATCTAGAGATCTTATTAAAATACAAATTCAGGCCAGGCGTGGTGGCTCACACTTGTAATCCCAGCGCTTTGGGAGACCAAGGCAGATAGATCTCTTGTGCCCAGGAGTTTGAGACCAGCCTGGGCAGCATAGTGAGACTCATCTCTACAAAAAAAATTTAAAAATTAGTTGGGTGTGGTGACATGAACCTATAGTCCTAGCTACTCAGGAGGCTGATGGAGGAGGACCATTTGAGCCCAGGAGTTTCAGGCTGCAGTGAGCTGTTATCATGCCACTGCACTCAAGCCTAGGCAGCAGAGCAAAATCCTCTCTCAAAAAGATAACAATAAGAATAATAAAATACAAATTCAGATTTAGTAAGTTTGGGATAGGGGCCCGGATTCTGCATTCTTTTTTTTTTTTTTTTTTGAGACAGAGTCTCGCTTTGTCACCCAGGCTGGAGTGCAGTGGCGCGACCCCGGCTCACTGCAACCTCCGCCTCCCAGGTTCAAGCAATTCTCCTGCTTCACCTTCCCCAGTAGCTGGGATTATAGGTACACGCCAGCACGCCTGACTAATTTTTTGTATTTTAGTAGAAATGGTTTCACTATGTTGCCCAGGCTGGTTTCAAACTCCTGAGCTCAGGCAATCCGCCTGCCTCAGTCTCCCAAAGTGCTGGGATTACAGGTGTATGCTACCATGCCCAGCCCGATTCTGCATTTTTAACAAGCTCCCAAGTGATTTAGCTGGCCCATGGACCCACACTTTGAGTTTAGCAAGGCAAGCTTTTTTATATACACATTAGGACAAGCTCCTCCTTGAGAAAATTGGAAATTGGAGGGGAATACATACCAGCTTTTTTATTTGTAAAACATGATGATGGAGCAGAAACAAGTAATTTGTTGCCTTCGGAAACCAGACTGGGAGAGGAAATGTCCCATACCTGCAGGATCATGGATTTTAAAATTGAGGGGGCTGATTCTAAGAGCAAAATAAAGATAGAGAGAAATAAGTGTATGTGGGAGGAGAAAGGGGTGGTGACCATATGGAGAAAGAGAATATGAATCAGTGATAAAAAGGAAAAAGTTCTGTACAAAGAATTATTAAAAACATAAGGCCCATCATTTAGCAAGTAATGACAGTTGGATGGAAAGAGAGTAAGGCTTAGGGAAGGGAAAATGTGCCAGGACAGGACCTCACAACCCAAAATTACTCTGCCAAATGAGAGATATACCTTAAGCAAAAGGGAAAGATGCCTGGGTTCTACAGAAAGACTTTTCAGCAGTGTTAAAATCTTTTTTTTTTTTTTTTTTTTTGGAGATAGAGTTTTGCTCTTGTCGCCCGGGTTGGAGTGCAATGACGTGATCTCAGCTCACTGTAACCTCTGCCTTGTGGGTTCAAGCAATTCTCCTGCCTCAGCCTCCCGAGTAGCTGGGATTACAGGCATGCACCACCATGCCCAGCTAATTTTTGTATTATTAATAGAGATGTGGTTTCACTATGTTAGCCAGGCTGGTCTTGAACTTCTGACCTCAGGTGATCCGCCTGCCTCGGCCTCCCAAAGTGCTGGGATTACAGGCGTGAGCCACCATGCCCAACCTAAAATCTTTTTATAATAAGGTCACTGGTCCTCAGCCTTTATAACCTCTAGATGACATGCAAGAAAGCTTAGGTTCCTGTTGCATATGGCTCTCAAGCTGATATGAAAATTCAATTTTTTTTTCAAAAAAGATGAATTGTAATTTTTTTTTTTTTTTTTTTTTTTTGAGTTGGAGTCTCACTGTCACCCAGGCTGGAGTGCGGTGGTACACGGTCTTTGCTCACCGCAACCTCTGCCTCCCAGGTTCAAGCGATTCTCCTGCCTCAGCTTCTCAAGTAGCTAGGATTACAGGCACATGCCACCACACCTGGCTAATTTTTGTATTTTTAGTGGAGATGGATTTTCATCATGTTGGCCACGCTGGTCTCAACTCCTGACCTCAAGTGATCTGCCCACCTTAGCCTCCTGAAGTGCTGGGATTATAAGTGTGAGCCACCACACCTGGCAGAACTGTAATATTTTAATGTGATATAAATCTAGTACACTGTATGCTTTCCTTAAATAAATTGCCTGTGCTTTTTAGTTCAATGACTGTGAATATATAAATCTTTATTATGGCTTGTATGTGTACTATGACAAAAATTTCTTTAAATCTATTTCTGCAGTGACAGATACCATAATTAGCACCTTTTTACACTCAGGTACCACATTTATAGAAATTTATTTAATACCCTGTCATTCAGCTCTAGAGTTTCAGGGGAGGTGCTAGTGTGTCTCCATCAACTCTGTCCCTGCTCTTTTCCCAGGCAATCTACTTACAGTCACAGATGCTTAATACAGTAGCCATCTCAGTCAACAGTTTTCCAGTAAGAAAGTGGCTTATTGGTACACAGTTGGGAAATATGCAGTTTGAAAGGAATACACTTTTTTAGGCCAGGCTTGGTGGCTTATGCCTGTAATCCCAGCCTTTTGGGAGGCCAAGGCAGTTGAATCACTTGAGCTCAGCATTCGTGACCAGCCTGGGTAACACAGCAAAACCCCGCCTCTTTTTTTTGTTTGTTTTTAAATTTAATTTTTAAAACTATATTAAAAGAAATAAACTTTTTTAACCTAAATTTTGTGTTGAGCCCAGACATAATGAGCAGGGCCAGGATTTGCACAGGAGGGAGCAGAGTTTAGAACAAAGTTGTTGAAAAGTATTCAGAAGTAGTATTAATAATATGTCGTAGATTGCATATAACTAGGAGGAGACAGTAGGTTGACAAGAGATTGCCCAGCAAACAACAGTTGCAGTTCTTTTCCTCTTCGACTTCTGTCTCTGTTATTAGCTCTGTGGCCTAGCAAGAGTTGAGACAATATTTTGTGATCTTAAATAAAGGTAGGACAAAGTTATGCCTTGAATTTCTTTTGAGTCCTTTATAATACATTGATGAGCATAGACTAGGCATATAGTAAATGCTAAGTTGATTGAGAGGAGAATTTAGCATTTACATTTAAGAGAAGTGGCCAGGTGCGGTGGCTCACGCCTGTAATCCCAGCACTTTGGGAGGCCAAGGTGGATGGGTTGCCTGAGCTCAGGAGTTCGAGACCAGCCAGGGCAACACGGTTAAACCCCGTCTCCACTAAAATACAAAAAATTAGCCTGGCCTAGCAGCATGTGCCTGTAGTCTCCGCTACTCGGGAGGCTGAGGCAGGAGATTTGCTTGAACCCGGGAGGCAGAGGTTTCAGTGAGCAGAGATCGCGCCAACTGCACTCCAACCTTGGCAATAGAGCAAGACTCTGTCTCAAAAAAAAAGAGAAGCTAATTTTTAGAAGTACTTTACTGTCTGTAAGTTGATAATAGTAAGTTTGTAAGAAGCTTTGGTTTTAGTTTGAAATTTATTGTGTCAATATAATTTTAAAATTAGGTAATATAAACATGCACAAGTGTTAATTTTTTTATATAATAAATGTCATCTCTTTCAACAATTTTGCCTGCAGAAAAAAATGTTTCAAAAGTTAGTGGTTGAGAACAGATCATCTCTGGAGGGTGGCATTTAAGAAGTTTTTACTTTCTAGATTACGTATTTCTTTTTAGGGTACAGTTTTTAAAAAGTACATTACTTGCTATAACAAGATATCTTAGAAAAATAATAAAATAAAAATATTTTAATAAATAAAAATACATTGCTTTCTTCAGAAACACATTTAAATTGGTGTTAGAGATTTTTTAAATAACTGTGCTTGGCTAAGATTTGCTAAAGTTCCCTTGTGTTTGTACAGGGAAAACTTGAAAGCAGTGACAACTGAAGATAGAGAAATGAGAAAAAAGAAGGAAGACTATCTAACTTTCAGTCCTCTTACAGTTGTCATATTTGTGGTCATCTGCTGTGTTATGATGGTCTTACTTTATTTCTTCTACAAATGGTTGGGTAAGAAGTCATATTTTATGTTTGTTACTGTTAACATGCATTCTTTTCACTGACTATTACTAGATTTATCTTTTCCTTTAAGCCATTCTACCTGGAAAACTTATGTGAATAATTTGGTTAATAATAATTTTTTAAATTATCTCACTCACTAATACTAGATTTATCTTTTCCTTTAGGCTATTCTACCTGGAAAACTTATCTGAATAATTTGGTTAATATTATTATTTTTTTAATTATCAGTGTTAGGTCTCTGTTACTCTGAGATATAAATATTCAGATTAAAAATACACTATGTGCCAGGAGCAGTGGCTCACGCCTGTAATCCCAACACTTTGGGAGGCCAAGGTGGGTGAATCACCTGAGGTTGGGAGTTTTAGACCAGCCTGACCAACATGGAGAAACCTTGTCGCTTCTAAAAATACAGAAATTAGCCGGGCGTAGTGGTGCATGCCTATAATCCCAGCTACTCATGAGGCTGAGGCAGGAGACTCGCTTGAACCTGGGAGGCGGAGGTTGCGGTGAGCTGACATTGCGCCATTGCACTCCAGCCTGGGCAACAAGAGCGAAACTCCATTTCAAAAAAAAAAAAAGTACGTTATGTTTTCAGATAAGAACACTTCTTCATGGATGAGTTGAAATAATTGCCATGGTCCCTAAGTTTTCCTCTCTGTAGATGAAGAATGATATAGCTCAGTATCTAAGCAGTGGATTAAGGAGTTCTTGGTGGCTATATTTAGTTACATGAAATAGAAGATTATTCAAATTACTGATGTATTGCCTCTACTTACTCCCAAAGTGTAGTTTATCTTTTGTCAGTTTGCAAATGAAAATGTTTTATTGCTTGAATTTTATGTTACTTATATAAACAGGATCATATTATATCTGAAGACATATAGGTACTTCCTGTAGTCTAGAGAGTGACTAGTCCTTTTTTTCCTTGAAGACAGTGGGAGTAGGAACTATAATGGCTTGTCCATCTCCTGAACAGTCTTATTAATGGCTTAATAGAATGAAAATTTGCCATCCCTGGACAGTATACAGCACAAAGCCAAGGGAGACTAGGGAAAAAGGAGTGTACCTGATAAGAACTAGCAAAAAGCCCTTGTGAGAACCACCAAAGGCTACTATGCTTATGTGTATAGCATTAGCATAAATTTCTGGACTAGAACCACCAAAGGCTACTATGCTTATGTGTATAGTGTTAGCGTAAATTTCTGGACTAGAAAACTAGGGCCTAGGATTGTTTAATTCAGCTTTTTTTTTTGAAACAGAGTCTTGCTCTGTCACCCAGGCTGGAGTGCAGTGGCGCAATCTCGGCTTACTGCAACCTCCGCCTCCCAGGTTCAAGCGATTCTCCTGCCTCAGTCTCCCGAGTAGCTGGGGTTACAGGTGTGTGCCACCATGCCCGGCTAATTTTTGTATTTTTAGTAGAGATGGGGTTTCACTGTATTGACCAGGCTGGTCTCAAAACTCGTGACCTCAAGTGATCCACCCGCCTCAGCCTCCCAAAGTGCTAGGATTACAGGTGTGAATTACCAGAGTTACCACGCCTGACCTCATTCCGTTTTTGTTCAGTTTCTCTTGTCCTGTGACAGCAGTTTAAAAACTAGGCCTATGAATTTTTTTTTTTTTTTTTTTTTTTTTTGAGACAGAGTCTTGCTCTGCTGTGCTCTGTCACCCATACTGGACTGCAGTGGCACAATCTGGGTTCACTGCAATCTCTGCCTCCCACATTCAAGCGATTCTCCTGCCTCAGCCTCCCAAGTTGTAGGACTACAGACGCGTCCTACCACGCCCGGCTAATATTTGTATTTGTATTTGTATTTTTTTTTTTTTTTTTTTTTTTTGAGACGGAGTCTCGCTCTGTCGCCCAGACTGGAGTGCAGTGGCCGAATCTCAGCTCACTGCAAGCTCCGCCTCCCGGGTTTATGCTATTCTCCTGCCTCAGCCTCCTGAGTAGCTGGGACTACAGGCGCCCGCCACCTCGCCCGGCTAGTTTTTTGTATTTTTTAGTAGAGACGGGGTTTCACTGTGTTAGCCAGGATGGTCTCGATCTCCTGACCTCGTGATCCGCCCGTCTCGGCCTCCCAAAGTGCTGGGATTACAGGCTTGAGCCACCGCGCCCGGCCTGTATTTTTATTTATTTATTTATTTGAGATGGGGTGATTCTCTTGCCTCAGCTTCCCAAGTAGCTGGGATTACAGGCGTCTGGCACCACCCCAGGTAATTTTTGTATTTTTAGTAGAAACAGAGTTTCACCATGTTGGCCAGGCTGATCTCAAAGTCCTGACCTCAGGAGATCCACCTGCCTTGGCCTCCTATAGTGCTGGGATTACAGGTGTGAGCCACTGTACCCAGCTTATGACATGTAGTTTTTAATTAAAAAGAAGTCATTCTGGCCAGGTGCGGTGGCTCTCGCCTGTAATCCCAGCAATTTGGGAGGCCAAAGCAAGCAGATCACTTGAGGTCAGGGGTTCAAGACCAGCCTGGCCAACATGGTGAAACCCTGTCTCTACTAAAAATACAAAAATTAGCTGGGCGTGGTAGTGCATGCCTGTAGTTCCAGCTACTCAAGGGGCTGAGACAGGAGAATCGCTTGACCCTGGAAGGCGAAGGTTGCTGTGAGCCAAGATTGCCCCATTGCACTCCAGCCTGGGCAACACAGTGAGACCCCGTCTCAAAAAAAAAGAACTCATTTTGTTAATATCACTCATTTTAACCTGTTGCTGAGAGAGCGAGTACTAGGATGATATTTGTATTATGTTGGCATCAAACAAATGCTTTTATTAATTTAATACTCCTTCAGATTAATTTATGTTATCAACTCTCAGTTTATAGTAGTCATTGATAGAAAAAAGAGAGCCCTCTACTTTACCTGAGAGCATATTTTAGTTTTTGGTGAGAGATTTCCTTAAATTAATTGCTATTTAAAAAGAAGACGGCTGGGTGCAGTGGCTCACGGCTATAATCCCAGCATTTTGGGAGGCCGAGGCAGGCACATCACCTGAGGTCGGGACTTTGAGACCAGCCTCACCAACATGGCAAAACCCTGTCTCTACTAAAACTATAAAAATTGGCTGGGTATGGTGGTACATACCTGTAATCCCAGCTATTCGGGAGGCTGAGGCACAAGAAACACTTGAGCCCAGGAGGCAAAGATTGCAGTGAGAGCAGAGATCACACCACTGCACTCCGACCTGGGCAACTGGGCGACAGAGCAAGACTCTCAGATAACAAAACAAAACAAAACAAAAACCTCACGATCTAAATTTCAGCTTAGTAAGTAAATCAGGTCATCGTATAGTCACTTCGTTGGAAGTATGATTCAATAAAGAAAACTAAAGAATTAATATTGCTTGTATAAATATTTTCTTATCACCTTTCCTTCTGTTCTCATGTAATTTAGTGTTTTGTTTTTTTCTAGTTTATGTTATGATAGCAATTTTCTGCATAGCATCAGCAATGAGTCTGTACAACTGTCTTGCTGCACTAATTCATAAGATACCGTACGGACAATGCACGTATGTATCTCTTACAGGAAATTTTATAATGTTGGTGTTTATAATTTAAAACAATACAAAATAGGAATATTATTTGAAACTTATATAGTCTGATATACATTGGACCTATAGGTGTTTAAATTTAAATTTAAATAAAATTAAATAAAATTAAAAATTGAGTTTTTCATTCTTATTAGCCACATTTCAAGTGCTCAATAGCCACATGTGACTAGTAGCTACTATATTGGACAGCACAGATATAGTACATTTTCATCATCACAGAAAATTATATTGGACTGATAAACATTTTATTATGTCTCATTTGTTTTATGTAAAATCAAGACTTAAAATTAATATTTCAGTCACTTCTTATGACTGTGGTTAACATTTGCTACTTCTTATATCAAGTAAACTTTGTACTTCATCTGCAGTGTTAACTATTTCAATCCGTTTTTTAGGATTGCATGTCGTGGCAAAAGCATGGAAGTGAGACTTATTTTTCTCTCTGGACTGTGCATAGCAGTAGCTGTTGTTTGGGCTGTGTTTCGAAATGAAGACAGGTATGAATACTCAATGTATTTGCTTTTACATTAAGGATGAATTGTTTCCTATGTTGGCCTAATACTTATTGTGATTATTACAGAACTTTTTTGCTTCTATGTGAGAACACCAGTCTTGTAATGAACTACTTCTTAAATAAGCAGATCTTATGTTAATGCATTTGAACTCATAATAGAGAAGGAAATATGAATTATTATTTCAACACATACACTGAAATAGACTTTAAAAATATACTTAATTTCATGCCTGTAATCCCAGCACTTCGGGAGGCCAAGGCAGGCGGATCACCTGAGGTTGGGAGTTCGAGACCAGCCTGACCAAAATGGAGAAACCCTGTCTCTACTAAAAATACAAAAAATTAGCCGGGCATAGTGGCGCACACCTGTAATCCCAGCTACTCGGGAGGCTGAGGCAGGAGAATTGCTTGAACCCAGGAGGCAGAGGTTGCAGTGAGTGGAGGTTGCAGTGAGCCAAGATCACGCCATTGCATTCCAGCCTGGGCAACAAGAGTGAAACTCTATCTCAAAAAAATATATGTGTGTGTGTGTATGTATATATATAAGTGTGCATATATATGTGTATGTGTGTATATTTTTATATATATATACACACATTTAATTTTGGTATAGCCACACAATAGAGTGCAATGCAGCTCTAAACAATGAAGATCTCTATGAAATGATATGCAAGGAGTTCCAGGAGAGAGAGAAAGAGAGACAGAGAGAGAGAGTGTAGAAACAATCAAAATGTCCATCAAACTTTGAATGGGTGAATACATTATGTTATATTTACACAATGGAATACTATTCACCAATAAGTAAGCCTTATACCACATGCACAGCGTGAATGAATCTCAAAACGTAATGCTAAGTGAAAGTAGATACAAAAGAGAACATACTTGCCGGGCATGGTGGCTCATGCCTGTAATCCCAGCACTTTGGGAGGGCGAGGTGGGCAGATCACCTGTGGTCAGGAGTTCGAGACTAGCCTGACCAACATGGAGAAACCCCGTCTCTACTAAAAATACAGAATTAGCCGGGTGTGGTTGTGTGTGCCTGTAATCCCAGCTATTCAGGAGGCTGAGGCAAGAGAATCATTTGAACCCGAGAGGCAGAGGTTGCAGTGAGCCGAGATCAGGCTATTGCATTCTAGCCTGGGGAACAAGAGTGCAACTCTGTCTCAAAAAGAAAAAAAAGAGAGAGAATATACTCTATGATATATAAAGTACAAAAAGGAGCACAATCTATACTTTTTTAAAAGTTTTTTTTTTAATTATAATGGGAACATAATAACTATATATATTTATGGGCTACATGTGATATTTTGATATAGGCATACAATGTGTAATGATCACATCAGAGTCATTGTGGGATCCATCACCTCAAGCCTTTATCATTTCTTTGATTGGGAACATTCCAATTTCACTCTTTTAGTTATTTTTACAATATACAAGAAGTTATTAACTGTATCACCTAATTATGCTACCAAAATCTTATTTATTTTATTTAACTATATTTTTGCACCCATTAACTATCTTCACTTTGTCACCCCCACTCTCTACTTTTTTTTAGCCTCTGGTAACCATCATTCTACTATCTGCATGAGTTCAATTTTTTATTTTCTTAATTTTAGCTCTCACTATGAGTGAGAACATGCAATATTTGTCTTTCTGTGCTTGGCTTATTTCACTTAACATGATGTCTTCCACTTCCATCCATGTCTTTGCAAATGACAAGACTTCATTATTTTTTGTGGCTGAATAATATTCCATTGTGTGTATTTGTATAATTTTTTATATATATGTGTGTGTATATATATATGTATAATATTTCCTCTATCCATTGATGGACACTTAGGTTGATTCCATATCCTGGCTATTGTGAATAGTGCTACAATAAATGTGAGAGTCCAGATATCTCTTTGATACTGAGTTCCTTTCTTTTGCATGTATATCCAGTGGTGGGATTGCTGGATCATATGGTAGTTCTGTTTTTAGTTTTCTGAGGAATTTCCATACTGTTCTTCATAGTGGCTGTGGTAATTTACATTCCCACCAACAGTGTACGAGGTTTCCGCTTTTCCCACATCCTTGCCAGCATTCTGGGGTGAGATGATATCTTGTAGTTTTGATTTACATTCCTCTAATTGCAGTCAGATTTCATCTGATTGGAGATGCTGAGCATTTTTTCATATATCTGTTGGTCATTTGTGTGTCTTTGGAGAAATGTCTATTCAGATATTTTGTCCTATTTTTAATTGGATTATTTGGTTTTTTTTCTATCGAGTTGTTTGAGCTCTTTATGTATTCTGGTTATTAATAGGTTGTCAGATGGGTAGTTTGCAGATATTTTCTTTCATTCTGTGGGTTGTCTCTTCACTTTCTTGATTTTTCCTTTGCCATGCAAAACCTTTTAGCTTGATGTGATTCCATTTGTCCATTTTTGTTTTTGTGGTCTGTGCTTTTGAAGTCTTACTCAAGAAATCTTTGCCCAGACCAATGTCCTGAAGCATTTCCCCAGTGTTTTTATCAAGTAGTTTCATAGTTTCAGGTCTTAGATGTAAGTCTTTAATCCACTTTGATTTGATATTTGTATTTCTTTAAGTGAAAAAAGTGAAGTGCAAAAAAATATATAGAGTATGCTGTCTTTTATGCAAGAAAGAGGGGGATATAAGAAAGTATATAGATATCTGTTCATTTGCAGGAAGATAACCAGAAGAAAATGTATACTTAAGTTTATATTAATGTTTTATTAATAAAATTATTGAGGACTGAAAGGATTTAATGGCCTAAAATTTGGGAAACAAAACTCATACAGCTTTATACAGCTTCAGGTAGGATAATCAATGGATAATTACTCATGTCAATTTCTGATGGAGTAAGTTGCGTAACTTGTTTTCTTTATGTTCAAGCTATTTGGATCTGTGTTAACACTGAAATTCTTTTGTTAACAGCTGTTTTCTAGAATGAGACATGTGTTAATGCACTTATGTCTGATATATGTTTTTCTGAGGTAGCCTTTTCAACTTTTTCTTAGTATAATAATATTCATTATTCTACTGGGACAGTAAAATTACCAAATATGGAATATATGAGGGGTTTTGTTGTTATGCTTGCTGTTTAATAATTGAATAGTCAGAAATCAGCCAGGCATGGTGGCGTGCATGCTTGTAGTCCCAGCTACTTGGGAAGCTGAGACACGAAAATTGCTTGAACCCAGGAGGCAAAGGTTACAGTGAGCCAAGATCATGCCACTGCACTCCAGCCTGGGTGACAGCATGAGACTCTGTCTCAAAAAAAAAAAAAAAAAAAGGAAGAGTCAAATCATAGCAATTAAATGGTATTACCTCAGTGATCTATGTCTTTTGAAAAGCTTCATCTAAACATTAATAAAGCAATAGAGTAATATCTTTTGATTTTAGGTGGGCTTGGATTTTACAGGATATCTTGGGGATTGCTTTCTGTCTGAATTTAATTAAAACACTGAAGTTGCCCAACTTCAAGGTAATGTATACAATACTACTTTGCTAGTTAAAATAAATTTTTAAAAGACAACTTTATTAAGGCGTAATTTACCTACAATTAAATGCACCAATTTTTGGTGTACTGTTTATGGAAATTTTACGAATGTGTAACTTTGTAACCATTATGTCAGTGAAGTTGTAGAACATTTCTCATCTCTTCCAAAAGCTCTACCGTGGCCTTTGCAATCAGTCCTAATCCCCAGGCCCAGTCAACCACTGATTTGCTAGCTAAACTATTGTTGTTGTTGTTTTCTTTTGTTTCTTTTATTTGTATAAATGTAAGGGGTTCGAGTGTAGTTTTGTTACATGGATATATTGGGTAGTGATGAAATGTGGGCTTATAGTATAACCATCACTCGACTAATGTGCGTTGTCCTCATTAAGTAATTTCTCATCCCTCACCCCTTCTAACCCTTCCACCATGCTAAGTATCCAGTGCCTGTTATTCCTTACTCTTATCCATATGTATACTTTATTTTAGCTAAATTTTGTTTGTTTGTTTTTGTAGAGATGGGGGTCTTGCTGTGCTACCCAAGCTGTTCTCAAACTGCTGGCCGCAAGCGGTCCTCCTGACTTGGCCTCCCAAAGTGCTGGGATTATAGCCATGAGCTGCTGCACCCTGCCTAAAATATTTTTGTTTATTTGTTTGTTTGTTTGTTTGTTTGTTTTTGAGATAGAGTCTCGCTCAGTCTCCCAGGCTGGAGTGCAGTGGTGCAATCTTGGCTCACTACAGCCTCTGCCTCCTGAGCTCAAGCGATTCTCCTGCCTCAGCCTCCCAAGTAGCTGGGGTTACAGGCGCCCACCACCAAGCCCTGCTAATTTTTGTATTTTTAGTAGAGACAGGGTTTTACCATGTTGGCCAGGCTGGTTTTGAACTCCTGACCTCAAATGATCTGCCCACCTGGGCCTCCCAAAGTGCTGGGATTACAGACGTGAGCCACTGTGCCTGGCCTGCCTAAAATATTTTTAATCATTCATGTAATATGCCAAATTCATAAAACCTTTAACATGACTAAATATCAGAGAAGCACATTTCTTTTTTTTTTTCTTTCTTTCTTTTTTTTTTTCCCCCAAGGCAGAGTCTCACTCTGTCACCCAGACTGGAGTGCAGTGGCACGATCTCAGCTTACTGCAACCTCTGCCTCCCAGGTTCAAGTGATTCTCCTGCCTCAGCCTCCTGAGTAGCTGGGGTTATAGGCACGTGCCACCACGCCTGGCTGATTTTCGCATTCTTAGTAGAGATGGGGTTTCACCATGCTGGCCAGGCTGGTCTCGAACTCTTGACCTCGTGATCCACCCCGCCTCAGCCTCCCAAAGTGCTGGGATTACAGGCGTGAGCCATCATGCCCAACCCAGCACATTTCTTTGACTTAGTGATTTTTTTAAAAAACAAGATAAAGAAGATAAGCGTTTTAATATGTAGAATAATAAAACTATACATAGTATTAACCATAAGCTATCTTTTTAAAAATAATATTTAAATGTATATTCATATCTTTATTTGGACTTGAAAAATAATTTAATGCCTTAGTTTCTATTTAGGAAGATTGACCTTTAATTTTGTTTCTTTCTTCAACAGTCATGTGTGATACTTCTAGGCCTTCTCCTCCTCTATGATGTATTTTTTGTTTTCATAACACCATTCATCACAAAGGTATGACCATTTTTGAAATGCGTGAAGAAACATGCTAAAAAATGATAATCTTAAATCTGCTCCTAGATTATTAATTTTTCAGATGTTTACCACTGAGTGAATTCTAATTCTCTTAATAGAATTGTCATTGATATTGGCCTTTTAACTTTCAAGGCTTTAATCCATTTTGTTAGATTTTAAAATGTCTCTTGACTGATACAAATACGAGAATATCTGTAATTTTCTTCCCTTTTCAAAGTAATTATTCTTATGAGCTAAATATTTACTGTAGGCAATATAGACAGTAAAAAAAATAAAATATCGTTTCTGAAGCACTAGTTTGAGACTAAGAAAGAGCAGCACACTGGAAATCGGAAGGCCTAGAATGTAACTCTGTAACCTTGCAACCATAGGCAAGTTAGCCCTTTCTGCTTGCATTTACTAACCCGTTGTATGAGGGAGTATTGCTAGCTCTTCATCTTTCCACCCCCATCAGTGGAATTCTTTTGGTTCCAACTTACAGAACCCAACCTAAGCCTTCTGTACCAAAAAGGCCCCATTTATCTAGGCTGTGTTTGTAGGCCAGTGTGGGGCTGGCGTCAAGAGAAACTAGACCCAGGGCCACATACTCTCCCTTTTTGCTTCTGTCCATTTGTTCATTCTCTCAGACTGGCTTTTTCCAAGAAGTTAGAATCAGAGCAACTGCAGCTGCTAGGTCATATATTCCCAGCTCTGCCGCTAGCTCTTCAGTAAAATGAGGAGAGGTGTTGGGTTAGTATGGTGGTCCTTAATTATTTGTCCAGCTTTTCTACTTTGGTCCTTTTCCTGTCTCATGAATATATTAATTATTGCTTAATTCCCCAACTTTCTCCCATTTTGAGTCTTGCTTTGTAACTTTATATTATCCATTTATCCTTTGTCACTCTCACATATTTAAGTATTTGATATTCTCTACTTTCTCATTCCTTCTTTTTTTTTTTTTTTTTAAGGCCGAGTCTTGAGACTGAAGTGCAATGGCACAATCCTAGTTCTCTGCAGCCTCAAACTCCTGGGCTTAAGCCCAGGAGTCCTCACACCTTGGCCTCCCAGAGTATTGGGATTACAGGCATGAGCCATAGTGTGTGGCCTCATTCCTTCTTTACCCATTCATTAAACCTACCATCTGTGAAATCACTGTAAAAATCTACACTTCTGGTATTTGCTATAATAACATAAAGATAAACTGACCCTATTGGGGAGCTAAAATTATAATAGGTAACAAATGTAGTTAACTGCCCCAAAATACAGCTAACCATCCAAACTATTTTTTTCTCTCTTCTTTGAGACAGGGTCTTGGTCTGCCGCCCAAGCTGGAGTGCAGTGGCTCAATTACGAGTTACTGCAGCCTTAACATCCTGAGGCCCAGGTGATCCTCCCACCTCAGCTTCCCAAATAGCTGGTACTACAGGGACATACCATTACACCCAGCCAATTTTTGTTTTTTTTGTAGAGATGGGGTTTTACCATATTGTCCAGGCTGGTCTCAAACTCTTGGGTTCAGGAGATCTTCCTGTCTCAGCCTCCCAAAGTGCTGGGATTTACAGGGATGAACCATTTTGGTTATGCCTGGCATAACCAAACCATTTTACTAGCACCTTTCTGTCACTTAATTATGAGCCATTTGATTCATTGGCTTCACCAAACAATAGTAATCTAAAAAAAAATTCATAGAACTAGTATTATGGGTTATAACTAAACTTACTATTTGGCCATGTGCGGTGGCTAATGCCTATAATCCCAACACTTTGGGAGGCCAAGGCAGGCAGATCACTTGAGGTCAGGAGTTCGAGACCAGCCTGGCCAACATGGTGAACCTGTATCTCTACTAAAAATATCAATAATTAAGAGGCCAGAGGCAGGGCGAGGTGGCTCACGCCTGTAATCCCAACACTTTGGGAGGCCAAGGCGGGTGGATCACTTGAGGTCAGGAGTTTGAGACCAGCCTAGCCAACATAGTGAAACCCTGTCTCTACTAAAAATACAAAAATGCCAGGCACAGTGGTGGGTGCCTGTAATCCCAGCTACTTGGGGGGCTAAGGCAGGAGAATCACTTGAATCCAGGAGGCAGAGGTTGCAATGAGCTGAGATTGCACCACTGCACTCCAGCCTGGGCGACAGAGGGAGACACTGTCTCAAAAAAAAAAAAAAAAATATATATATATATATATATATATAAAATAATTAGCCAGATGTGGTAGTGCACGCCTGTAGTCCCAGCTACTCAGGAGACTGAGGTGGGAGGATCGCTTGAAGCCAGGAGGCGGAGGTTATAGTGAGCCTAGATTGTGCCAGTGCACTCCAGCCTGGGCAACAGAGTGAGACTCCGTTTCAAAAAATAAAATTGTTAGCCGGGCGCAGTGGCTCATGCCCGTAATCCCAGCACTTTGGGAAGCTGAATCACGAGGTCAGGAGATCGAGACCATCCTGGCTAATACGGTGAAACCCCATCTCTACTAAAAAAATACAAAAAAAATTAGCTGGGTGTGGTGGCAGGCACCTATAGTCCCAGCTACTTGGGAGGCTGAGGCAGGAGAATGGTGTGAACTCAGGAGGCAGAGCTTGCAGTGAGCTGAGATCATGCCACTGCATTCCAGCCTGGGCGACAGAGGGAGACTCTGTCTCAAACAAAAATACAAAAAATTTGCCAGGCATGGTGGCAGACACCTGTAGTCCCAGCTACTTGGGAGGCTGAGGCAGGTGAATGGTGTGAACCCGGGAGGCGGAGCTTGCAGTGAGCTGAGATCATGCCACTGCACTCCAGCCTGGGCGCCAGAGTGAGACTCCGTCTCAAAAAAAAAAAAAAGAAATTTTTCATCTTCCTATTTCTCTCTTAGTTTTTACTGACTTAGGAACGTAATTTCTAGCAACCTAATATGGTGGAAAAAACTCAGTGCTCACTCTTTGGAGTTCACTGCTATAGATTTACTTTAATACCTTATTCTCAGTCTGATTTGTTTGTTTTTATTAAGGAAGCAGACCTTACTTTAGTAGGTAACTCAAAAATCAGATTGCTGATTTTCCTGGTTTTCACTGTAAATTTGAAGGGTTAACTATTGCATATTCTAAACATGTTCTTGACCCAAGTGTTAGTGGCCTTCTAGTGAGTTGGCAAGGCAGGTCGCCATAAAAGTACAGCAATAAGAGCCTGTCTTACTCATTTTTCTCCATCCACCACTGTGCTCAGTATTGTGTCTTACAAATAGTAGTTATTCAGGTATCTTTAAATGTATGGGAGGATATCAATGATGGTCTTCAGTTAAATGTTTTACATAACAATTAGAAAGTGAACCAAAATGAACTCTTTATCTGGAAATGTTATCACAACTAGGAATCTGCTTTAAGGAACTGTACTTAGTGTTAGTTTATTTTCCCAAACTGCTTTGACTTAACCCTTCTGTAACCCAAAGCTTAATGTGAGCAAAAGATTTCTGCAGCTAGGGGTTTTATCCTCCTTTCTACTCAGCTCAGGAATCAATGAGGTCCTTTTAAAAACACTCAAGTGGTTTCTCCTGTGCACCCCACCCACATGGAAAATATTATAGTCAACCAAATTTTCCTGAAATTCAGCGTTTGTTTATCTTCCCTGTACCTGCTTTGCTGATATATTTATCATAATATGAAACAAAATGAGTGGTTCATGCAATCTTAACTTGCTACCTCACAATGTTTTCCCTCTCCACAACAGACTTGGCTATCAGGAAAAAGTTTTTAAATGAACCCCTCACACAGCCCACATAAAAAGACTTTATCCAGGCACAAGGGAGGGAAATTTAGCTAAGGTTAATGTTTTGATTGGATCATAGAAAGCAGGCAGGGCTGAAATTGGATGGGAGTTAGGCTAGAGAAGCTTCTCAGGTTCTATAGGGTTGGGTCTTTTCAAATTTGGTTTCATTTTGTTATTGTGGTGAGTAGCCAGAAGGTCAGATGTATATTTATTCAAATAAAGTTACCAATATTTTTTACAAGCTAAGTGTAAAAGATTTTAGTATGACCTTCTTCATTGACATTGCTGAAAACTACTAAGAACATACAGTATATGGCATAATGTAACTAAAAGTACTGTATCTAAAATTTATAACCCATTACAAATGTCAGATATTAATATGTCATTACAAATCAGAACTGAGGGATCACTTGAATTATTTTTACATGATTCATTTGCCAATGTCTGAGAATTGTTGACCTCTGATAAAGTGGAGCAACTGTACTAGGTGGACTTTGTTTTAGATGACTTCAGTTTTTGCTATCTACAAAGACTTTTAGGAAAACAGCAGTCTGTAGCCCATTTTCAGTGTAACTGGCCATATGCCATGGGGCTTAAATCACACTTGAATAGTGGCAGATTGTTTTCTTTAAATGATTAGACAACTTCTTTTCTCTTCCTTCTCAATTTTAGAATGGTGAGAGTATCATGGTTGAACTTGCAGCTGGACCTTTTGGAAATAATGAAAAGGTAAGGATGGCAATGAAATAGAAATGGCTGTCCAGTGTATGTATGTGTATCCAGTTAATAATTTGCTTTCCTGTGTAATTCATTGGTCACGTAGTGCATGTTAAGGTATTGTAAAACTTATTTCTCAGAAAATATAGCTCTTTTCTTAGTTATTCTAAATTATTAAATACCTATTGACTTGGGTTTCATCCTAGAATGATGGAAACTTGGTGGAAGCCACTGGTCAACCCTCAGCTCCCCATGAGAAAGTAAGGATTGTATTTCAGATATGTTCATTGGACTTTAAATCATACCCTCTGAGGCAAGAGTCTTCTTTGGGGGAAAAAAATCCAGATAGCCAAAAAAAAATAAGGCTTGTTCTATTTTCTGTGTTTCAAGGCCTGAGTTCTATTCTTGGTAAAGAGGAAAAAAAAAAGGTTAAATGTGGGGATAGTTGATTAATACTGTTAATCCTACGTGTGTGTTGAGCTTCATTTTTTCAAAACTAATCTATTTCTTTCGGAAATAGATAGAGTATTTCATGTTCCTTTAAACTATCAAAAGAACTATTCTAATGTTAATCATTCCCTTTCTAGAAGATATGGGTGGCCAGGCACGGTGGCTTATGCCTGTAATCCCAGCACTTTAGGAGACTGAGGCAGGTGGATCACCTGAGGTCAGGAGTTTTGAGACCAACCTGGCCAACATGGTGAAACCCTGTCTCTACTAAAAACAGAAAAAGTAGCCGGGCATGGTGGCTCATGCCTGTAATCCCAGCTACTTGGGAGGCTGAGGCAGGAAAATCACTTGAACCCAGGAGGCAGAGGTTGCAGTTGCAGTTGCAGTGAACTGAGATCGTGCCACTGCACTCCACCTGGGCAACAGAGCAAGACTCTGTCTCCAAAAAATAAATAAATAAATAAAAGATATGGGTAAAGATTGCCAAGAAGTTCATTGGTGGCCTCTTTTTTGTTTTGTTTTGTTTTATTTTGTTTTGTTTTTGAACAGTTGCCAGTAGTCATCAGAGTACCAAAACTGATCTATTTCTCAGTAATGAGTGTGTGCCTCATGCCTGTTTCAATATTGGGTTTTGGAGACATTATTGTACCAGGTAAGCAATTGTAACAATTTTAGTAAAAAAAAATACTGATGATTTTAAATCGTCATGTGTATAGAATCTGTTAAAAGTTACCTGCTCTGTATTAACTATTTCTGTCTGTCACTAGAGCTGAGATTGTCATAACAAAAAAGCTTATTGAGGGTAGAAGGTAAAGCCCAACTGGTAACAACTAAAGTACTGTAATAACTCCCATGGCTCAAAAAGTTTGTTAAGGAAGCAACTAGGATCAGTTTAACCTTCTTCAAGAAAGTATATTTGTGACCCTTTTTAGAAGTTGAATATAATAATGGCAAACAAATAGTTTATATTACTTATATTTTAAGATAATGGTTATGTTTTAGAAAAAGTAGTTTCAGAATATTAGGCAAGGCTGTGATCAAGAGGAGAAACAGAAGAACACCAACTGGTAGGACTGCACAATACAAAAAGACACAGTTTATAGTGGAATTGATCACCGTCTCTTAGCATGTCTGCTCTGACAGTGTAGTTCTGCCTTATTTTCCTCACTGCACTGTCTGTAGAATAAACTTAATCCAAGCCCAGTAATAATTTAGTTTAGAAATAATTGATAATATTTCTCTATCAACTGAGTTTTTCCTTCTTCATTTTTCTTACAGTCTCCCTATGTCCTAACTGCCTGTGGTGCATGGGTGAGGAGTACTAGTGCTTCTGAAAAAGCCCTTCTATTTATATAGCAAAACCAGGTAGAGAGAGAAAAACTAGCAGTGTTGCCTTGCAAGTTGACATGGCAAAGTCCAGTGTAGCAGCTCTCTTAGCTCAGTGAATCTCGAGTCACATAATTGATAAAATAAGGAAAACATTCTATTGAGTAACCTTACACTTCTTTGAATATCATTAAACTTATACCTGATTGTACCATTTCCCTACCAAGGGCTATACAAGATCTTCTATATAGAACTTGGCATAGAACTGGTAAAAATAGTATATAAATACTACGTTATTGAAGTAAATGTCAAAGATCTAAAACAAAAACATTTCTCTAAAGAGCAGAGGTACTGACAATACATGACTTAATCCTAAAAACTAAATTTGAATTTAGGGAGGGAAAAGGTACTATTTTTAAAAAAAAGTGGAAATGTGATTAAACAGCAAAAACAACAAGGGACTTATTTTATTAATTTTGTAGAGACCAAAACTAATTAATTCAAATAACTAATGAAGATAGTAAAATTATTTTATGATTTTTGAAGTAGTTAAATGTCATTCTTTCTGTTTTTATAACATTATAAATAAATGCAAGCTGAGATTTCTTCTTTGGGAAGAAGAAAAGGTTCAACAAATTTCTTACAAGAAATAGATATTAAATGAGTTGTTTCTGCATAATTGCATGTTTACAAATGAAAGCATGAGCCGAGCGTGGTGGCTCATGCCTGTAATCCCAGCCCTTTGGGAGGCTGAGGCAGGTGGATCACTTGAGGTCAGGAGTTCAAGACCAGCCTGGCCAACATGGTGAAACCCCATCTCTACTAAAAAATACAAAAATTAGCCATGTGTGTTGGCACATGCCCATAATCCCAGCTACTTGAGAGGCTGAGACAGGAGAATCACCTGAACCCAGGAGGCGGAGGTTGCAGTGAGCTGAGATCGCACCACTGCACTCCGGCCTGGGTGACAGAGTGAGACTGTCTTAAAAAAAGGAAAAACACAACTGAATAGCATTCCAGTCTGTGTATGTACCACATTTGCTTTATTCATCTGTTACGGACACTTAGGTTGCTTCCATTTTTTGGCTATTGTGAATAATGCTGCAGTGAATATGGGAATGCAAATATCTCTTTGACATACTGATTTCAGTTCCTTTGGATGTATACCCAGTAGTGGGATTATTAGACCATATGGTAGTTCTAGTTTTAATTTTCTAAAGAACCACCATACTGGTTTCCATAATGGCTACCCTCATTTACATTCCCATCAACAACGAACAAGGGTTCCCTTTTTGCTCCATCCTCTCTGAGGCTTACTTTTCATCTTTTTGATAATAGCCATTCTGACATATGTAAGGTGATATCTCATTGTGGTTTTAATTTGCATTTTTCTGATGATTAGTGATTTTAAGCAATTTTTAAATAATACCTGTTGTCTATTTATGTGTCTTCTATTGAGAATTAGCTATTCAAATCCTTTGCCCATTTTCTAATTGGGTTGTTTACTTATTCTTGAGTTGTTTGAGTTCCTTATATTAATATATTTTAGATATTAACCCCTTATCAGATACATAGTTTGCAAATATTTTCTCCCATTTCATAGGTGTTTTCTTCACTTTGTTGACTGTTTCTTTGGCTGTGCAGAAGCTTTTTAGTTTGATGTAAACCCGTTTGTCTATTCAATACATTTTTAATGATAAATTTAAGACGTTTTCTTCATGGCCGGGCTTGGTGGCTCACGCCTGTAATTCCAGCCCTTTGGGAGGCCAAGGCCTGTGGATCACAAGGTCAGGAGATCAAGACCACCCTGGCCAACAGGATGAAACCCCATCTCTACTAAAATACAAAAAATTAGCCAAGTGTGGTGGTGGGCGCCTGTAGTCCCAGCTACTCAGGAGGCCGAGGCAGGGGAATCGCTTGAACCTGGAAGACGGAGGTTGCAGTGAGCTGAGATCGCGCCACTGCAATCCAGCCTGGGCAACAGAGCGAGACTCTGTTTCAAAAAGAAAAAAGTTTTCTTCATGACATGGAATATTGAGCAGCTAATAAAAATGATAGTTAAAAACTAGTAGCTTCAGGAAATGTTTAAAATATGGTATTAAGTATTTTTAAAATCAGCATATAAAACTTTATCCAGAATTTGAGCTACTTGAATGTTCTCATAATGCAACAATGAAGATTCAATACAACATATACTGTTACTATTGTTAACGGTTGAATTTGCATTGCTGTTATTGTTTTAAGAAAATAATGTGTGTTTTTTTGTTTTTTTTTTTAAGGCCTGTTGATTGCATACTGTAGAAGATTTGATGTTCAGACTGGTTCTTCTTATATATACTATGTTTCATCTACTGTTGGTAAATTTTTGTTTTTTCTTTGTATTAAATGTTGAATTGTATTGTCTGGAGGAAAAGACAGAGGTCTAAAAATAAAGAAGGACTACAATTTGGGCATGTTAGTTTGCCCCTGCAGTCCTAGCCAAGGCAGGCAGATTGCTTGAGCCCAGGAGTTCTAGACAAGCCTGGGCAACATAGTGAGACCCCATCTCTATAAAAACTATTTTAGGGCCGGGCACTGTGGCTCACGCCTGTAAGCCCAGCACTTTGGGAGGCCAATGCAGGCAGATCATGAGGGCAAGAGACTGAGACCATCCTGGCCAATGTGATGAAACCCCATCTCTACTAAAAATACAAAAAAAAAAATCAGCTGGGCATGGTGGCATGCACCTGTAGTCCCAGCTACTGGGGAGGCTGAGGCACAAGGATCGCTTGAACCTGGGAGGCAGATGTTGCCGTGAGCCGAGATCATGCCACTGCACTCCAGCCTAGCGACAGAGCAAGACTGTCTCAAAAAAAAACACAAAAAATTTTTTTTTTTTAAATTAGCTGGATGTGGTGGTCCCAGCTACTCAGGAGGCTGAGATGGAAGAAATGCTTAAGCCCAAGAGGTCAAGGCTGCAGTAAGCCATGATCATACCACTTCACTATAGCCTGGGTGAAAGATTGAGTCCCTGTCTCAAAAAAAAAAAAAATAAGAAAGAAAAAGAAAAGAAAATAGCTAAGTGAGGGAGAAGATGAAGAAAAAAATATAAAGAAATTCAAAAAGTAGTCTCAGCCAGGTGCAGTGGCTGGCCAGATGCAGTGGCTCATGCCTGTAATCCCAGCACTTTGGGAGGTCAAGGCAGGTGGATCACTTGAGGTCAGGAGTTTGAGACCAGCCTGGCCAACATGGTGAAATCTCATCTGTACTAAAAATACAAAAACTAGCTGGGCATGGTGGCGCATGCCTCTATTCCCAGCTACTTGGGAGGCTGAGGCAAGAAAATTGCTTGAACCCGGGAAGTGGGTTCAAGAGACAAGATCGCACCACTGCACTCCAGCCTGGGCAACTGAGCAAGGCTGCATCTCAAAAAAAGCAGTTTGAGGCCACTAAGTATGGTACTGTCCAGGGCTTTAACATATTAGTATCCAAAGGCAGATTATAGGAGTGTTCATTAATTCTCCTGTGTACCCTTGGACAGCTCACTTAAATTCCCTGTTCCTCCACTGCCTCATCTTTAATATTAGGAACTATACTAAATTGTTTATAAAGGAATATTCTGAGATCCTATGTTCCTAGTAAAACCCTGAGTCATTAAGGAAAGTTCAGACCGGGCATGGTGGCTCACATCTGTAATCCCAGCACTTTGGGAGGCTGAAGCGGGTGGATCAACTGAGGTTGGAAGTTCGAGACCAGCTTGACGAACATGGAGAAATCCCGTCTTTACTAAAAAATACAAAATTAGCCAGGTGTGGTGGTGCATGCCTATAATCCCAGCTACTCGGAATGTTGAGGCAGGAGAATCGCTTGAACCCAAGAGGTGGAGGTTGCGGTGAGCTGAGATCGTGCTATCGCACTCCAGCCTGGGCAACAAGAGCGAAACTCTGTTTCAGAAAAAAAAAAAGAAAAGTTCAAAAGTATGTGCTTAGTGACAAGGCTTAGGAAGTATGTAATCAGTGTTAGGAAGATTTTTTAAAACAACCTATAGTACCTATTGGTACAGATTTAGTTATCTAAAATAATGAAACCATTTAACAACTTTAATAGCAACAGATAATTGAAACTCTCATGAAGTATTATCTCTATCAATGATACATGGTTAGGTTAGTAATAATTGAAATGCTAACCACTTTCCAGATTTTTCAAAAGCTCCGTAGAAGATGTCTCCTAATCCTATCTAGGAAAATGATGAAATTACTAAGAAGTCATAGAGCAAAAATGTCTTCAGAAATATTTGAAAACCAATACTTAAATGAGAGAAGAACAAACCCACCTTTCGTAACATGTAGAAATGACTGATGGCTTGGTATTCTTCTTGCAGCCTATGCTATTGGCATGATACTTACATTTGTTGTTCTGGTGCTGATGAAAAAGGGGCAACCTGCTCTCCTCTATTTAGTACCTTGCACACTTATTACTGCCTCAATTGTTGCCTGGAGACGTAAGGAAATGAAAAAGTTCTGGAAAGGTAACAGCTATCAGGTATGTGCTTATACTTTGATTACCACGTTATCTTATGACTTAATTTACTTACTGATTTTAGGTGGGAACAGCCTATATATAGCAACACTTTTATGTACCAAAAAGTACCGTAATACCCCCTTACTCACTGTCTACCTGCTGCATCATCATTTGTCACCTCCCCTGCAACCTAATACCAAAAGCCTGGTGATTCAAGACAAAACTACAAAAGAACAGTGGAGGACATCAGGGAAAACAAAATAGCATTTCAACATGTATTTTCAAAACCTACACAAAAGCAGACTTCATGAAAGATAAAATTGTATGTTTAAAATAAGTACTTAATTTTGAGACTAAGCATTAGCTATTTATAGTAAGAGTCCTAAGGTTTTGCACATAAAAAGTGTACTCTGGCCAGGCATGTTGGCTCACGCCTATAATCCCAGCACTTTGGGAGGCCGAGGCAGGTGGATCACCTGAGGTCAGGAGTTTGAGACCAGCCTGGCCAACATGGTGAAACCCTGTCTCTACTGAAAATATAAAAAATTAGCCAGGTGTTGTGGCAGGCACCTGTAGTCCTAGCTACTTGGGAAGCTGAGGCAGGAGAATCGCTTGAACCTGGGAGGCGGAGGTTGCAGTGAGCCAAGATCGCTCCAGCCTGGGCAACAAGAGCAAAACTCCATCTCAAAAAAAGTGTACTCTTCAGCATCTAAATGGGCCTAACCAAACTAGATAGGGCACTCATTTGAGATTTAAATGAATCAAGGTTGACCTTTCTTTAAAATGTCTAAACAAAGAAAATCTTGGTACCAGAGTCTCTTTTGCTTGAGTGGTTTCTTCATTGAAGTTAAACCCTTTTCTTTTTTATTTCCCTAAATGTTCTTAGTATTCCAGTAAAGTCTGTTTGCATTGAAATTAAGAAGAGTTGGGAAACCCTAGCCTATTGAGGTCAGGGCCATGGCATTGACCCCTTCATGAAGGCACTTTGTGAGGCAGTTAGCTCTGCTTTGCCCTATTACAACTACTACCCTCCTCCATCCACCCTCATGCTTCTGTGTCAGGGGTCACGTGAACAAAAACAGAGACACTTTGGGTGAGTGGCTGCAATTCTGATAGTAGATAAACAGTTCAAAGTTCATGTCCATCTTGTACTTGGTCTTTTGTGTCATTTATAGTGTTATTTAATGAGAGGTGGTTAACACATTAGTTACAGACTACTATGATTTAAAAAACACTGGTTTAGAATTCTTTTCAGGAAATCTTAAAATTTCTTTGAGAGTTGGTTAAGCTAATAATACCTGTCTTGCCTACATCACAAAGCTGTTGTCTCAACTTACACTATTATACGTAGAATTAATTTATGATCCTAATGCCCTTGACTAAACTAGTAAGGTAACTTTTAACTTTTCCACTGAAGATGACACACAGGTTTTTTATTTTTAAAGATTTTTAAAAATAAAAGTGTATCCTATGATATACACTATACTAATAAACTCTAAAAATCACATCTCAAAAAGTACTCTACATCATTTTTTAATGGTTTTATATTTCTTCATTTAGCAAATGTTTATGAGTGATTCTATGAGAGTGTACTATTTTTGGTATTGGTGATACAAGATGATCAAGTTAGAAAGAGGCCTATTCTCATGACCTCTTGAAAGTTACAGTCTAGTGGGGAATAGAGATAAAGTCACTAACAATAAAGTATGATAAACATATTAGTTAACGGCAGGTGCCTTGAAAACTATAGATGGGATATCCAGTGCTTGTGGTTTCAGGAAAGAGTCCTAGGTGATTTGGGGAAGGCTTTCTGAAGAATATTAAATTTATGTCCAGACTTGAAGACTGAGCTGTGTGTTCCATGTTGAAGGAGCCATGTCTTCTGAGTCTCGGAGGGAAGAGAACATAGCGCATTCTAGGAACTCAGTGAAGGTTAGGATGGCAATAATACTGAGTAAGGGTTAGGGGAGCTACAGGAAATGACAACTGGAGAAGAAAGCAAGAGTGAGAGCCTTGTAGCATCTTATAAGCCACATTTAAGAGTTTGAACTCTATACTAAGCACTGGAGACCATTTAAGGTTTTAAGAAATCTAGAAAATTAAGGGAGCAAAACTGGGGACAATTATTGCAATAAGAAGTGATAGAAGGCTAGATGGTTGTTTATACTGATAATTGCAGCACTTTGGGAGGCCAAGCCAGGAGGATCACTTGACCCCAGGAATTTGAGACCAGCCTGGGCAACATGCGAGACCCCGTCTCTACAAAAAAGAAAAAAATTGCTGGGCATGGTGGCACATGCCTTTGGTCCTAGCTACTTGGGAGCCTGAGGTGGGAAGATTGCTTGAGCCCGGAAGATAGGGGCTTCAGTGGGCCATGATTGCACCAGTGCACTCAGCCTAGGCAACAGAGTGAGCGAGACCCTGTCTCAAAACAAAGACACAAACAAAAAAGAAGTGATAGAAGCCTGAATTAGCGAAGTAATGAGATGGAAAGACTTGAACAAAGTTAAGAGAAATTTAGACGCATAATAGGACCTGATGATGAAGTCAGTATGGGCAGAGGAAAAGAAGTAGAGTCCAGGGCTTCTGGATTGGGAAACTAGGGGGATGGTGATGAAGAAAAGGCAACAGGGTTGAGGAAGATGATGATGAATTCAGTCTTGAACATTTCAAAAGTACCTATTGGATCACCACAAAGAGAGAAATAATAGGCAGTTGAATAAATAGGTCTGGTGTGCAGGAGACAGACCTGGCTAGAGATAGATACTCGGGAGTGCCATTAGCATACAGAATAGTGAGAATGTAGAGGCAGAAGAAAAGACTCAGGACAGGCCTGTGAGCAAGAGATTTCTACTATTAGGGGTACTCATCTGATTAACTGTAAATCAGGACAAAGACAAGCAACATCAGGAAATATTGTTCTGAGTTGACATTAAATCTTTGTTTAATTTAGAATTGAAATTTAGAATTGTTAGAGCACATGTGCTGTCTTACAGAATTATTTATGTTTCTTGTTATTTTCATTATCAGAATTTGTTTTTATTTATAAAAAAGTCTTTTCCCTTTAATACAGCTTTTAAAGTATTTTATTATTAAAAAAATATGCTTGTAGGCTGAGCGCAGTGGCTCACACCTATAATCCCAGAACTTTGGGAGGCCAAGGCGGGCAGATCACCGGGGGTCAGGAGTTTGAGACCAGCCTGGCCAACATGGCAAAACCTCATCTCTACTAAAAATACAAAAATTAGCTAGGCGTGCTGGCGCATGCCTGTAATCCCAGCTACTTGGGAGGCTAAGGCGGAAGAATCGCTTAAACCTGGGAGGTGGAGGTTGTAGTGAGCTGAGATTGCGCCATTGCACTCCAGCCTGAGTGACAGAGCAAGACTCCATCTCAAAAATAAATAAATAAAAATAAAATATGTGATTATAGAAAATTTGGAAAATTTTTTTTTAAATACAAGAGGAAAATTAAATCCACCCATAATCCTACCACCTGGAGATAGCTAAGGTTTAAGTGAATTTCCTTCTGTGCCTTCTCTGGATAAATGGATAGATGAGTGAATGATACTATAAATAGTTATCTTTCTTTTTCACTGCATTTTATATTTTATTTTAAATTCCTTATAAAATTATTTTAATGGCTGTATAATATTCCCTTCATATGCCTACATCATACTTTATTATTTACTTTAAGGTAAATAAATAAGGTATTTTCAGAAAATGATTAAAAATGTGGGCAAAAATAATGTGAAAAGATGTTCATTATAGTAATTATAGTCTTTGTTCTATTTCAATGTCTTGTAATATTACTGGTAGTTAATTTACTAAAATTTTTACATAGACCTTCACTGTTTTCATTTTAGTAATTTTTCTTTTTTGTATCTCAATTACAAAGTAATGCGTATTTGCGTTTTTAAAATAAGCAACGTGAAAGTGTCTAAAGTAAAAATGGAAGTCCTTTTTCTTTTTTTTTTTTTTTTTTTGGAGATGGAGTCTTGCTCTGTCGCCCAGGCTGGAGTGCAGTGGCTGGATCTCAGCTCACTGCAAGCTCCGCCTCCCGGGTTCACGCCATTCTCCTGCCTCAGCCTCCCGAGTAGCTGGGACTACAGGCGCCCGCCACCTCGCCCGGCTAGTTTTTTGTATTTTTTTAGTAGAGACGGGGTTTCACCGTGTTAGCCAGGATGGTCTCGATCTCCTGACCTCGTGATCCACCCGTCTCGGCCTCCCAAAGTGCTAGGATTACAGGCTTGAGCCACCTCGCCTGGCTGCAATGCCTTTATAAATTATTTCCCTTTAAAAAGAAAATCTTTCATTGTTTATGACCAATATTTAAAATCAAAATTAGCTTACCTTGAATGTTGTCATTTGTGGGAGACAGTGTATTGTGGCCTTTGACATCAGTTCTGACTAATAGCTTAATCTCTGAAGACTGTCTCCTCATCCATAAAATGAGATTGGATCTATAGGGAGGTAGGGAATAAGAAATCCATAGTGGGGCCGGGCGTGATGGCTCATGCCTATAATCCCAGCACTTTGGGAGGCCAAGGCAGGCAGATCACGAGGGCAGGAGTTTGAGACAGCCTCACCAACATGGTGAAACACCTGTCTCTACTAAAAATACAAAAATTAGGTGTGGTGGCGGGCGCCTGTAATCCCAGCTATTCGGGAGGCTGAGGCAGGAGAATTGCTTGAACCTGGGAGGCGGAGGTTGCAGTGAGCTGAGATCGCACCACTGCACTCCAACTTGAGTGACAGAGCAAGACTCCGTCTCAGAAAAAAAGAAAAAAAGAAAGAAAGAAGAAAGAAAAGGAAGGAAGGAGGGAGGGAGTGGGGGAGGGAAGGAAATCCATAGTAGTGGGTTAGCTTAAGGCTTGGTGTGAGGCAGGTGGATGTTGAAATCTGTTAAGGCTAGGCAGAGACTTCAGAAATAACAGTGGGGAACTTCTACATGCCTGGTGAGACAGAGGGAGACTTGATATGGGTCCACTGTGAGATAGGCCTGAGGGTCAGCTCTGGCTCATCTCTTAGACTAACAGTGTAATAATAATCATTTGCTTCTCTCTCCCAACCTCCACCATCTCCTAAGCTTTGTCAGTTTCTATTTCTAGAATATCCCTGTTTAACTCCCAACTTAAATTCTGCCTTCTCCAAGTAGATCTCTAAGAAATTAGAAGGAAGTAGGCACTCCAATTAAAATCACACTTACCTTTCACCGTATTGTTTTAGACTTTGTACTTTAAATACTTATTAACATCTGCCCTGCAGTTCTCGTATTTATATATGCCTGCCTCACTAAGTATTAGCTCTTATGTATTAGGAATCCACAATGCTTATGACAGTAGTTTTTATGCTGTAAATTCTCAGCTAATGTTATTGAAAGTCTTCATGCAGTGCGCCTCTAATGCCCAATCCTTCATCCACTGGCCTTTAGTTACTTTTGCAAGTGTGTATAAGCTTCCTGATTATATTTCAGCAGCCCTTATAAAATGACTGTAATTGTCATATGCCACTATAAAAGTGAGGCACTTTTAAAACATTAAACTAGACATGTATCTCTACGGTCTTTATATGCAATCTTTTTCTGTAAATATTGCAAGTTTTTGCTGCTGTTTTGAAATAATCAAATACAAAACAAGTAATATAAAGTTACAATCTAAAACTAAGGCAAATTTGTTTATACTATTAGTCATTTGGTTCATTCGAATGCCTGATAATAGAGTTGAGTGCAAGAATATTGGTAGTAAAAAGCAGGACTTTTCACTGGGGACTCTTTAAATGTCCAGGTAGCCCTGACAGTCTTTCCATGCTGTTTTTAGTGGGCAAGTTAAAACTCACTTGTTGTAACTTGGAGACCTTATTGAAATACTTCAGGATCTTACTTTGAGTCTTTTAGCCCTTCCTGTGAGTTTCTCTCATCAAAAGAAGTAATATTTCTATAGGGTTTCACTAAAATAATACTATTTTGGGCTGGGCGCGGTGGCTCATGCCTGTAATCCCAGCCCTTTGAGAGGCTGAGGCAGGTGGATCGCCTAAAGTCAGGAGTTCAAGACCAGCCTGGCCAACATAGTGAAATCCCATCCCTACTGAAAATGCAAAAAATTATCTGGCGTGGTGGTACGTGCCTGTAATCCCAGCTACTAGGGAGGCTGAGGCAGGAGAATTGCTTGAACCCGGGAGGCGGAGGTTGCAGTGAGCCGAGATCGTGCCATTGCACTCCAGCCTGGGCAACAAGGGCGAATCTCCATCTCAAAAAAAAAGGAAAAAAAAAAAAAACTAATTTGGAAATACTAATTACTAATTTTAAATTATTTTCTACAGCCCAAAAGTAGTTACAGTATATTTCCTATGAACTTTTCTTGTGGAATGCTTCAAGAACTACAGTACTCAGACCCCTTTATTTGATTTTATGTGAAGTCTTAGTTCTAATTAATATAAAGCAAATAAAGATACTTTTTTCTCAGCAGAGAAAAATCAAGCAGAGTCATGATTACTTTGGCATATAGCACAATGAAGAGGAGTCATCATTTTAGGGGATATTTTTTGCTTCTATAATGAAATAAGTGGAGTTAAATATGTGCAGCAATGTCCAATGGGCTATTTTACTCTGGGCAGGTAGTAAGTTTTCAGTTTGTCGATACCCAGTAAACAGTGAGTTGTGTCTGTTAAATGTCACTAGTACTTCTCATTATTTTTAGAAGTCACAAGCTGTAACTGACAAGTCAGAATACAGAGATAACTTAGAACAACTCTGCTTTAGTATCAACAAGTCTCCAGTTACCCTGCTTTAGTGAGTGTTTTATTAGACTATTTCTGGAGATTGGTTCAATTATAAGCAAGCAGAGCTATCAGAAAATGCCACCTTAGCTGACCTGATTTCAGAGGCCATCTTTCCAAATCAAGCTTTCCTGTTTCCAAATATGATGAAAATGTTTGCCAATTTTGTCAATTCATTGTATTATTTATGTTAATTTATTGTTGTATTTTTTAAAACTTTGTTCTTTATGTTTCTGTATTGTTTTTATTGGAAAGTCAGTAAAGAAAAGTAAATAGGGAGTAGAGATGCTAACTTCTCAATAAGTTGACTTTGAAAGTGGTTTTTTTAATTAATATATTTCTGTGTTCAGGGATTAGATTATATATTGCCAGTGAGGTACCTGGGGATTAGGAAAGAAGAGGCAAGTTAGATGAGACTGACTCACTACCTACTGTGCTAACAAGGCACCAGGAAGCATGTTATAATTTAGGGTATGTGGGCTATCATTTCATTAGATTACAGTTGCCAGGGTAAGCAGATCATGGGGAAGAAAGAGGGTTTCTCCACCATCTATTCTGCTGAGGCTGCTTCAATTTTCTCTCTACACAGCCCTAACCTCTTAGACCCAGAACTTTTAAATTCCTAGAAGAAAAGGGGCCTAAATATATCTTACACACTTTTCCTTTCTCCCCTTCATTTAAATTGACTAAAATTAACTGTTCAACATCTTCATCTTATGTTTCATGTAGTGAACTGCTTAATAAATGTTATCTGTCTTGATTTGGCTTTTGTTTTTTCCCCTAGAATTGCTGCAAACTAGTGACCTTAAATCTAGGGGATATCTTTGGCAATTAGAAGACCTCAAAATGGTTTTGGGTCTTGAAATGGCTTGTAGAGTATCAGCAGGTTTTTGATTTATTTTATTTTATTTTTGAGACGGAGTCTTGCTCTATTGCCTAGGCTGGAGTGCAGTGGCACGATCTCGGCTCATCAAAGCCTCCGCCTCCCAGGTTCAAGCAATTCTCCCACCTCAGCCTCTCGAGTAGGATTGGGATTACAGGCACACCACCACACCTGGCTAATTTTTGTATTTGTAGTAGAAACAGGTTTTCACCATGTTGGCCAGGCTGGTCCCGAACTCCTGACCTCGTGATCCACCTGCCTTGACCTCCCAAAGTGCTGGGATTACAGGTGTGAGCCACCGCGTCCAGCCTAGGTTTTGATTTTGTAAACTGTCACCATTAGTTGAGACAGTTGTCAGCCAAAAGCCTCAGCTCATGTTGTATTCTTTCTGCCTGGCAAGTCAAGAGACCCTGTTTGGAGATGATTCCACCGTCTTGTTCTTCCAAAAAACACTAAAGCCTTCAGAACCACTTTTCAAAAATAGGAACATTTATCTTGCTGATCTTTCCTTCTTCTAATTCTTGATGAAGGAAAGGAAAAAAGTGTATCTCTATACCAAAATTTAATCACTAGTCTAAAAGTCTTTAGCAGTCTTCACAAAGGCATTACTTTTTTCTATTTTTAGTAATTGTATCTGAATTGCTGAAACACTGAAAGCATTTAAACAGTTTCTTCATCCTTCATTTCCAAATATAAGACAATTTTTTATGAGAATATAGGCAGAGCTGAAGTGACCATTTGAGAAAAGTTTAACTGGTAATTTCTGTTTTTGGGGGGTGGGGACGGAGTCTCACTGTGTCACCCAGGGTGCAGTGCAGTAGTGCAATCTCGGCTCACTGCAAGCTCTGCCTCCCGGGTTCACATCATTCTCCTGCCTCAGCCTCCTGAGTAGCTGGGACTCCAGGCACCTGCCACCACGCCCAGCTAATTTTTTTATTTTTATTTTTTAGTAGAGACAGGGTTTCACTGTGTTAGCCAGGATGGTCTCGATCTCCTGATCTTGTGCTCCACCCGCCTTGGCCTCCCAAAGTGCTGGAATTACAGGCATGAGCCACTGTACCCGGCCAGTAATTTCTTTAAAATAGTCTATAGCAACTGTATTTTTTTTTTTTTTTTAACAGAGTCTCACTCTGTTGCCCAGGTTAGAGCGCAGTGGCGCGATCTTGGCTCACTGCAACCTCCGCCTCCTGGGTTCAAGCAATTCTCCTGCCTCAGCCTCCCAAGTAGCTGGAACTACAGACGCCTGCCACCACACCCGGCTAATTTTTGTATTTTTATTAGAGACAGGGTTTCACCATCTTGGCCAGGCTGGTCTTGAACTCCTGACCTTGTGATCTGCCCATCTCAGCCTCTCAAAGTGCTGGGATTACAGGCGTGAGCTGCCACACCCAGCCTAGCAAATGTATTCTTGGTTTTGTTTTCAAATATCATTTGACCTCAAGTTCATTTTTTGTAGAAATTATTATGTTTCCAAAGTTTGAATTATCTTACGGTTATTTCAGGGTGTCAATAATATCACACTGTCCCAGAGCCAGCAGGTATTATCACAGTGACTCATGAGGCCATTTTTAGTTTTCCCACTTATATGATTGGACACTGCCTGGAATAGTGTCCTGGAATAAGTGTCAGGAATATCTTCCTTTTGTTCTGGATTTCTCACTGCCATGAAGGGCAGTATTCATATTTGGAAATGGAGATAATGGAAGATCCGGAGAACACAAATGGGCTCTGAGTCACGTGATTAGACTTCCTTAGAGGTTCAGTGTCACCCTGACTATCTCCTTAGAAGTGTGGATGTTGAACCAGAACAGTGCTCCAGAAGGAGTGCTGAGTTTCATAGAGCAATCTGTGTTTTTTAGAAAAACTCAGAATCCTTTTGCTAATGTAGTGAATATTGGGGGCAAGTTGAAATTTTGCATTTCCTAACGTCTTTTATTTATGCCTAGACGATGGACCATCTGGATTATGCAACAAATGAAGAAAACCCTGCATTGACTGGTGAACAGATTGTCCAGCAATAATATGTGGAGCTGCTATAATGTGTCATTGATTTTCTACAAATAGACTTGGACTTTTTAAATTGACTTTTGAATTGACAATCTGAAAGAGTCGTCAATGATATGCTTGCAAATATATATTTTTATGAGCTGGTACTGACAGTTACATCATAAATAACTAAAACGCTTTGCTTTTAATGTTAAAGTTGTGCCTTCACATTAAATAAAACCTGGCTGTGTAGTTTCCGAGATGTACTATATACAGTATATTTTTCTAAAAAAAAAATGCCTTGACCCACCCCTATACTTTTTTTTACTGAAATCTGTTTCTTTCAGCTCTGATGGAGATAAAAGTAGTTACTATTTCTGAATGAGTTTTACTGTAAACAATTATGCAAATTGGCCAGGCGCGATGGCTCACGCCTGTAATCCCAGCACTTTGGGAGACCGAGGCAAGCGGATCACGAGGTCAACCCCTCTCTACTAAAAATACCAAAAATTAGCCGGGCGTGGTGGCGGGCGCCTGCAGTCCCAGCTACTCGAGAGGCTGAGGCAGGAGAATGGCGTGAACCCGGGAGGTGGAGCTTGCAGTGAGCCGAGATCACGCCACTGCCCTCCAGCCTGGGCAATAGAGTGAGACTCCATCTCAAAAAAAAAAAAGAAAGATTTATGCAAATGATATCTGTTCTATAGAAATAACTGTTTAACACCATGCAAGAAGGTGGTTCAACAGTGAAAATTTGGGGCCGGGCGCGGTGGCTCACGCCTGTAATCCCAGCACTTTGGGAGGCCGAGGCGGGCGGATCACAAGGTCAGGAGATCGAGACCATGGTGAAACCCCGTCTCTACTAAAAAATAGAAAAAAATTAGCCGGGCGCAGTGGCGGGCGCCTGTAGTCCCAGCTACTCGGGAGGCTGAGGCAGGAGAATGGCGTGAACCCGGGAGGCGGAGCTTGCAGTGAGCTGAGTTCCCGCCACTGCACTCCAGCCTGGGCGACAGAGCGAGACTCCGTCTCAAAAAAAAAAAAAAAAAAAAAAAAAAAAAACAGTGAAAATTTGGACCTTATATCACTGCAGAGGTTAGAAATATATAATTTTGGAATAAATATAAGTGCATATTTTTGTAGTATTTTTTTAAACCCAATTCTTTCATAAACTTGATAACTGAAATTACTTCAGACTGCATGTGTATTATATTAAGAACATTTTTCCAGGTATAGAGAAACATAATATATAGAACTAGTCACTAAAAGGAGACAGAAACTGAAATCTAGTTTTCATTGGTTTGCTGACCTTTTTTTTGAAAATGTAGCTTAAATTTCAATACTAACATTCAGTTTCACTTTGGTATTTCTGATCTTTGAAATTTGGTTCTGCTGATGTTAAGGTTTGATTTTTTTAAAAAATTATTTTTCTTAGGAAATTATTAATACATATGGCTCATTGTTGAATACAACATTCCTAACATTATCCCACATTCCCCCACCCCCACCCATTATCTTTTTTTCTTCCTGATTCCCACGCCTTCCCCCGTAGGTAATGACTCTTAAGCTTGGTGGAGGATGTACAAAGTGCGGTTCAGAGAAAAGAATTGGCAACAACAGCAAGAGACTTGGTGTTAGTCTCAGTTTAATTACAATACAAGGAAGAGTTGAGTAATTTGCCGCAGCTCAAGACGACTGTATCTCAGTTTTCTCATCTGCAAAATGAGTAGGTTAGACCAGCTAATCACTCCGGTACCTTCCAACTTGAAAAAAATTTTTTCCTCATTCTTTGGTAAATTTTAGATGTGGCCTGATCATTCTCCTGGAAGTCAGAGGTCAAATTATCTTTCCATGTTCTTTTATTTTATCTAAGAAATTCCCAAATGACAAGTGATAACAAAGGCAGCAGGATTTTTCATTTCTCTGTAAATAATGTGTAAACTATGTGAAGAGAACTATATCTTTCATCTAAGGCCAGTTCAACTTATTAAAAATAAAACTAATGCCTTTGAAAATGGATCAGACCTTTGATATTTGAACTAAATTTTGTGTTAGAGACTTGTAAAAAATTGTTCGCTTTTGCTGAATAAATTGCAGAGAAGCTCCACTGACCGTCAGTCCCTCTGCTTAATGCGGTCAGGGGTCCTTTCATTTATGGCAAATGACTTATCTGACAAGAGTTAATTTTGCCTCCATTTTATCAACTTTGAATTTTTTCCAAGAAATCTGATTTATTTGGCAGACACTGAGAGAGAGAACCGATTAAGTGCCATTTTAAAACTCTTATTTTCATTTATAATAATAAAATATTTGCCAAAATACAACTTTTTTTGTAAAATTATCTGCACCCTCATCCAAGCTTTATGATATTTGATAGCCTCAATCACATTTTATGAAGAATGTTAAAGAAAAATTTTTTTTTTAACTACACTGAAATAAGATAATTTCTTTTTTTTTTTTGAAACAGAGTCTCCCTCTGTCACCCGAGCTGGAGTGCAGTGGCGAGATCTTAGCTCACTGCATCCCCTGCCTCCTGGTTCAAGCAATTTTCCTGCCTCAGCCTCCCAAGTAGCTGGGATTATAGGTGCATGCCACCACACCTGGCTAAATTTTGTATTTTTAGTAGAGATGGGGTTTCACCATGTTGGTCAGGCTGATTTTGACCTCCTGACCTTGTGATCTGCCCGCCTCGGCCTCCCCAAGTGCTGAGATTACAGGTGTGAGCCACTGTGCCTGGCAAAATAAGATAATTTCTCAAAATAATTTGGTTTCATGTGACTGGAGTCATAATTAATACTTTAACTTTATCATCTAGATGTATCTCCTCAGTAGCATAGTAACTGGTACATCCAGAAATCTGAAGTCTGAGTTACTTGATACAAATTCTACTTTATCTAACCATTAGTTATTAAGGAGGTAAAATCTTGTTCTAATTTGCTATTAAAATCTTATTGGTTAAATAGAAATAAGAAAAAGCATAATTACTCAAGTTTCTTCATCCTCAATGTCAACTTTATGTTGTAATTAAATGTGTAGCAACCAAGCTGACAGTAGTGATTAGAAATTAAAGTACAGAAATGTTTTATTTGGGGACTCAAAATGAACAAAAGACAGATGAGATGAAAATTTGACTTAAAAAGCTGTCATCTCTTCCTCTCTTGCCCTCCCACCACCAATAACTTTAAGGGGAAGAGAAGCTGGTCTTTTCCCTAAACATGTCTTTAAAATAATGATACACTGTATTTATTAATTCTGGATGCAAAAAAAAAAAAGTTCTTAGAAAAGCTCTATGAATATTTTTGTGGCTTCTCAACAGAAATCACTATCTCATATTGTAACGTAGATTACTTTTATCTCTGTTTAGTTTACCAAAACTAAATGTGAGGCCTGTGGGGAAAGACCTTGATATTCTAATACATTATATTTTCTTCTAGCTTGTAGATTTTTTTTTTTTTTTTTTTTTTTTTTTTGAGACAGAGTTTCGCTCTTGTTGCCCAGGCTGGAGTTCAGTGGCGTGATATCAGCTCACCGCAACCTCTGCCTCCCAGCTTCAAGCATTTCTCCTGCCTCAGCTTCCCGAGTAGCTGGGATTATAGGCATGTGCCACCATGTCCAGCTAATATTGTATTTTTAGTAGAGACAGGGTTTCTCCATGTTGATCAGGCTGGTCTGGAACTCCCAAGCTCAGGTGATTCACCTGCCTCAGCCTCCCAAAGTGCTGGGATTACAGGTGTGAGCCAACGTGCCTGGCGCTTGTAGATTTTTTTTTAGATTAGCAATTCCTTATTAGTAGAATCTGCAATTTATTTCTCTTTTAAAGAAAGAGAATTTTAACCCATTTGCTATTGGCATTCGTATATTTTACTTACATGTCCATAGAGAGTTTACTGAATTGATACATTTACAGTAAATACAAATGAGCTTTCCAGTTTTCTTTGCTCTTTCAATTTATGCTTTAGTATAAGCAAAAATTATTTTTACATTTAAATATTGTGGGTACATGTAGGTGTATATATTTATAGGGTGCATGAGATGTTTTGATACAGGCATGCAATGTGAAATAAGCACATCATGGAGAATGGGATATCCATTGCCTCAAGCATTTATCCTTTGAGTTATAGATGTATTTTATGTTTGACTAAAAAATATTTGAACTAAGGCTGGGTGTGGTGGCTCACACCTGTAATCCCAGCACTTTGGGAGCCCAAGGTGGGTGGATCACGAGGTCAGGAATTTGAGACCAGCCTGACCAACATGGTGAAACCCTGTCTCTACTAAAAATACAAAAATTAGCCAGGCGTGGTGGGGTGTGCCTGTAATCCCAGCTACTCAGGAGGCTGAGGCAGGAGAATCGCTTGAACCCGGGAGGCGGAGGTTGCAGTGAGCCGAGATCATGCTACTGCACTCCAGCCTAGGTGACAGAGCGAGACTCCGTCTCAAAAAAATATATATATATATATATATATTTATTAATATAAATTAGTTCAAATATATATTTATATATATAAATTAGTTCAAATATATTTGAACTAATTTATTTAAGCTTGATCTCTATAATTTCAGCCTGATCTTAACCAATGAAGTTTCAGAAACAAAAACTGTACTTCAGTCTATAATTGAATGGAATTCAGTGTAGACTAGTACAGTGGAATGTAGTGGTCTGAAAGGCTTTCATTGTCAAGGAAAAAGGTTGAATTTATTTAAGATGTTGCCAAATAACCAGTTCTACAGTTAAAAAAAAATTCGTTAGCAGTGCCCTGTTTACCTCAGAGGAAATAAAGGTTAGTGACAGTAATGCATATAAAGCCAAAATATTGAATATAAGCTAGGTCTGGTGGCATGCACTTGTAATCCCAGCTATTTGGGAGGCTGAGATGGGACGGTCTCTTGACCCCAGGAGTTTGAGGCTGTAGTGAGCTGTGATTGTGCCTGTGAACAGTGACTGCACTCCAGCCTGGGTGACAGCAAGATGCCATCTCAAATAAATAAAGATATATAACATAAAATAAATAACTTTATACATTTCCTGGAGGAAAAGTACTCTAAATTCAAGAGATCTGAATCAAATTACTCAACTTTTTGGAATTTGATCCTCTACTGTAATACTCATATGTGAGATTACTGAATTTTCAGTGTAAAAAAAATTGACAGGGTAATACATAGGCCATATTATAGTGAAGATCATAAGTATAAATGTCCTTGTTTAATCTTTCCATACTTAGGACAGCCTCTGTATATAAAATGTTCATTGGGAGAAAAATTATTTTTAAAACTAAATTTTTATAGTAGTCCTCCATTACTGGCAATTAAGGAGCAACCCACAAAATGTAGAATATTTAATGTCATCATGTGGTTCTTTGATTAGGCGTAAAAAGTATTGCAAACAGCTTTTCTATTCCTTTGGAATATGAATCTTTTTAATGTCTAAAGTTAACCTGCAACATTTTCTAGTAGGATAAGTCAATGTAAATTAGGTAATTTTTGCCTGTTTTATACCTTCTGTTGCATTTTGTTCAAATGAAAACATTTTTTAAAACATGTTATTGAATTTTTACTTCTCAGATAATTGGTTTGAGTGTGAAATTTCTTTTTTAACACTTTGATATGTAAGTTAGTGTAAATTAATACTTTTACAACACTATTAGGCTTTATATTTTTATGGAATGTTTTAAAATTTGAAATTTTTGAAGTGTTAATGTAGCAGTACTTTAAACTATCATTATGTGCCAATACTGACAAGAAAAACAATTTTTTATGTATTTAATTTACTATGGTATTCAATAAATTCTATTTTAAAATAAAATTTGGATTTGTTTAATTTTGAATGATGAAAAAATAATTGAAAATGAACTAACTGTACTAGATCATGTTCATATAACACAAAAATGGTAATAATTGCTTAAGAAATTATGCAGTTTATTTAGGTCTTACAAATTATCCTTAAAACCTAGATTCTGGCCGGGCATGGTGGCTTACACCTGTAATCCCAGCACTTTGGGAGGCTGAGGTGGGTGGATCACAAGGTCAAAAGATGGAGACCATCTTGGCCAACATGGTAAAAGCCCGTCTCAACTAAAAATACAACAATTGGCTGGACGTGGTGGCATGTGCCTGTAGTCCCGGCTACTTGGGAGGCTGAGGCAGGAGAATCGCTTGAGCCCGGGAGGCAGAGGTTGCAGTGAGCCGAGACTGTGTGTCATTGCACTTCAGCCTGGCGATAGAGCAAGACTCCATCTAAAAAAAAAAAGAAAAATGTACTAAGGTCTATACAGGCTCTTTTTTACCAAAAAAAAAAAAAGGCCCACCCCTTCTGATGAACAATCCTGACATTTGCATTTTTGCTGATGTTGTTCCCAGAAATTACCAAGATCCTTGCTGCCATTGTACTTTCTTTTTAATTTAGATGAGATTGGCCTTGATATGTATTGTAGTTTGTCTTGATGATATGTTGGGAAAATCCTGTTCTTCTCTCCATACAGGAACCTTGTGTCATACCACAGGCCCATATATCTGGAAAGATACATAACTTTCCAGAAACTGGAAAGAGTGTCTTTTTTTTTAGGGAGAAAGGAAGTAAGATGGCTAGGGCACAGGAGTGACGACTTTTCCATGTACACTCTTCTTTTTCTTGTATTTAATTTTTTGAAAAATAGAGACGCCTAGGCTAGCTCAAACTCCTGAGCTCAAGTGATCTGCCTCAACCTCCCAAAGTGCTGGGATTACAGCCATGAGCCATCAAGCCCAGCCTATACTCTTGCTTTCTGCATTTTCTATCGTATGCTTCTGTTATGAATTTAAAATACAAATACCATACAAATCTACTGAGTTAATTTTTGGCGGGTGTTATAAAATTAATTTATTTAAACATTCAGACTGAATTATTTTTCTCTTAATTAATATTCATACTAACAGCTGGTTAAATAGTAAATTATTCGTATCTTTTTCTTTTGTGTTTTTGAGACAGAGTCTTGCTCTGTCGCCCAGGCTGGAGTGCAGTGGCGCCATCTCGGCTCACTGCAACCACCCCCTCCCGGGTTCAAGTGATTCTCTTGCCTCAGCCTCCCGAGTAGCTAGGAATCCAGGTGCAGGCCACCACACCCGGCTAATTTTTTGTATTTTAGTAGAGACGGAATTTCACCATGTTGCCCAGGCTGGTCTTCAACTCCCGAGCTCAGGCAATCTGCCTGCCTCGGCCTCCCAAAATGCTAGGATTACCGGCGTGAGCCACCACGCCTGGCTAATTTTTGTATTTTTAGTAGAGACAGGATTTCACCATCTTGGTCAGGCTGCTCTGGAACTCCTGACCTCGTGATCCACCTACCTCAGCCTCCCAAAGTGCTGGGATTACAGGCGTGAACCACCACGCCCGGCCAGATCAATAGTTTTATTTTATTTTATTTATTTATTTTTTTTTTTTGAGACGGAGTCTTGCTCTGTAGCCCGGGCTGGACTGCAGTGGCCGGATCTCAGCTCACTGCAAGCTCCGCCTCCCGGGTTTACGCCATTCTCCTGCCTCAGCCTCCCAAGTAGCTGGGACTACAGGCGCCCGCCACCTCGCCCGGCTAGTTTTTTTTGTATTTTTAGTAGAGACGGGGTTTCACCGTGTTAGCCAGGATGGTCTCGATCTCCTGACCTCGTGATCCGCCCGTCTCGGCCTCCCAAAGTGCTGGGATTACAGGCTTGAGCCACCGCGCCCGGCCCAGATCAATAGTTTTAAACTTTATTTTTGTTGTGGCACTCACCCTACTGACCCGCAACAAATTAAAAATAAAGCAAAAATTAAAATATCACTGAAAAGCATTAGTGCTAGAAAATGAAAGCAATGACCATTCTAGGTAACACCGATGATAAAATGTTCTCTCTAAAAAAATGTTGGAAATTCCAATTACCTGTATATGAGCGCTTAGAATAGAAGCATTGCACTTGTAGCAGTAGCCAGACTTCTTAGCAGAGTTCTGGAGAGAGATCGCTGTAAACTATAGTAAGGCACTAATTCTTTCTTCCTTAGGAGGCTATGGGTAAATACTACAGTTCTTAGTCAGCTAAAACTGAATGTCTATGGTTTGGCATATCACTCTGTTAAAAGCAATTTAACAATTCAGATCAGAGAGTCACTTCTCTAGATTAAGTGGGAAAAGGTACCAATTGGCTTCTAATTAATAAGCCACCTGTAAATAGGCTCTGCTACCTATTTAATTATATAGAAAACCAAATAATTCTTTTATAAACGTGAAAAATGTTTCATCCACAAATGTATTAATATGTATGTGCAACACTTTTCAACTGAAGCCTCACCAACTATTGACCAAATTCAGTCCCGAATGCAGAGAAATAAAATATACAAAGGCAATTGCCAAGTCCTCTCCATTCTGTCTTTCAGATGTCTCTCAAAAGAGTTCCAGGAATCACCATCCCCACTGCCACTAAATTAACTTAATCTGTCTGTACTGTAACAGTTTCTTAATGGGTCTTCCAGCCGTTAATTGTGCCATTGATTCCCTTTCCACATCATAGCCAGTGATCTTTCCAAAGTGGAAATCTGATCATTCAACTACAGTGCTTTAGAAAAACCCTTAACAGCACCTAATTTATCTAAGAATAGTCCAAAATCATTAGCGTGATTTTTTTTGTTTTTGAGATGGAGTTTATACTACGGGAAATTAAGTTGGAGATGAACAGGGGCTACACCAGTCAGACCTTAAAAATCACATTAACAGTTGAGTGCGGTGGCTCACGCCTGTAATCCCAGCACTTTGGGAGGCCGAGGCGGGCGGATTCACCTGAGGTCGGGTGTTCGAGACCAGCCTGATCAACATGGAGAAACCCCGTCTCTACTAAACATATAAAATTAGCCGGGCATGGTGGCCCGTGCCTGTAATCCCAGCTACTCGGGACGCTGAGGCAGGAGAATCGCTTGAACTCGGGAGGCAGAGGTTGCGGTGAGCCGAGATCGAGCCATTGAACTCCAGCCTGGCAACAGAGTGAGACTCTGTCTCAAAAAGAAAAAAGAATAATGAGACAAGGCTTGGCTTGGTGGCTCATGCCTGTAATCTCAGCACTTTGGGAGGCTGAGGTGGAGCCCAAGATCAGCCTGGGCAACATGTGGGACCCCATCTCTAAAAATAAAATTAAAACAAAAAGAGAGGGCTGGGCAAGGTGGCTCACACCTGTTATCCTGACACTTTCGGAGGCCGAGGCAGGTGGATCACCTGAGGTCAGGAGTTCAAGACCAGCCTGGCCAACATGGTGAAAACCTGTTTCTACTAAAAATACAAAAAATTAGCTATGCATTGTGGCAGGCACCCATAATCCCAGCTACTCAGGAAGCTGAGGCAGGAGAATCACTTGAAACCAGGAGGCGGAGGTTGCAGTGAGTCGAAATCTTGCAGTAAGCAACAGAGCAAGACTCCAGCTCAGGGAAAAAAAAAAGAGAGAGAAAGGAAAAATAAAAACAGTGAGACATGTAGGTATACACTTATACACATAAACACCCATATAGTAACTCTGAATCGATGCCATTTATCTTGCATTTTAGGATATTCATTAGCTAATCTTACAATGTTATTTTATTATAATAAGTTGACATTAACAATGTTAATATATCATAGAAATGTGATTATATCCAGTATCAGAAAATCAAATTTTTTTTTTTTTTTTTTGGTTGACATAGAGTCTCACTCTGCCACCCAGGCTGGGGCTGGAGTGCGGTGATGTGATCTCAGCTCACTGCAACCTCCATCTCCCAGTTTCAAGCGATTCTCCTGCCTCAGCCTCCCAAGTAGCTGGGATTACAGGTACTTACCACCACACCTGGCTAATTTTTGTATTTTTAGTAGAGATGGGGTTTTACCATGTTGGCAGGGCTAGTCTTGAACTTCAGGTGATCCACCCACCTTGGCCTCCCAAAGTGCTGGGATTACAGGCATGAGCCACCCTGCCTGGCCCCAACAATAATATTCTTAATCAACATGGGGCTTTACTAAATTCAAAGGGGAATTTCTCTCTATGGTTACTGGTAATTTGTCCTGGCTTTTGCCCAAATCTAGTCACCGGGGACAGAGTTTTAGAGCTTTAGGAAGAAACTTTCTTCCCTTTTAGAAATAAACATGGGCCAAAGAAAGGGTTATTAAAAGTGGGAAAATAGGCCGGTCACAGTGGTTCACGCCTGTAATCCCAGCACTTTCAGAGGCCGAGGTGGGCGGATCACGAGGTCAAGAGATCAAGACCATCCTGGCCAACATGGTGAAACCCCGTCTCTGCTAAAAATACAAAAAAAAAAAATTAGCCGGGCCTGGTGACACGTGCCTGTAATCCCAGCTACTCAGGAGGTTGAGGCAGAAGAATCGCTTGAACCCGGGAGGTGGAAGTTGCAGTGAGCCAAGATCGCACCACCGCACTCCAGCCTGGAGACAGAGCAAGACTCCATCTCAAAAAAAAAAAAGGTGGGAAAATATGTTTAAAATTTTTTTAGTTGTATATTGTGAAACTGATTAGCATATCACATATAATACAATTGAAAGAAGACTGATTTTCATTCTCTCAATTAATCAAGAAATACTTATTGAATACTTATGATATGCCAGCCACTGTACTAAGGTACTGGGGTTAGAGATTAATATTTGAAACATTCCAGGTATTTTTAGTTGGCATTTTATAAGCTTTCCACTAGCAAATGGGGGTAATTCTTTTGAAAGAGTCCCTAAGAAAGAAAATCCATTAATCCTCTATCCAAAGTACAGCCAAATTTGTTGGAACTGGTTTAATCACCTTCTGCTTATATAAACAAAGGCTTCTGTAGTCATTTGCCAAGCATTTATGAGTGTCCGAGTTTAAGTGACAGAGAAAGTTACATAAAATGGACATTTCATATATTGACTCTTTGTTTTCATGCTTTAAACAATTTTAATTGTTTTAATGTTGTCGACATTCTAAGTCATTTTTTTAAAAAATTTTTTCTTAAGAGTCAGGGCCTTGCTTTGTTGCCTAGCCTGGAGTGCCCAGGCTGGAGTGGCATGATCATGGTTCAGTGCAGTCTCAGACACCTGGGCTCCAGTAATCTTCCTGTCTCAGTCTCCCATGTGCTAGGATTACAGGTGTGGTCCCTGTGCCTGGCCCTAAATCATTTCTTTTTATTAATTTTTATTTGTATATATATATTTTTTGAGACAGCATCTCACTCTGTCACCCATGCTGAAGTGGGATGGTGCGATCACAGCTCACTGCAGCCTCGACCTCCCCTGGTGATTCTCCCACCTCAGCCCCCTGAGTAGCTGGGACTAGAGGCACATGCTACCATGCCCAGCTAATTTTTGTAGAGACACAGTTTCGCCATGTTGTGCAGCCTGGTCTCCAGTTCCTGGGCTCAAATAATCTGCCCATCTCAGACTCCCAAAGACTCCCACTTACAGGCATGAGCCACCGCACCAGCCCTAAATAGTTCCTTTTTATTTTTGAGATAAAGTGTGTGTCTCTTTTTCAGTTGCCCAGGGACTCACACTGATAGCAGATCCATTCAGAGAGTAGCCAGAGGCATGATTAATTTGGAAACAATCACGTAAGCCAACAATTTGTACCTAGTGCATTAAACAAAGATCTTTGACTAGTTGATTAAACGAATTGAGGTAAAGATTTTGTGAAAGACTGAATCACATATAATCTGTTTCCTCTTGTTAGTGACAGATTTCTCAGTTGTGACTTACTGTCACAAGAGGTAATATAGCATAAGGCTCAAGGGCACAAACTCTGGAATTAGACTATAGTGGTTGAAATTGTGGCTCTGCCCTGTGCCTCAATCTTCTCCTTTGTGCAGTGGGGGAATAATAATAGCATCTGACTTATAGACTTGAGAGGAGCTAGTAAGTTAATACATGTTAAGTGAATAGAACAGCAGCCAGCAAGTAAAAAAAACCACACAATGAATGTTAGTTTTTCAGTATAAGGAGGGAAGGACTCTCATGTCTTCAATTGTCCTACTTCAGACCCTTCAGGATTTTCCTTTTAGTTTGTGTTTTATTTTCTAGAGACAAGGGTCTCCCTATGTTGTCCAGGCTGGTCTTGAACTCTTGGACTTAGTGATCATCCTGACTTGGCCTCCCAAAGTGCTGGGATCACCGGTGAGAGCCCCTATGCCTGGCCTGCTTTTGCTTATCTAAATGTAAACTCTGCCCGGGCTTGGTGGCTCATGCCGGTAATCCCAGCAATTTGGGAGGCTGAAGTGGACGGACCACCTGAGGTCAGAAGTTTGAGACCAGCCTGGCCAATATGGTGAAACCCCGTCTCTACTAAAAATAAAAATTAGCTGGGCATGGTGGTGCATGCCTGTAGTTTCAGCTGCTTGAGAGGCTGAGGCAGGAGAATCACCTGAACCCAGGAGGAGGAGGTTGCAATGATCCGACATGGTGCCACTACACTCCAGCCTGGGTGACAAAGCAAGACTCCATCTCAAAAATAAAATAAAATAAATTTAAACTTCTATTTTTATGAATGTCAAGCTTTCTAAAACATTTTAAATAATTGTGGGAAGTTATAAAACCTGAATACTGTAAGAGATAGTAAGTTTTTTTTTTTTTTTTGAGGCAGAGTTTCACTCTTGTTGCCCAGGCTGGAGTGCAATGGCCACAATCTCAGCTCACTACAACCTCCACCTTCCGGGTTCAAGTGATTCTCCTGTCTCAGCCTTCAGAGTAGCTGGGATTGCAGGCATGAGCCACCACACCTGGCTAATTTTGCATTTTAGTAGAGATGGGGTTTCGCCATGTTGGTCAGGCTGATCTCAAACTCCTGACCTCAGGTGATCCACCCACCTCGGCCTCCCAAAGTGCTGGGATTACAGCCTGAGTGCACATGGCCTTTTTTCTTTTTTTGATGGGGTCTCACTATATTGCCCAGGCTCACCTCAAACTCCTGAGCTCAAATGATCCACCCATCTCAGCCTCCCAAAGTGCTGGAATAGGCATGAGCCACCATGTCCAGCAAAATACTATAATGACTCAATGTACCCATTGTCATTCATTTAAGAAAGTTAACAAACTCTCCTTCAAAAACAGGAAATTTTGGGCTGAGTGCAGTGGCTTATGCCTGTAATCCCAGCACTTTGGGAGGCCGAGGCAGATGGATCACCTGAGGTCAGGAGTTTAAGACCGGCCTGGCCAACACGGTAAAACCTCATCTCTACTAAAAATACAAAAATTAGCCAGGCGTGGTGGCGCATGCCTGTAGTCCCAGCTACTTGGGAGGTTGAGGCATGAGAATCACTTGAACCCAGGAGGCAGAGGTGGCAGTGAGCCGAGATTGTGCCACTGCACTTCAGCCTGGGTGATAGAGTGAGACCTTCTCTCAAAAGAAACCCAAAAAATAAAAACAAAAACAAAAAAAACCCTTCTACTTTGTGAAAGATACTATTAAGAGAATGAAAAGATAAGCCTGACCAACATGGTTGGCTAATTTTGTTTTTTAATTTGATTTGATTTGATTGTTTCTTTTGTTTGTTTGTTTTTGAGAGTCTCACCCCATCACCCAGACTGGAGTACCGTGGCACAATCTCAGCTCACTGTAACCTCTGCCTCTCAGGTTCAGGTGACTCTTATGCCTCAGCCTCCCCAATAGCTGGAATTACAGGCGCACATCACCATGCCTGACTACTTTTTGTATTTTTAGTAGACTCGGGGTTTCGCCCTGTTGGCCAGTCTGGTCTCAAGCTCCTGATCTCAAATGATTCACCAGTCTCGGCCTCCCAAAGTGCTGGGATTACTGCAATAAGCCACCATGCCCAGCCAAGAAGTTTTTTTTTTTTTCGAGACAGAGTTTTGCTCTTGTTGCCCAAGCTGAAGTGCAGTGACGTGATCTCAGCTCACTGCAACCTCGGGCTCTGGGGTTCAAGGGAGTCTCCTGCCTCAGCCTCCGGAGTAGGTGGGATTATAGGAGTCCGCCACATCACCTGGCTAATTTTTTTTTTTTTTTTTTTTTTTGAGATGGAGTCTCACTCTGTCGCCCAGGCTGGAGTGCAATGGCACGATCTCGGCTTACTGCAACCTTCGCCTCCCGGGTTCAGGCGATTCTTCTGCCTCAGCCTTCCAAGTAGCTAGGATTACAGAAGCGCGCCTCCACACCCAGCTAATTTTTGTATTTTTAGTAGAGACGGGGTTTCACCATGTTGCCCAGGCTGGTCTTGACCTCCCGACCTCGTGATCCACCTGCCTTGGCCTCCCAAAGTGCTGGGTGTGAGCCACCAAGCCTGGCCATTTTTTTTTTTTCGTTTTGAGACAGAGTCTCGCTCTGTTGCCCAGGCTGGAGTGCAGTGGCGTGATCTCAGCTCACTGCAACCTCCGCCTCCCAGGTTCAAGCAATTCTCTTGCCTCAGTCTCCCGAGTAGCTGGGACTACAGGCGCATGCCATCACACCCAGCTACTTTTTGTATTATTATTAGAGATGGGGTTTCACCATATTGGCCAGGCTGGTCTTGAACTCCTGACCTCGTGATCCACCTAAGTGCTGAGATTGCAGGTGTGAGCCACCACGCATGGCCTAATTTTTTGTATTTTTAGTAGAGATGGAGTTTCATTATGCTGGTCTCGAACTCCTGACCTTAAGATATCTGCCCACCTCGACCTCCCGGAGTGCTGGGATTACAGGTATGAGCCACCGTGCCTGGCCTACAAGTACTTTTTTTTTTTTTTGAGACGGAGACTCTGTCGCGTAGGCTTGAGTGCAGGGGCGCTATCTCAGCTCACTGCAAGTTCTGCTCCTGGGTTCATGCCATTCTCCTGCCTCAGCCTCCCGAGTAGCTGGGACTATAGGCGCCTGCCACCACGCCCGGCTAATTTTCTGTATTTTTAGTAGAGACGGAGTTTCACCATGTTAGCCAGGATGGTCTCGATCTCCTGACCTCGTGATCCGCCTGCCTTAATTTCATGGTTCTCTTACTTCCACTTTCTTTCTTTTTTTGAGACAGAGTTTTACTCTTGTTGCCCAGGCTGAAGTGCAGTGGCGCAATTTCCACTCACTGCAACCTCTGCCTCCCAGGTTCAAGCAATTCTCCTGCCTCAGCCTCCCAAGTAGCTGGGATTATAGGCATGTGCCATCACCCCCAGCTAATATTTTGTATTTAGTAGAGAGAGGGTTTCACCATGTTAGCCAGGCTGGTCTTGAACTCCTGACCTTAGGTGATTGCCTGTCTTGGCCTCCCGAAGTGCTGGGATTATAGGTGTGAGCCACCACGCCTGGCTACCCTCTACTCTTTAGGAATGGTACCTTATCTTAATCTGACATGACACTCTGCATGCCAGAATCAGAGGACAGAGTAAAATTTTAAGATTCTGGCCTGTCAAGAGAGTTTATTTGTTTGTTCAACAAATATTTATTAAATGACTGAATGCTTGATGACATCTACTTAGTAGGCATTTAAGATGGATAAGGTTATAATCCTCATGCAGTTGAATGTTTAGTGGGGGACTAGCAAGTAAGTTGGTTGAATACAACAGGATAAATGCCATAATAGAGAATATACAGGCTGGGCATGGTGCCTCATGCCTGTAATCCCAACAATTTGGGAGGCCAAGGTGGGCGGATCACTTGAGGTCAGGAGTTCGAGACCAGCCTGGCCAACATGGTGAAACCCTGTCTCTACTCAAAATACAAAGGGTGGCACGTGCCTGTAATCCCAGCTACTCAGGAGGCTGAGGCAAGAGAATCACTTGAACCCAGGAGGCAGAGGTTGCAGTAGGCCGAGATCGCACCACTGCATTCCAGCCTGGGCAATAGAGGGAGACTCAGTCTCAAAAAAAAAAAAAAAAAAAAAAAACACAAGAGAGTCTTTATTATTTTATCATTTTTTATTTCTTTATTTTGAGACAGGGTCTTGCTCCGTTACCCAGGCTGGAGTACAGAGGCATGATCTTGCTCACCGCAGCCTCAACCTTTTGGGCTCAAGCAATCCTCCCGCCTCAGCCTCTGAGTAGCTGGTACTACAGGCATGCACAGCCACACTGGGCTAATTTTTCTAGCTTTTTTCGTAGAGACAGTGTTTCACCATGTTGCCCAGACTGTATCATTTTATTCTCATACTATTTTACTTAGCATTTTAACAGTATACTAGTAAGTGTTGAATTGTTGTAACCAGGCAAGGACAAGGAGGAGAATTAGTATGTGATCCAGTGAGAGTGAAAAATAGACATGCCATTGACCAAAATGGAAACAGAACCCTTCTGGGAAAAAAGTCTAAGAACATTTAACAAACATTTTCTGAAGCACTGAATTTATCAATTTTGTCATCACTGAACATTGACTATAACTGCTCCTGACATCTTCTTAGACACTTAGACTTGAAATATATATTTCAAGATTTATTATTTTTTTTAGAGACGTAGTCTTGCTATGTAGTCCAGGCTCGAGTGCAGTGGCTATACACAGGCACTATCCAAGTACTGATCAGCAGGAATTCTGACCTGCTCAATTTCTGTCCTGGGTTAGTTCACCCCTCCTTAGGCAATCTGGTGGTCCATTGCTCCCAGGAAGTCACCATGTTGATGCTGAACTTAGCACAGGCACCCAATCCGCATAGCGCACTACAGCCCAGAACTGGGCTCACATGAGCCTTCTGCCTCAACCTCTGGAGTAGCTGGGAACACAGACATGGGCCACTGTGCCTGGCTCAATACATATTTTTTGAATGAATAAATTGATTCTCCAGAATTGATTGCTGATTGAAAGTCAGCATCTATATATTTCAAGGCTGGTTGATCACTTGAAAATTAAGAAATTTATTTTGATTAGTTCAATCAAGGATGAATCCTGTTCGCCATTTCTTTCTTTTTTTTTTTTTTTGGAGACCAAGTCCTGCTCTTGTCCCCCAGGCTGAAGCGCGATGGCACGATCTCGGCTCACTGCAACCTCAGATTCTGGGTTCAAGCGATTCTCCTGCCTCAGCCCCAAGAGTAGCTGTGATTACAGGCGCCTGCCACCATGCCCAGCTAATTTTTGTATTTTTAGTACAGACGGGGATTTCACCATGTTGGCCAGGCTGGTCTAGAACTCCTGACCTCAGGTGATCCACCCACCTCGGCCTTCCGAAGTGCTGGGATTACAGACGTGAGCCACCGCGCCCGGCCAATCCTGTTCCCCATTTCTAACTCTAAATTTTCCAATTTACCAAAGAGTTCTGGCAAGTGTCAAGGAGCTCATCTTGTTTCATTTCTACACCATCCAACTAAGGAGCGAGGCATTCGTGAGTACAAAAAGACCAGAGTTACAAAGTTCTAACAAAACAAAGCACTCTAATCTCATTTAATTTTGATTTTCCAGTTTGTCTGTCTCCACCTTCTAGATTATAACATCCCTACAGGCAGGAAATGTGTAGGCCCAACTGAAATCCAGAAGATAAACATTTATTGAATGCATGCATAAATTAGTCAAGATGCCTTCCCCAAGGCTGACAATTTAGTGTGACACATATATTAAAACATTTTTAAGCCTTGGTTCTGCTGCATCTGCCAGATGGGGAAGAAATACACAATACCTGAAGATTGTTCACAAGCTGGGGGAACCAGTGGGTGGATTAGTTTTTTTCTGAGAGAAGATCCTACTTCAGTGAATTGTGCGTCATGTTTGAGAGGTAATACTTATATTGAGTGAAAGAAGCTAGACCGAAAAAAAAGGTGCGTGTTGCATGATTCCCGTATATAAAACTTTAGCATTTGCAAACTTATCTGTACTGAAAGTAGATATGTAGTTGTTAAGGGATGTGATGGAGAGGGAGTGGACACAGGGATTAGGAAGGTGGGGAAGAAACTTAGAGGTGAATATGTTCATTTGAGTATGATTTCATGGGTGCAAAGGTATGTCAAAGCATCAGATTGGACATATAATTGCGTGCAGTTTGTCATGTCAATTATTTTAAAATAAAGTTTTTAAAAAAGAGATAAGATAGAGTCAGATCGCTGAGGGTCAGATTGAAGAACTCTCGAAGTCTTCTGGAGCAGAAAGATGTTAAAGCAGTTTTAAGAAAATCAAACTGATTGTGGTTTTCCCAGTAGATAAAGAATACCATTTAGTAAACCATTGCTCATAGCCAAACCTGGGTTTGTGTGATAGCAAAATAAATGGAAAGGTGGATAGGTACATATTACATCCAGGGAATAACCCAGTCTCTGGTCCAGAAGGTGTGGTGTATGCGTGTTATGTGGGTGATTATCTCCGGAGGGAAAAAGACAGTCTCATAGTTAAACCAAGAAGAATATTTACCGGCAGCAACAGGAGAGGCTAGAGGAAGAACATGATCGGGGTAAGAAGATGATTTTGCATTTTGGACAGGAGAGAGTAACATTTAAAGCCTCTACCCGCTCTGAAGCACAGAGAGTGTGCTGCGACACTGGAGTCTGCTGGAGCGGGTCGGTACTGGCCAGGCCTGGTGAGCGGAATGAGCCCACACAGCAACTCCAAACTGCATCCGGAAGCCTGCAACCTTAACCCTCAACCTCCGATTCCCCAAGTTCCACTCTCGTAGTTGAGGCAGATGTTTGTCCAAGTCCTGCCTAGGTATCCAACGGATATACGGCGTGAACACCCCACCACTTTAGGGGAACCCGGAGGCGGTCCGCGTGGGGGCGCGCTCCTGCCCGGCGCGTACGCGCGGCGCGCAGGGAAGTGGCCTGGAAGCGAGGGAGCGCGCGCCCTTCACGTGACCCGACCCGCGGGCGGCGACGCACGCGCCGCGCCGCTCACGTGGTCCGTCCCCAGCCCCGTCGCCGGCGGAGGCGGGCGCGGGCGCGTCCCTGTGGCCAGTCACCCGGAGGAGTTGGTCGCACAATTATGAAAGACTCGGCTTCTGCTGCTAGCGCCGGAGCTGAGTTAGTTCTGAGAAGGTTTCCCTGGGCGTTCCTTGTCCGGCGGCCTCTGCTGCCGCCTCCGGAGACGCTTCCCGATAGATGGCTACAGGCCGCGGAGGAGGAGGAGGTGGAGTTGCTGCCCTTCCGGAGTCCGCCCCGTGAGGAGAATGGTACTAGACCCACGCAGGCCCGGGCGGGGAATGGTCCTGGGGTTGCGGGCGGTAAAGGAGAGACTTGGCAGGCAAGTTTGTAGGGAGCTGCGTTCCATGCGGCGAAGGACCCCCAAATTGCCCTGAGGCTTCCGGATTTGTCCTCGCGGGACGGGTGTGCAGTTCGTTCGGGGGTGAGGGGCGGGAGCAGGTAGCAAGTCCGACGCGACATCTCTTCTCGGGAATCCCCTGAGCCGAGACTCGGCTCCCAGCGAGGGCCTCTCGAGGCGGCAGAGCCGCGAGCCGGGGACTACTTGGCTGGGCTGAACTGAGCGGCTGCAGCGCGCCCGACGCAGCGCTCAGCCTTCAAGCCCCGCATCTCCTGGGAGCACGGTCCTCCTGGCGCCAGTTGCTGGCAGATAAGGGAGCCAAATGCTCTGCTCAAGTTCTGCATGGAAAAAGGGAGGGAGGGCTGGAAGGGTGCAAAAAGGGGGTAGAGGACATGGGTTTGGAGCAGTGCCTTGTTTGCTGTGCAGCGGATACTCTACAGGTACATTTCCTTTTTGGAGCCAAAACGGAGGGATTTGACAATATTGATAGTAGATCTTTTTTCTTTAGCAAGAATTAAGGATTTTGGTGGGTGGGGGGAGACTTCTGTGGGGACCAAGACGATGTACTGTCAGTCAGGATTTAAGTCGAACTACCTCATCCGTTGCCCCAGAGAACGGCTGATCGTGTTTTAACCCAAAAGGTGCGGAATGGAGAGAGGGAGGCGGTGCATTGCAGCTTCCGATAGAGCTTTTTATTTTTGGATATCAGGAACCAGTTTTGAAGATTTCTTAAGAAGAAAGTCATTTACATCAGGGACATGAAGAGCAGAGTAGGTATTTTTGATCGGTGCTTGAATATAATAGGCTTTGTGCAAACAGCTCTCCCTCTGCTGGAGTCTGGCAAGTTTGCTTTTCACTGGACGCTATTCAAGTGCCATACAACACTGAAATAAGAGTTTTACTTATACCACAAGTGTAGTAATACTTTGAGGAGATAATGTGTCTTCCACTATTTTCCACCTTATTCTTTTTGTTTGTTTGTTTGTTTTGAGACAGGGTCTCACTCTGTCACCCAGGCTGGAGTGCAGTGGCGCGATCTCTGCTCACTGCAACCTCTGCCTCCCGGGTTCAAGCGATTCTCCTGCCTCAGGCTCCCGAGTAGCTGGAACTGTAGCCACCATGCCCGGCTAATTTTTACATTTTTAGTAGAGACGGGGTTTCACCATGTTTGGCAGGCTAGTCTCTAAAAACTGACCTCAGGTGATCCGCCCACCTCAGCTTCCGAAAATGATGGGATTACAGGTGTGAACCACCACGCCAGGCCAACATGGGAGATTTCAAACATGCGAAGATATATTGTAGAATAAACTACTATATATACCCATTGGCCAGTTTCAACAGCTTCAACCATGTGAATTTTATTTCTTCTATTACTCTTCCTGTTTTTCCTCAATGGTATAATTTTAAAGCAAATCTCAGACAAATGTCATTTATGGATACTTTATTGTGTTTATGTCTAAAAAGACAAGGACTTTTTAGCATAACTACAATATTATTATCACACCTAAAAATGATTAATTGCTTAATATTAAATATTCAGCATATTTCCCTGATTGTCTCATGTTTTAGTCAGTTGATTTATTTGAATCAGGTTACAAATAATTCTGCAGATAGCGTTTGGTTGGTAACTCTTTCAGTCTCTAGTACCTTCTCTCTTGGGGTGTGGGGGTATCGTTTGGCATTTATTTGTTGAAAAAAAAAAAAAAACCCATCATTTGCCTTGTAGAATTTCCATCAGTTTGGATTTTGTTGAATGCATCCCTGTAGTGTCGTGTAACATGTTTCTTTCTCTGTATTTTTGTTTTCTTTTTTCTTTTTGTTTGAGACGGAGTCTCGCTCTGTTGCCCAGGCTGAGTGCAGTGTAGTGATCTCGGCTGACTGCAACCTCCGCCTCCTGGATTCAAGTGATTCTTCTGCCTCAGCCTCCCAAGTAGCTGGGACTACAGGTGCGAGCCACGACACCCGGCTAATTTTTGTATTTTTAGTGGAGACGGGGTTTCACCATATTGGCCAGGGTGGTCTTGAACTCCTGACTTCTGGTGATCCGCCTGCCTTGTCTCCTAAAGTGTTGGGATTACAGGTATCTCCCATTTTGCCCGGTCTTTTCTGTTTATTTCCTGTGAACTAGTAGTTAGTCTAAAGACTTGATCAGTAGCCGGGCGTGGTGGCGCTCGCATGTAATACCAGCTACTCAGGGGGCTAAGGCAGGAGAATAGCTTGAACCTGGGAGGTGGAGGTTGCAGTGAGCGGAGATGGTGCCACTGCACTCCAGCCTGGGTTACAGAGTGAGACTCCGTCTCAAAAAAAGAAAAAAAGAACTTGATCAGGCAGGGCGTGGTAATCCCTGCACTTTGGGAGGCCGCGACAGGCTGATCACGGATCACTTGAGGTCAGGAGTTCAAAACCAGCCTGGCCAACATGGTGAAACCCCATCTCTACTAAAAATACAAAAATTAGCTGAGCATTGTGATGGGCGCCTATAATCCCAGCTACTCATTAGGCTGAGGCAGGAGAATCTCTTGAACTTGGAGGCGGAGGTTGTAGTGAGCCAAGATCGCGCCATTCACTCCAGCCTGGGTGAGATTCTGTCTCAAAAAAAAAAAAAAAAAAAAAAAAAAAAAAAGACTTGATCAGATTCTAGTTACATGCTTTGACAATATTCATAGATAGTACTACGTACTTTTTGTTGCATTACATTAAGAAGCAAATACTGTCTTTTTGTTTTTTGAGATGGAGTCTTGCTCTTTTTTTGTTGTTTATTTTGTTTTGTTTTAGGACAGAGTCTTATTCTTGTTGCCCAGAGTGGAGTGTCTGGCTTACTGCAACCTCTGCCTCCCTGGTTCAAGCGATTCTGCTGCCCCAGCCTCTGGAAGCTGGGATTAGGGGCATCTGCCACCATGCCTGGCTAATTTTTGTATTTTTAGTAGAGACAGGGTTTGCCATGTTGGCCAGGCTGGTCTCGAACTCCTGACTTCAGGCGATCCATCCACCTTGGCCTCCCGAAGTGTTAGGATTACAGGCGTGAGCCACTGCACCCGGCTGCTGCTTTTTTTTTTTTTTTTTTTTTTAATGTTAAGATTGACCAGTGGATTCGTGTTGTCTGATGCCTGATCTCTCTGTTGTGAAGTACCCCATAAGTTATTCATGTAATAGTTTTTGTAGTAGCCATTTAGTTTTGTCATTGATCTATTATTTCATTTTGAGTTTCCTTTTCTCCTTTCTTTTTGGGAAATCTTTCAACATGTAAGTAAATTGCAGTTTTTTTTTTTTAGTGACTGCCTGTTAAATGTCTGCTTTAAGTTTGGTACGTGGGTCAGGGTGCAGTGGCTCATGCTTATAATCCTAGCACTTTGAGAGACTGAGGCGGGTGGATCCCTTGAGCCCAGGAGTACAAGACTAGCCTGGGACAGATGGTGAAACCCAGTCTCTACCAAAAAAAAAAAAAGCTGGGCATGGTGATGTGCACCTGTGGTCCCAGCTACTTGGGAGGCTGAGGTGGGAGGATGGCTGGAGGTTGCAGTGAGCTGAGATCATGTCACTGCACAACAGCCTGGGTAACAGAACCAGACCCTGTCTCAAAAAAAAAAAAAAAATGTTTGGTACAGGGAAGCAAAATTCAGTGGTTGAGGTTAGTTTAGGACATAAGCATTACTTGACTATGGGAATTTTTTTTTTTTTTTTTTTTTTGAGACGGAGCTCTGTCTCCCAGGCTGGAGTGCAGTGGCACAATCTCAGCTCACTGCAAGCGCCATTCTCCTGCCTCAGCCTCCCAAGTAGCTGGGAATCTCGGTTCACTGCAAGCTCCACCTCCCGGGTTCACGCCATTCTCCTGCCTCAGCCTCCCGAGTAGCTGGGACTACAGGCGCCCGCCACCATGCCCAGCTAATTTTTTTGTATTTTTAGTAGCGACGGGTTTCACCGCGTTAGCCAGGATGGTCTCGATCTCCTGACCTCCTGATCCGCTTGCCTCGGCCTCCCAAAGCACTGGGATTACAGGCGTGAGCCACCGCGCCCGGCCTGACTATGGGGATTTTTAACTGAGTCATTTATGTGAATCAGTAAAAAGAACTTAAGATGGGTGTCACTTTTAGATGGTGCTTTTGCAATTATTAGATTAGTTGAATATGAATGCAGTATTTGACTTGGAGAATTGGACCTCTTGTACTTTATAAAAATATGATTAGTTCTAATTTAAATTGTTAGTTCTTTTAGAGATTTTGTTGACTTTTTGGTGCAGTTAATTTTGAATTTAGAAAATTGCTCTGGGTTTTTTTTTTTGAGACGGAGTTTTGCTCTTGTCACCCAGGCTGGAGTGCAATGGTGCGATCTTGGCTCACTGCAACCTTCGCCTCCTGGGTTCAAGCGATTCTCCTGCCTCAGCCTCCCAAGTCGCTGGGATTACAGGCGCGCACCACAATGCCCAGGTAATTTTTATATTTTTAGTAGAGATGGGGTTTCACCATGTTGGCCAGGCTAGTCTCTATCTCCTGACCTCATGCTCTGGATTTTTTTAACCTGTTTTTCTGGTAGTGTGTATTTAGTTTTCTGACCATGTAGAGATTTTAGAACCCTGTTAAAGGAATTTTGGTGTATGGAGGTAAGCAGTTTTTTGAAGTTGGTAAGTCAAGACTTGAGTCTTGACATATTTTTACCAGGTCACGGTCTTTTTTTTTTTTTTTTTTTTTTGAGACTGAGTTTTGCTCTTTCACCCAGGCTGGAGTGCGGTGGCGTGATGTCAGCTCACGGCAATCTCTGTCTTCCGGTTTCAAGAGATTTTTCTGCCTCACCCTCTCGAGTAGCTGGGATTACAGGTGCCTGCCACCATGCCTAAATAATTTTTGTATTTTTAGTAGAGATGGGGTGTCACCATGTTGGCCAGCCTGTTCTCTAACTCCTGACCTCATCATCCGCCCACCCATGATAGGCCTCCCAAAGTGCTGGGATTACAGGTGTGAGCCACCACCTGTCACAGTCTTTTATGAGCATCACTGTTATCTTCTCAATCTGTAAAAGGCAGATGATAATCTTTTCTGTACTTGACCTAAGGAGCAATATTAGGATTACTGAGGATTAGCAATATTAGGATTAAAGTCTGTGAAATGCTGTTTACCGCTCTTACCATCGTGTAAACATGTCAATAACGTAACACCTTAACTACCCAATGGCCAGACTTCTGGAAACCTTAACCTTTGGAAACCAAGCTCCTTGTGGAAAGTGAGCAGAAAGCTTTTGAGCTAAGTCATCAATAATATAGCAACCTTGAGACAGAGTTCACTGATTGAAAAATATGTGCAAAGTGAAATATAACAGGCTTAGTTTTCTGCTTTCTGCTGGCAGTTTGGTAGTACACTGGAGATGACAGGAGGAAAGTTACCTGAGAAGCAGATTATTGCTATTAGGAGGACACTGGAGAAACATAATTAGACTAGAAAGATAGGGCTATACATTACTCTTTGGTATATGAACTGATAGTCTTCCTAGTCTAACTTATCATACCCAATACCCAGAAGATACTCTGGACTAAGAGAAGTATGTAATAGGCTTTAGGCACATTTTTGCATTAGCTAACATGTGTCAGCATTTAGTTGTGGCCATTGCTCTGAATGCTTTATATATATACATATACATATATATGTGTGTATATATATATATATTTTTTTTTGAGATAGAGTCTCGGTCACCCAGGCTGAAGTGCATGGCATGATCACAGCTCACTGCAACCTCCGCCTCCTGGGTTCAAGTGATTCTCCTGTATCAGCCTCCTGAGTAGCTGGGATTACAGGCGTGTCCCACCATGGCTGGCTAATTTTTGTATTTTTAGTAGAGTCGGAGTTTCAGCATGTTGGTCAGGCTGGTCTCGAACTCCTGACCTCGTGATTCACCCGCCTCGGCCTCCCAAAGTGCTGGGATTACAGGCGTGAGCCACCTCGCCTGGCACTTTACATATATTAATCCCTCAGGAAAACTCTGTGAAGTCAATACTGTTTTCTCCATTATTTATGTATAAAGAGCAGAGAATCAAAAATCACTTGCCAACAGTCACAAGACTAAAAGTGGTAGAGTAGGTATTGACCTGCCAAACTATAGAAACTTGGAGAAGGCCTTTGATATTCAGGGACGTGTATATTTATAAGACCTCAGATGACAGACGTTATGTCAAGTTTAAAAAGTTAAGGTTCTTTTTAAAAAAGTTGTAACTTAAAAAGTTTGCTGTACTTGATTTTCTTCAAATGATAATGAAATCTAATAGAATTTCCTTTACTATCAAATTTCTGTGTATTAACCTTAGGACAGGACAGATAATTTACAATTCAGTTGTCTGTTTTTCTTTTTTTTTTTTTTTTTTTTTTTAGACGAGTGTCTCACTCTGTCAATTAGGCTAGAGTTCAGTGGCGCAATCTTGGCTCACTTAATCTCCGCCTCCTGGGTTCAAGCCGTTCTCCTGCTGCAGCTTCCCAAGTAGCTGAGGTTACAGGTTGCACCACCACATTGGGCTACTTTTTGGGTTTTTATTTTTATTTTTAAAAAATTTGTGTTTTTAGTGGAGACAGGGTTTTGCCATGTTGCTCAGGCTGGTCTTGAACTCCTGGTCTCAAGTGATCTACCTACCTTGGCCTCCTAAAGTACTGGGATTACACACATTAGTCTGTAGGCATTTTATTTTTATTTTTATTTTTATATTTTTTGAGATGGAGTCTTGCTCTTTCACCCAGGCTGGAGTACAGTGGTGCTACCTGCAGCCTCTGTCTCCTGGGTTCAAGTGACTCTCCTCTGTCAGCCTCCCAAGTAGCTAGGATTACAAGCACCCGCCACCATGCCCAGCTAATATTTATATTTTTATTAGAAACGGGGTTTCACCATGTTGGCTAGGCTGGCCTTGAACTCCTGACCTCAAGTGATCCACCTGCCTCGGCCTCCCAAAGTGCTGGGATTATGGGCGTGAGCCACCACCTGGCCGTGCATTTTATTTTGACAAGTGCAGAGACACATACTCTGAGGCAATCCTTAGTAGTTTAGAAAAGTCATTAAGCTAAATAGATTTCTGGATGGGTGTAACTCTTTGTTAAAAGCAGCAGGAAAAGACTGGGCATGGTGACTCTTGCCTGTAATCCCAGTACTTTGGAAGGCTGAGGCAGGCGGATTGCTTGAGGCCAGGAGTTTGAGACCAGCCTGGCAAACGTGGATAACCCTGTCTCTACTAAAAATATAAACATCAGCTGGACGTGGTGGTGTGCACCTGTAATCCCAGCTTCTTGCAAGACTGAGGCATGAGAATTGGTTGAACCCGGAAATGGAGGTTGTAGTGACTCCAGATTGCACCACTGCACCCCAACCTGGGTGACAAAATAAGACTCTGTCTCAAAAAAAAAAAAAAAAAAAAAATATATATATATATATATATAAAAAATAAAACCTGTAGAAACATATCGTGAATGTATCAACAAAAGTATCAGCACCCTACTCACTGATAGATAATGGGTTGATATGGCTTACTTGCAGTGTGAATGTCCAAGTTTTCTTTTCTTTTTTTTTTGGATAGTGTCTTGCCCTGTTGCCCATGTCAGAGTGCAGTGGCATGATCATGGCTTAACTGCATTCCCAACCTTCTACACTCAAGTGATGTTGCCACTTCAGCCTCCCGAGTACCTAAAATGACAGGCCCATACCACCAACCTAGCTAGTTAAAATTTTTGCCTGGGTGCTGTGGTTCACGCCTGTAATCCCAGCACTTTGGAAGGCCGAGGTGGGTAGATCACCAGGTCAAGAGATTGAGACCATCCTCGCCAACATGGTGAAACCCCATCTCTACTAAAAATAGAAAAATTAGCCACGCGTGGTGGCACGCACCTGTAGTCCCAGCTACTCGGGCGGCTGAGGCAGGAGAATCATTTGAACCCAGGAGGTGGAGGTTGCAGTAAGCCGAGGTCACACCATTGCACTCCAGCCTGGATGACAGAGCGAGACTTCATCTCAAAAAAAATTTTTTTTTGTTTTTGCAGAGACGGGCTTCTCACTCTGTTGCCCAGGTTGATCTTGAACTCCTTGGCTTGAGTGGTCCTCCTGCCTTGGCCTCCCAAAGTGTTGGGATTACAGGCATGAGCCACTGCACCTGGCATTAAGTTTTTAAATATATAGAACTTTTCTACCAGTTGTTACAGAATTATAGATGCTTTTCAATATTATCTTTAAATCTCTCTCATAGTGTTTGCATCTAAAATGCCAGTAATATCTAATTATTAATTAGTTGAGTAGTTGGCAGCCAGTTTAGAGTAAGAGTGGAACTCTGTGACATAATAAAATTACGTGTGCGTATATATATATATATGAATGAAACTTGAGAGTAGGTTCTAAGAGTATCAGAAGGTCAAATGTATTGGACTCTGATAGGGGAAGTCAGAGAGTGCCAGCTTACTTCAACATTTTGCTTTAGGCTAGTCTTATTTGTCATTGTCTGTGTCATCCTTGGCAGGCATGTTGACCCATGTACAAATTTATCACATAACTCTGAATTTCTATGTTTATTTGTTTGTTTTGAGACGGAGTCTCACTCTGTTGCCCAGGCTGGAGTGCAGTGGCACATCTCGGCTCACTGCAAACTCCGCCTCCTGGGTTCACGCCGTTCTGCCTCAGCCTCCCGAGTAGTTAGGACTACAGGTGCCCACGCACCACGCCTGGCTGATTTTTTGTATTTTTTTTTTTAGTAGAGATGGGGTTTCACTATATTGGTCAGACTGGTCTCGATCTCCTGACCTCGTGATATGCCTGCCTTGGCCTCCCAAAGTGCTGGGATTACAGGTGTGAGCCACTGTGCCCAGCCAATTTCTAGGTCTTTAGTGTCATTTAGCTTTCTTTTCTTGAGCACATGAATTTTATTAGTAGACAATTTCTTTTAATTTGATTACCATTCTTTTGAGTATGGGTCACATTTTCCTGTCTATTACCATATCTAGTCTTTTTTTTTTTTTTTTTTTTTTTTTTTTGAGACGGAGTCTCGCTCTGTCGCCCAGGCTGGAGTGCAGTGGCCGGATCTCAGCTCACTGCAAGCTCTGCCTCCCGGGTTCATGCCATTCTCCTGCCTCAGCCTCCTGAGTAGCTGGGACTACAGGTGCCCGCCACCTCGCCCGGCTAGTTTTTTTTGTAGTTTTAGTAGAGACGGGGTTTCACCGTGTTAGCCAGGATGGTCTCGATCTCCTGACCTCGTGATCCGCCCGTCTCGGCCTCCCAAAGTGCTGGGATTACAGGCTTGAGCCACCGCGCCCGGCACATATCTAGTCATTTTGGAGTGTATGTTGGACATTGGGATTGTTACTTAGTAGAGGCTCTGGGTTACCTTTTTTTTTTTTTTTTGATACAAAGTCTTGTTCTGTTGCCCAGGCTGGAGTGCAATGGCATGATCTCAGCTCACTGCAACCTCTGCCTTGTGGGTTCAAGCAGTTCTCCTGCCTTAGCCTCCCGAGTAGCTGGGATTACAGGCCCGTGACACCACGCCCAACTGATTTTTGTATTTTTAATAGAGACGGGGTTTCACCATGTTGGTCAGGCTGGTCTTAAACTTCTGATCTCGTGATCTGCCTGCCTCTGCCTCCCAAAGTGCTGGGATTATGGTCGTGAGCCACCACGCCCGGTCTGGGGTTCTCTTTTAATCCTGTGCTCTGTGTGTGTTTGTGTGTTGTTGTTGTTATGTAATGAGTGCCTGCGATCTCCCTCGCTCTCCGAGAATTCATATCTCGAAGCCCTAACCTCCAGTGTGATGGTATTTGGAGATGAGAACTTTGGGAGATGGAGGTAATCAGGGATAGATGAGATCATGAGGATGGGGCCCTGGGTCTGATAAGATTTATGTCCTGAGAAGAAGAGATACCGGAGAGCTTATTCACTCCCTCTTCACTGTGTGAAGACACAGTGAGGAGGCAGCTGTCTGAGAGCCCTCATCAGACACTGGCCCTCCTGGAATCTTGATCTTGAAGTTTCAGTCTCCAGAACTGTGAGAAAATTTATTTCAGTTGTTATCCCACCAAGTCTGTATGGTGTTTGTTGTGGCATCCCAAGCTAAGACAGTTATTGTACTCAAACTCCAAACTGTCTCTCCTACAATGGGCAGCAGGAGTATCTACTCAGTTATTTTAGTTACCTGGGCTGCCTGGAGGCTGCCCCATGTGTACGTTCTTCATGGGTCAGCGAGAGATTTGTGTAGAGTTAATATGAAGTATTTAGGATTCCTTTTCTCGACTCTTGGAGAAACTTTCCCATCACTTTCCAGCTGCTGTTTTCACCTTGCACTGAGTAGGTATTCTGGTTCTATAAATCAGTAAGACTGTGGGATTTCTATTGGTATTTAGCTGTTCACGAGGCATAGGATGGGGACCGTCTTCAGGCAAAAAGCCTTAAAAATTGGGAAACTCACTCAATACCATTCTTTTATTCTAAGTGTAGACTCCATCTAGTTTCTGCTTGCTTTTGGTTGCTCTTCAGTGTCCTCAAGTCATTTTTATCTTTTTATTTAAAAAGATGTTTTTTAAACAGATAGAGGTGAGGTCTCGCTGTGTTGACCAGGCTGGTCTCAAACTCCTGGCCTCAAGCATTCCTCCCATCTTGGCCTCCCAAAGTGCTAGGATTACCGGCGTCAGCCACTGTGCCTGGCCTCTTTTTTATCTTTTGTCCAGAGTTTATGGTGGTTATCTGTGGGATGGCTAGCCTAATAGGACCTACTTCTCCATAGCTAGTATCTTCTTTCTAATTTTAATATATAGAATCATAGAATGTATTTATTTGTTAAAAAAAAATCTTTGATTTCCACATGTTACCTTAATAGCAGAATTTTTTAGGAATCTTTAATTTTTTCCCCAATTTTTTGCTAGCAGCATCTAGGCAGGAAGGATATGCTGGTAGTGATTTGTTTAGAGAGTGAGATGTGCTTAGGTTTACTTGTAATACATGTCCCTTATTGCTGGTAGACTGGTATAAAAATTTATAATTCAAGGAATTTTGAAGTGATCACCATGATAGTTGAAATTTGACTATGTGGCATGCATTGCGCTAAAACAACTTACATGGATCATTTTATTTAATCATCAGAGCAACATTGTGAGGTAAGTACTGTTGTTACACTGTTTTACAAGTAAGGAAGCAAAAAGAGGTTCTGAAACTTGAACAAGGTTGCACACATAGTAAACAGCAGAGCTGGGATCTTAGATCAGTCTAATTCCAGAATCTGTACTGTTTAACCACTGAAGATCAACTGATCTTTAAGATTCCCTCCTGTGCTAGCATTCTGCGGATATAGTTCCTTTTTACATTACTTGGAACATACAAATGTAGGAATTTTCAGATTTGTGTTTGTAGTTTGCCACCCCTTGGTAAAATTTGGTAGTGCAGCCTAGCAGTAGAACAAACAGCAGAGTGTAAAAAACCAGGAATTTTTGTATGTATTTATAACTAGGGCATATTTGATTGGGTGACTGATGGCAGAATTTCAAAAACTGTAAAAACTTTTTTTTATCATTAGGTAATATTTACAGCTTTCAGCTAGGGTATGTGAATGTTGGGTTTGTGAAGCCAATTCCTGTGTAACAAGTGAAGGCTGTAAATGATGAGAATGCTATGTGTGGGAAGAATATACTTACATTTGTCTGTTACATAAACAGAATGAAAGGTAGTAAGTTTTTGAAATAAACGAAATTGGTGAATGAGGTACTTTGGAAAGCTGTAGGAAATTTTCTTTTTTTTTTTTTTGAAATGGAGTTTTGCTTTTGTCGCCTAGGCTAGAGTGCAATGGCGTAATCTTGACTCACTGCAACCTCTGTGTCCTGGGTTCAGTCGATTCTCCTGCCTCAGCCTTCTGAGTAGCTGCGATTACAGGTACCTGCCACCATGCCCAGCTAATTTTTGTATTTTTAGTAGAGACAGGGTTTCAGCATGTTGGCCAGGCTGGTCTCAATTCCTGACCTCAGGTAATCTACCTGCCTTAGCTTCCCAAAGTGTTAGGATTACAGACATGAGCCACCGTGCCTGGCCAGATTTTCTTGAAACATGCTAATGTCATTGTATGTCTCTATAGACATAAAATTTAGTAAAAATCTGTGCGTATAGGAGTGACACAATTTAAGTGACTTTTAGCAAATTGTTTGCTAAAGTTTTGGGTGGATTTGCCAATGAGAAACAACTTTGGTTTCCAGCTCTTGGAAAAACCCAAAACTACTATGAGATGTAGTAGAGGGGACAATATATTCAAAGTATTGAAGGAAAAAAAAAAAAAAAAAAACCATCAACCAAGAATGCTGTACCTGGCACAGCTGTCCTTCAGAAAGGAAGGAGAGATGAAGATTTTCCCAAACCAAAACTCAGAGTTTATACCACTAGACCTGTGTTACAAGAAACGCTAACAGAATTTCTTCAAGCTGAAAGACAGGGTTGCTAATTAGTAACAAAAAGAATATGAAAAGTATAAAACTTACTGGTAAATGTAAGTACAGTTAATTTAGAATACTCTAATACCATAATGGTGGTATGAAAATCATTTGTATTTTTAGTATGAAGGTTAAAAGATAAAAACCATTAAAAATAATAATAGCAAGAATAATTTGTTAACAGATACATAATACAAAAACATATAAATTGTGACACCAAAAATTTATTAGAAACCAGGCACTGGCTGGGCGCCATGGCTCACGCCTGTGATCCCAACACTTTGGGAAGTGGAGGCAGGTGGATCACCTGAGGTCAGGAGTTCAAGAAAAGCCTGACCAACATGGTGAAACCCTATCTCTACTAAAAATACAAAAATTAGCTGGGTGGCTGGGCAGGGTGGCTCACGCCTATAATCCCAGCACTTTGGGAGGCTGAGGTGGGCAGATCACAAAGTCAGGAGATTGAGACCAGCCTGTCCAACATGGTGAAACCCTGTCTCTACTAAAATACAAAAAATTAGCCGGGTGTGGGGGTGTGCGCCTGTTGTCCCAGCTACTCGAGAGGCTGAGGCAGGGGAATCACTTGAACCCGAGAGGCAGAGGTTGCAGTGAAGCAAGGTTGTGCCACTGCACTCCAACTTGGTGACAGAGCAAGACTCCATCTTAAAACAAACAAACAAACAAAAAAATTAGCTGGGCATGGGGTGGGTGTCTGTAATTCCATCTACTCAGGAGGCTGAGGCAAGAGAATCACTCGAACCCGGGAGGCACAGGTTGCAGTGAGCTGAAATTGCACCATTGCACTCCAGCCTGGAAGACAGGAGCAAAACTCCATCCCCCCCCCCGCCCCCAAAAGAAGGCACAATGGCCCATGCCTGTATTCTCAGCTACTTGGGAGACTGAAGTAGAAGAATTGCGTGAGACCAGCCTGGACAACATAGTGAGACCCCATTTCTAGAAAAAAAAAATAGCCAGGCATGGTGGCATGTGCCTGTATTCCTAGGTACTCGAGAGTCTGAGGCAGGAGCATCACTTGAGCCCAGAAGGTTGAGGCTGTAGTGAGCTGATTGTGCCACTGCACTCCATCCAGCCTGGGTGACAGAGCAAGGCCCTGTCTTGAAAATAAATAAAAGACAGTGGTTAATAGATTTTTTTTAAAAAAGACCCAGTCTAGGTCAGGTACAGTAGCTCATGCCTGTAATCCCAGCACTTTGGAGGGCCGAGGCGGATGAATCACCTGAGGTTGGGAGTTTGAGACCAGCCTCACCAACATGGAAAAACCCCGTCTCTACTAAAGATACAAAAAATTAGCCGGGCGTGGTGGTGGGTGCCTGTAGTCCCAGATACTCAGGAGGCTGAGGCAGGAGAATAGTGTGAACCCGGGAGGCGGAGGTTGCAGTGAGCCGAGATCATGCCACTGCACTCTAGCCTGGGTGACAGAGTGAGACTGTTTCAAAAAGAAACAAAAAACAAACAAAAATAGGTAGGAGTACACTCTAACCATAAAAAGCATAGTCTAGTAAATACATAAATCAGTAACATAGTCATTTATTATCATTACAAAGTATTATGTACTGTACACAATTGTATATGCTATACTTTTATGCAACGGGCAGTGCAGGTTTGTTTTCACCAGTATCAAAACAAATACCTAAGTAGTCCTTGTGCTATGAACTTATGATGGCTATGATGTTAGTAGGCCATAGGAGTTTTTTTCTTTTTCGAGACCAGTTCTCTCACCCAGGCTGATGTGTAGTGATGTGGTCATAGCTTACTTTAACCTCAAACTCCTGAGCTCAGATGAACCTTCCTCAAACTCCTGGGCTCAAGTGATCCTCCCGCCTCAGCTTCCCAGGTAGCTGGGACTATAGGCAGGCACCAACATGCCTGGGTAATTAAAAAAAAAACAAAAACTGTTGTAGAGACAGGATCTCATTATGCTGCCTAGGTTGGTCTTGAACTCCTGGCCTCAAGCAGTCCTCTCATCTCCTCCTCCCGTGGCAAGATGCTGGGATTACAGGTGTGAGCCGTTGCACCCAGCCTGCAATAGGAATTTTTCAGCTCCCTTATAATCTTAAGGGACCACTGTTAAATATGCTGTCCATCATTGACCTCAGTGTTGTTATGTGGCACATGACAGTATGCACAAGGGAATATCATTCAATCTTAAGGAAATTCTGTTTTTTGTGACCTGGATAGGCCTGGAGGACATTATGTTCAGTGAAATAAGCCAGGAACAGAAAAACAGATACCACATGGTCTCACATCTATGTAGAATCTGAAAAAGTGAACTGATAAAAGTTTAATTTCCGGGTGGAGAGTAGAATGGTGGTTATCAGAGACTTGGGTGGGTGGGGATTACTGGGGAAATGTTGGTCAAAGGATACAAAATTTCAGTTGGGAGGAATAATTTCAAGAAATCTTTTGTACGACATGGTGACTATAGTAAATAACAGTGTATTCTTGAAAAATACTAAGAGTATATTTTAAGTGGTCTCACCACAAAAAAATAGTATGTGAGGCAATATGTATGATAATTAGCTCGATTTAGCCATTCCACAATGTATAGTAGCCCCCTTTTATCTGGTCTCAAATTCCTGAGCTCCAGCAATCTGCCCTCATTGGCCTCCCAAAGTGCTAAGGTTACAGGCAAGAGCTACTGCACCTGGCCTACTTAACATGTTTTGACACATTTTGGCACAGAGTTGTTGATGGTATCCTCATTATTATTTTCTTGCTTTCTTTCCCCTTCCCTCCCTCCCTCCCTCTCTCTTTCTCTCTCTCTCTCTCTCTTTCCCTTCCTTTTATTTTCTTTCTTTTTACAGTAAAGTGAACGCAAGTTTATTAGAAAAGTAAATAAACAAAAGAATGGTTACCCCATAGGTTGAGCAGTCCTGAGGTTATTTCTTGATTATATGCTAAGCAAGGAGTGGATTATTAATGAATTTTCTGGGAAAGGAGTGGGCAGTTCCCAGAACTGAGGATTCCTCCCCTTTTTAGACTATATAGGGTAACTTCTGGATATTACTATGGCATCTGTAAACTGTCATGGTGCTGGTCAGAGTGTCTTTTAACATGCTGATACATTATAATTAGCATATAATGAGCAGTGAGGAAAACCAGAGGTCTACTCTTGTTGCCATCTTGGTTTTGGTGGGTTTTGGCTAGCTTTTTTTACTGCAAACTGTTTTATCAGCGTAGTCTTTATGGCCTGTATCTTATGTTGAACTCCCATCTCATCCTGTGACTTAGAATGCCTAACCTACTGGGAATGCAGCCTAACAGGTCTCTCAGCCTTATTTTACTCAGCCCCTATTCAAGATGGAGTCACTCTGGTTTAAACACCTCTGACGTTCCCCTCCTCGTTTATAAGAGAATCCTTCATCCTAAGGGTTGTAGAGGGGCGAAGATCTACCTTTTGTAACAACTTCTTGCTGAATGGGGTGATGATATTCCTGCCTAATTATTAAGGTCTCTTGTATCCGTGGTAGAGGGGCGCTCATTCAGAATGCATCAGTTTGCTGAGGACCATCTATAACTGAGTTCTGACAAAACATGATATCTGAAAGATTAATGTGTTTAATAAAACATTTAGTAAGCTTATCCTGCATTCCTGTACAAAGAGTACAACAGCAATATATTCCATAACAGTAAAGCAAAATAAGTAAAACTATCCCAAGTAAAGTAAATTAGAAGACTTTCTATGAACTGGCAACTGTTGGAACTACACTGATATGGAATCACTGATTCCATTATGTGCCCAGAATTAGAATATTGATCCAGATTTTTACATTAGCCATCCCTCTTTTTTTTTCTGCACTTCAGTCAGAGATCACTGATTGGTTCACAGGAGAAAGCAAGGTCAGCCTAAATTGCAGGAAAAAAACTCAAAAACAACTGATGAGACCAGAATCTACTGATGGGTGTACCATAGTTCTCAAAAAACAATTTTTTTCTCTCTCCAATGTCCCATTTTTACTAAAGACAAATTATAGTATGACCGATTTGCTTTGTTTTACTTGGCCAGATTATCTGTATAAAGTGCAGCAAGAATAATTATTTTTCACATAGGCTTTTGAAATTGGCTTTGATGGAACTCTGTCCCATAAGGAATCTCAGATAAGACTTTTAAAGCTGCGCCCAGCGTGGATTTTTTTTTTTTTTTTTTACTTTTCTTTGTGAGACAGAGTCTCATTCTGTTGCCCAGGCTGGAGTGCACTGGCATGACCTCGGCTCACTGCAGCCTCCACCTCCGGAGTTCAAGTGATTCTCCTGCCTCAGCTTCCGTGTAGTTGGGATTACAGGTGCGCACCACCACACCTGGCTTCAAACTTCCAAGTAGCTGGGACTACAGGAGCACATCACCACACCTGGCTAATTTTTTAGCTTTTGGTAGAGATGGGGTTTCACCATGTTTTCCAGGCTACCCTTGACTTCGGTGGCTAAAACGATCCTCTCACCTTGACTCCCAAAATGTTGGGATTACAGGTGTGAGCTACTGTGCCCAGCTAGTTGTCTTTTAAATGGCTCATATCCTAGAATAATACCAGCCCCTCTTAAGGTTTTTGGTTCATAGTGGCAATCTCAAACTTGGCTTCCCTCCTCTTTGACTATTTGAAGCAATAGTGTCTACACAGTACTGTTGATTTAATAATCTAAGTCACTTGGGATTTAAATGGAATTATTCTGACGTTTTGGGGTGCCATCTTCAGACTATAGTATGTAATGAATAGTAAATAAAAAATTATGTGGTATAGGAGTGTTTATGGGCTGGGCACGGTGACTCACGCCTGTAATCCCAACACTTTTGGGGGCTGAGGCGGGCAGATCACCTGAGGTCGGGAGTTTGAGACCAGCTTGACCAACATGGAGGAACCCCGTCTCTATTAAAGAAATACAAAATTATCTGGTCGTGGTGGCACATGCCCGTAATCCCAACTGTTCAGGAGGCTGAGGCAGGAGAATCACTTGAACCTGGGAGGTGGAGGTTATGATGAGCCAAGATCACACCATTGCACTCCAGTTTGGGCAACAAGAGCAAAACTCTGTCTCAAAAAAAAAAAAAAAAAAAAAAGTTTATGTTTTTATCATGAAATTGTTCCCTTCTTATTTAGTGGGTTAACTTAATTCTTTAAAACATTTTGTTTTAGTCCCAGAAATCCTGGATAGAAAGCACTTTGACCAAGAGGGAATGTGTATATATTATACCAAGTTCCAAGGACCCTCACAGGTAAGCACACCTTTGTTACTTGTGGGATCTTCTAGAAATTTTAGTGTAAATTATATTGCTATTTCTTTATTGGAAACAAAAACTACTAAATACATTATTTGTAGTTACTGTTACTTTTTATAGTTACTGCTAATCATTTAATTTGGGAAGGATTGGGAGGAGGAAACAGCATTGAAAATCAGTATTTTGGAGTTCTTAATGCCATTTACAGCATACAATCTCTTCCTTGAAGTGTTCCTCCATCTCTAAACTCCCTCAGATCATAGTGTAGTGTTTTACAAAGGTAAGGCAGTTAAGACTCTCTCTCTCTTTTTTATTTTTTAACGGATTCACTGATACTTCGAACTTAAATTTGTGTATCTATTGGGCATCTACTGAGTATCCAACACTATGGTTCATGTTTAAGAAAGCAATATGAACCTAATAGTCATTCTTTTTATTTGCCAATATATGGATGCAGATCATTATTTACTGGAAAATCCATTGTCAGAGACTATAGGTGTCTGTGTCTTTGGTCTCTGAAATGACTTTGATAATAGAAAAAAAATAAAATTAAAGGATATTAACTTAGTAACTAAAGAAAAAGTTGAGCTCATGAAATATTTACTTAAGCATATTTGCCAAAAATATTCTTTTAACTTTTTTTTTTTTTTTTTTTTTTTTGAAACAGAGTCTTGCTCTGTCGCCCAGGCTGGAGTGCAGTGGTGTGATATCAGCTCGCTGTAACCTCCGCCTTCTGGGTTCAAGTGATTCTCCTGCCTCAGTCTCCTGAGTAGCTGGGATTACAGGCGTGCACCACCACACCTGGCTAGTTTTTTGTTTGTTTGTTTGTTTGTTTGTTTTGAGATGTAGTCTTGCTCTGTTGCCCACGCTGGAGTGCAATGGCGCGATCTCGGCTCACTGCCACCTCTGCTTTCCAGGTTCAAGCGATTCTCTTGCCTCAGCCTTCCAAGTAGCTGGGACTACAGGCGTATGCCACCCCACCTGGCTAATTTTTTGTATTTTTAGTAAAGACTAGGTTTCACCGTGTTAGCCAGGATGGTCTCAATTCCTGACCTCGTGATCCGCCCACCTCGGTCTCCCAAAGTGCTGGGATTACAGGCGTGAGCCACCGCGCCTGGCCCTAGTTTTTGTATTTTTAGTATACGGGGTTTTACTGTGTTGGCCAGTCTGATCTTCAACTCCTGACCTGAGGTCATCCACCTCTCTTGGCCTCTCAGAGTTCTGGGATTACAGGTGTGAGCCACCGCACCCAGCAAATTTTTCTTTTTTTTCTGAGGCCTAAAGATAGAAAAAAACTTAAACAAGGAAATATAAGATGTAGTTATTTCCTAACCTATGGAGCACTTCTCTTCATGGGCACTTAGAAAAAATGAAAATTAATTGACAAAAGTATTTGCAAGATTTTTGAATCTTCTTTCCTTTTCCATCTCCTATCACACTGTGTTCTCTACCCATTTGCCTTCTCTGCAACTTTCATTTCTATTAGATATATAACTCTTAGAAAAACATAGCTTAAATAGACAATTTTTGTTAACTGATGTCCCTTTATATTATAGAATATGTCACTATTCTTGTTTATAGTGGGTACGTAGTAAATATTTGTCGAATAGCGTTTCCAAAACCTTTTGTTAAATTATATAAATGTAAATTTACATAATTTAATTTTTAAAATTTCTCTTTAACATTTTAAAAAATTCTAACTGAATGAATCTTTCCCAATACACACATTTCCATTGAAAGTGTAATGTGCATGATACATTTTAAAAACTTTTAAGAAACAGAAAGTTGGATCAATAGTTAGAGTTTTAATACATTAAGATTGTCATTATTAATAACATTTGGTGGTTTTATTTTTGGCTTTTTCTCAGTGTATTGTTTTTGTTTTAAAGTATTGCTACATTCAGTCTATATGCAAAATGTTGTACCTGCTTTTCATACTACGGATATTTTATAAGAATGGTAGTAATAGTCCTGGTGCGGTGGCTCACGCCTGTAATCCCAGCACTTTGGGAGGCCGAGGTGGGCGGATCACGAGGTCAGGAGTTCGAGACCAGCCTAGCCAACGTGGTGAAACACCTTCTCTGCTAAAAATACAAAATTAGCCAGACGTGGTTGCGGGCACCTGTCATCCCAGCTACTTGGGAGGCTAAGGCAGGAGAATCACTTGACACTGGAAGGCAGAGGTTGTAGTGAGCTGAGATCCACGTTGCTGCACTTCAGCCTAGGTAACAAGAGTGAAACTCCATCTCAAAAAAAAAAAAAAAAAAAAAAGAATGGTAGTTAATATTCTGTTATTGTGTATACCACCATTTATATGCCTATTCTCCTATTGGTCAATTTAGTTTTTTTCAATTTTTAGCCATTTTAAATTTAAATTAGGCCACAATGAAGATCTTTGTGGATAAAACCTTTTTGTATTTAAGATTTTCCCCCCTTAGGTTATGTAATGCCAAAATCTTTTCAAAAGTGTTAAAGCAATATAAATGATCACCCAGTAGTGAATGAGATTGTCTGCTTTACTGAGTAATGACTAGAGTAACATTTTCCATCACCGTCAAGAAAACGTGGTAAGTAGAAAAAGGTATACATAGATATATATATATATATATTTTTAAACTGAGCATGGTGGCTCATGCCTATAATTCCAGCACTTTGGGAGACTGAGGCGAGCAAAGTCTGCCTTCCAGGTTCAAGTGATTCTCCTGCCTCAGCCACCTGAGTAGCTGGGACTATAGGCATGTGCCACCACGACCAGGTAATTTTTTTTATTTTTAGTATAGATGGGGTTTCACCATGTTGGTCAGGTTGGTCTCGAACTGCTGACCTCAGATAATCTGCCTGCCTCAGCCTCCCAAAGTGAGCCACCGCGCCTGGCATACATTTATTTAGTTTTAATTGACAGTAATTATAATAGTATATATTTTAAATTTGCATTTATTTACTATTGAGAAAATATTTTGAGTTTTTAAAATATCTTAATTTTTTAATAAATTCTGTAAATTTTTTTGATTAGTTCTTTTTGGATCATTAAAACAGATAATCTTAACATCTCTTCCAATCATTAGATTCTATGATTTATTCTGATTTCTTATTACTTATTAAAGATATGTTTTATTACAACATCATATCGCATTTCTCAACAAGAGGATAAATGACATTTCCCAAGTCACATGGCTGTTCATAAAGATGGGATTAGTATTTAAGCCTCCATAATTCAGTGTTCCAGTTCTAAAATAAAATACTGTTTTTCTTCCAGAGAAATTGTTGTTTTGCTTTATTAAAAAAATAGATTTTGTTGGTCAGGTGCGGTGGCTCACGCCTGTAATCCCAGCACTTTGGGAGGCTGAGATGAGTGGATCACCTGAGGTCAGAAGTTTGAGACCAGCCTGGCCAACATGGTGAAACCCTGTCTCTACTGAAAATATAAAAACTAGCTGGGCGTGGTGGTGGGCACCTGTAATCCCAGCTCCTCAGGAGGCTAAAGCAGGAGAGTTGTTTGAACTCAGGAGATGGAGGTTGCAGTGAGCCGACAAGGTGCCACTGCACTCCAGCCTCAGTGACAGAGTGAGACTCTGTCTCAAAAAAAAAAAAAAAAGATTTTATCATTAAGGAGTTTATTTTCTATAGTTTTATTAATTCCACTTTGCAATAGAAGTAATAAAAGCACTCAAGGTATTAAAGAAATCCAAAGCTGTTACTAAGTGTCCCCACCTTTAACCATTCATATGAGACATAATTTACAAACAGTTAGTTGGTCACTTCTTTCTACACTAGTTGAACTCTTAATTTTATATGACTTAATAATTCACTCTTGGTTCATAATTTAAAAGGTACCAAATGCTGTAAGTGAAAGTCTCCTTTCCACTACCGTGCTTTAGCTATAACTTTACCTTGCTAATAAAAAATCTGATGTTATCCATTCCTTGGAATGTCTTCCAGAAAGTTAGATATAGTCTTTGCATGTCCAAGCAGATGATTATCCTGCTTCCACCTTTAAGATATATAGTGTAGCCCACTGTGTCTGTAACTTACCTTGGTGTTCACTAGTTTGTTTTTTTTTTTGTTTTTTTTTTTTGAGATGGAGTCTTGCTCTGTTGACCAGGCTGGAGTGCAGTGGCGCAGTCTCACTGCAAGCTCCACCTCCTGGGTTCAGGCCGTTCTCTTGCCTCAGCCTCCTGAGTAGCTGGGATTACAGGTACCCGCCACCATGCCCAGCTAATTTTTTGTATTTTTAGTAGAGACGGGGTTTCACCGCATTAGCCAGGATGGTCTCGATCTCCTGACCTCGTGATCTGCCTGCCTTGACCTCCCGAAGTGCTGGGATTAACAGGCGTGAGCCACCTCGCCTGGCCACTAATTTGTTCTTAATTGTTGCAACCTATTTAATTATGTCTGAATTACAATTTGTTTTAGTAATCCCTTATTGAACATTTTAGGTATTTTCACTTTTTCTTTTGGCTGTTAGGGAAAAAAAATGCTGCAGTACAATTGTACCTTGTACAATTTTCATTTTATATGTATACTACAGATGTGTTTTAGCCTATGCTTGTAGAACTGGAATTAGTGTGTGAGAGTCAGTGTTTTTTATTTTGACGGATATTGCCAAATGGCCTTCCATAAGGATTATGTAAATATATACTCTCACCCACAGATACCAGACTCTCTCTGTATTCTCACCAAGATAGTGTCTTTTTTTTTTTTTTTTTTTTGAGACAGTTTCTCGCTCTTTCTCCCAGGCTGGAGTGCAGTGGGGCATGATCATGGCTCACTTTAGCTTCGACATCCTGTGCTCAAGGAATCCTCCCACCTCAACCTCCCTAGTAGCTAGGACTATAGGCCTGTACCACTATATTTTTTTGTAGAGATGGAGTTTTGCCTTGCCGCCCAGGCTGGTCTTAAGCTCCTGGACTCAAGCAATTCACCTGCGCCTCCCAGAGTGTTGCAATTACAGGTGTGGACCACCATACCCGGCCAAGATAGGATCTTAAAATATGCTTTAAAAATCTTTTGTAATCAAATAATCTTTTTATATGTGTGTTTTCACTATGAACTATCTGTTCATTTAGTTTTCCTTCATAATATTGGATCTTAAAAAATTGATTTGCTGGATGCAGTGGCTCACGCCTCTAATCCCAGCACTTTAGGAGACCGAGGCAGGCGGATCACCTGAGGTCAGGAGTTCAAGACCAGCCTGGCCAACATGATGAAACCCTGTCTCCACTAAAAATACAAAAATCAGCCAGGCATGGTGGCATGTGCCTGTAATCCCAGCTGCTCAGGAGGCTGAGGCAGAGGAATCACTTGAACCTGGAAGGTGGAGATTGAAGTGAGCCGAGATTGTGCCACTGCACTCCAGCGGCCTGGGTGACAGAAAGAAACTCTGTCTCAAAAAAAAGAAAAAATAAAACAAAATTAGCCAGATGTGGTGGTGCACACCTGTAATCCCAGCTACATAGGAGGCTGAGGCAGGAGAATTGCTTGAACCCGGGAGGCAGAGGTTGCAGTGAGCCTAGATCACGCCATTGCACCCCAGCCTGGGCGACAAGAGTGAAACTCTGTCTCAAGAAAGAGAGAAAAATTGATTTGAGGAAGCTCTTTATATATTAGAGAACTAACCCTTTGCCATTTTTTTTTTTCTGTTTGTCTTTAGACTTTATTACTGACAGATTTTTGCCACATATAAGTGTTGTATTTTTATGTAGTTAAATCAGTCGGTCTTTTATAGTTTCTGGATTTTATATCACAACTAATTATATTGAAAATATTGAAACTGTCAGTTAAAAAATAGTTACTTGAATTGTAAATCAAGGTATACGTGATCTATGGTATCTACTGAAAAATTAAGCTAGGTATATAATTTTTCTTTGTTTTGTACTTTATGTATTTTATATACTTTAGTTTAAAATCAGAAAGTTTTTCCCCTGAAATAATTTATTTACCTTTTTGTGTTCAATAGATGCCTTCCAGGATGTCAAATTTGTCAGCAACTCGTCAGGTAAGTTTAACATAACTATACTGCACAAATTTCAAAAATAAATAAAACTAATCTGTTAGAAATATGAGTTAGAACACAGTGGCATGAAACTCACATGCTATTATATTTGATGGGTACTTTACCTAGACTTGGAAGGTGAAGGGTCAGTCAAAGCTGTTTGAAACTCAGGTGAAGCTGCCTAAGAAGAGTTGGAAAGTTGTGTCCATTGGGCAGAAGTTGAAGGACAGGAATTTTAGGCAGCGAGAGCAGTGTGTGGGAAGGCCTGATAGTGAAAGACATCATGGTTCTGTCAGGAAACTGCAGAATGTAAGATGGAGATTTGAGAGATTTGGGCCTAGAACAATGAGAGTTTCAGTTACTCTGCAAGGCTTTTCATTGCACATACTTTTGATTTCATGTTCCAAGGATATTGTACAGGCAATTACTAACATGCTAGATGATGATGATGATGATTATTTTGAGATAGAGTCTTGCTCTGTTACCCGGGCTGGAGTGCAGTGGAACAATCTCGGCTCACTGCAACCTCTGCCTCATGGGTTCAAGCAATTCTCCTGCCTAACCCTCCCGAGTAGCTGGGATTACAGGCACGTGCCACCATGCCCCGCTAATTTTTGTATTTTTAGTAGAGATAGGATTTCACCATGTTGGCCAGGCTGGTCTTGAATTCTTGACCTCAGGTGATCCACCCAACTCAGCCTCCCAAAGTGCTAGGATTACAGGTGTGAGCCAGCATGCCCTATCGGGGAAAAACCCTAAGCGTCTCGGCTGGTTTGAGAAATAAAGGGAAAGTACAAGAGAGACATTTTAAAGCTGGGTGTCCGGGGGAAACATCATACGCTGGCAGGTTCCGTGATGCTCCCCAAGCCGTAGAACCAGCAAGTTTTTATTAGTGATTTTCAAAAGAGGAGGGAGTGTATGAATAGGGTGTGGGTCACAGAGATCACATGCTTCACAAGGTAATAGAATCTCACAAAGCAAATGGAGGCAGGGTGAGATCACAGGACCACAGGATGGGGCAAAATTAAAATTGCTAATGAAGTTTTGGGCATGCGTTGTCATTGATAACTTCTTATCAGGGAACAGGGTTTGAGAGCAGACAACCTGTCTGACCAAAATTTATTAGACAGGAATTTCCTCGTCGTAATAAGCCTGGGAGCGCTACAGGAGACGGGCTTATTTCATCCCTTCGGCTTCGACCGTAAAAGCGGCCGCCTTAAGGGGGCAGTCTGTAGACCTACCCTCAGGGCGCATTCTCTTTCTCAGGGATGTTCCTTGCTGAGAAAAAGAATTCAGCGATATTTCTCCTATTTGCTTTTGAAACAAGAGAAATATGGCTCTGTTTGCCTGGCTCACTAGCAGTCAGAGTCCAAGGCTATCTCCCTTGTGCCCTGAACATTGCTGTTATCGTGTTCCTTTTTTTAAGGTGCCCAGATTTCATATTGTTAACACACACGCTCTACAAACAATCTGTGCAGTTAATGCAATCATCACAGGGTCCTGAGGTGACATTCATCCTCAGTTTACAAAGATGACGGGATTAAGAGATTAAAGTAAAAGCAGGCATAGGAAATCACAAAGGTATTGATTGGGGAAGTGATAAGTGTCCATGAAATCTTCACAGTTTATGTTCAGAGATTGCAGTAAAGACAGGCAGGCATAAGAAATTATAAAAGTATTAATTTGGGGAACTAATAAATGTCCATGAAATCTTCACAATTTATGTTCTTCTGCTGTGGCTTCAGCCGGTCCCTCCGTTCGGGGTCCCTGACTTCCCACAACGTCGCCCGGCCGATTTTATTTTTTGTAAGAGTAGTTTCCTTTTTTAGATTGGATTGGAAGAAAATAGACCAGTTACTAAAGTTTTGGAGTGATTCTGGCAAAAAGATGAGAACCTGAAGTAAGATGTTTTTGACAATGAAGAGAAGTAGGCATACTTGAAGGGATTAATGAGATAAATGCAATAGGATTTGGTTAATGTGAAGACAAGGGAAGACTTGAGCATGGTAACTACATTTCCTTCTTAGGCAACTGAGTAAATTATAATATGCTGTAAGGTCTGATGAGGAAGTATGAGAGGAAGAAGAGAAAGTCTCTGGGTGGTAGGCTAGGAATAAAAGTACATAGAATGAGTTTATTTTAGATATGTTAAAGAGTTTTTCAAAGAAGTTCATAAAAACAAAAACAAAAAACCTGACAGGCTGGATGTGATGGTTCATGCCTGTAATCCCAGCACTTGGGGAGGTTGAGGCAGGAGGATTGTTTTGTTTGAGCCCAGGAGTTTGAGACCAGCCCGGGTAGCAGAGTGAGACCCTGTATCTACAGAAAAAAAAAAAAAAAAGAAGAAGAAAAGAAAACCACACACAAAAATCTTGGCATGGTAGCATGTACCTGTAGTCCCAGCTACTTAAGAGGCTGAAACGGGAAGATCATTTGAGCCCGGAGGATTGTTTGGGCCTGGGAAATTGAGGCTGCAATAAGCCCTGATCACCACTGCACTCCTGCCTGGGCAACAGAGCAAGACCGTGTCTCCAAAAAAAAAAAAAAAAAATCAACAAAAAGACCTGACAGTCTTTCATATTTGCCCTTATAGGCTTAACCATATCCAGTCCTATTCGTTTCTTCTTATAGATGGTGAGGTTCACCTGGTGTCTCTTGTTTGACGAGGCCAAAGAGTTTCCTTTATTTAGCATTTCATATAGTGCAGCTTCACTGAACATGAATTTTCTCAGTTTGGTCGATCTGAAAATATGTTCCTTTTATTTTCATGTTTGAAGAATGTTTGCACTGGACATAGAATTCTGGGTTGTTATTTTATTGCAGCAGGTTTTTTTTTTTTTGAGATGGATTCTTGCCCCGTCACCCAGGCTAGATGGAGTACAGTGGCGTGATCTCAGCTCCCAGCAACCTCTGCTTCTCGGGTTCAAGTGATTCTCCTGCCTCAGCCTCCCAAGAAGCTGGGATTACAGTCACAAACCACCACACCTGGCTACTTTTTGTATTTTTAGTAGAGATGGGGTTTTACCATGTTGGCCAGGCTGGTCTCCTGACCTTGTGATCTGCCCGCCTTGGCCTCCCAAAGGACTGGGATTCCAGGTGTGAGCTGTTGCGCCCGGCCCATTGCAGCACTTTAAAGATGTCGTTGTTTTATCTTGTAGTTTTTGTTTCTAATGAGAAGGCAACTGTCATACAGTAGTTGTCTCCCTGTGTGGAATGGGTCTTTTTTTTTATCTAGCTACTTTAAAGATTTTTTTTTCTATTCCTTTGGTTTTCAGCAGCATATCTATAATATGCCTAAGAGTTATTCTCTTTGTACTTATTCTGCTTGCGTAAATATTTGCACGTTCAAATTTTTTACCTAATTGAGAAGATTTTTTTTTTTTTTTTCTTTGAGATAGTCTTGCTCTGTTGTCCAGGCCTGAGTGCAGTGGCACAATCTTGGCTTACTGCAACCTCTGCCTCCCAGGTTCAAGCAATTCTCCATCCTCAGCCACCCAAGTAACTGGGATTACAGGTGAATGCCGCCACGCCGGCTTATTTTGTGTTATTAGTAGAGATGGGATTTTACCTTGATGGTCAGGCTGGTCTAGAACTCCTGACCTTGTGATTCGCCCGCCTCGGCCACCCAAAGTGCTGGGATTACAGGCATGAGCCACTGCGTACGGCCAGGAAGGTTTTTTTTTTTTAAATTAACTTTTTTTTTTTCTTTATCTGATGTATTGAATAATTTCTATTGATGTTCAGGTTCACTCACTCTTATTTCTGCAGTCTCCATTATGCTATTTTGTCCATACAGTGAATTTTCTTTTTTTTTTTTTTGATAATGGAGTCTTACTCTGTCGCCCAGGCTGGAGTGCAGTGGCGCAATCTCAGCTCACTGCATACTCCGCTTCCAGGGTTCATGCCATTCTCCTGCCTCAGCCTCCCGAGTAGCTGGGACTACAGGCGCCCACCACCACACCTGGCTGATTTTGTGTGGTTTTTTTTTTTTTTTTTTTTTAGTAGAGATGGGGTTTCACCATGTTAGCCAGGATGGTCTTGATCTCCTGACCTCGTGATCCACCCGCCTCAGCCTCCCAAAGTGCTGGGATAACAGGCATGAGCCACCACGCCTGGTCCATCCAGTGAATTTTTTTTTTCTTTTATTTTTATTTTTATTTTTATTTTTGGAGACGGAGTCTCACTCTGTCGCCCAGGCTAGAGTACAGTGGTGCGATCTTGGCTCACTGCAAGCTCTGCCTCCTGGGTTCACGCCATTCTCCTGCCGCAGCCTCCTGAGTACCTGGGACTACAGGCGCCCGCTACCATGCCCAGCTAATTTTTCACTGTGTTAGCCAGGATGGTCTCAATCTCCTGACCTCGTGACACACCTGCTTCAGCCTCCCAAAGTGCTGGGATTACAGGCATGAGCCACCACGCCTGGCCCATCCAGTGAATTTTCTTTTTTCTTTTTTTTTTTTGAGATGGAGTCTCGCACTGTCGCCCAGGCTAGAGTACAGTGGCGCGATCTTGGCTCACTGCAAGCTCTGCCTCTTGGGTTCACGCCATTCTCCTGCCACAGCCTCTTGAGTAACTGGGACTACAGGCGCTCACCACCATGCCCGGCTAATTTTTCACTGTGTTAGCCAGGATGGTCTCGATCTCCTGACCTCGTGATCCGCCCACCTCAGCCTCCCAAAGTGCTGGGATTACAGGCGTGAGCCACCGCGCCCGGCCCCATCCAGTGGATTTTCGTTTCACACATTACATTTTTCAGTGCTGGGATTGCTATTTGATTCTTTGTTATAGTTTCCATTTCACTGCTGAGATGTACCCTGTGCGCTCTCATTGTGACTGTCTATTCCTGTATGTCCTTCAGCATATTTATCATACCTGCATTAGAGTCTTTGTCTACTAATTCCAACATTTGCATCATTTAGGGTCTGTTTCTGATGACTGCTTTTTTTTCTTCATCTTTTAAATGTATCTGTTTTTTTTTTTGTTTTTCGAGATGGTGTCTTGCTCTGTTGCCCAGGCTGGAGTGCAGTGCTGTGATCTTGGCTCACTGCACCCTCCGCCTCGAGGATTCAAGCGATTCTCCTGCCTCAGCCTCCTGAGTAGCTGGGATTACAGGCGTGTGCCACCACGCCCGGCTAATTTTTTATATTTTTAGTAGAGATGGGGTTTCACTATGTTGGCCAGACTGGTCTGGAACTCCTGACCTCAGGTGATCCACCTGCCTTGGCCTCCCAAAGTTCTGGGATGGTGTGAGCCACCGTACCCGGCCAGTAATTTTTTATTATATATTGTTGTTCTGGAGTAAATAATTTTCCTGTAAGGAGTGTTCGGTTTCTTTCTGACAGGTGATTAAATTAATTATTGGTAGATTCTTTTGTCCATTCAGGTTTGATTTTTTTCTTTGTTAGGACAGTTCTATTTTGAACATAGTCCTAGGATGTGGACCTTCCTCTTAAGTTACAGGTTTTTTTGTGGTCTGAACTGAGTGTTCAAGGGGTTCAGTTACGTCTTTTCACGCTGAACTAAAACTGCTGTGTCTTCCAGATCTTTAGGACCCAATTATCAGACCCACACACAGCAAGTGATTGCCGCTAGGCATCACGGAATCTCTCATAGATCCACCTTAGACCATGGCCAAAGACCCATGGTGAATCCCCATGTGAGATTTTTTTCCTTCTTGTCTTTATGGATCCATTTTCTCTGGTACTCTGCTACAAATTCCAGCTGTTTCAACAGCCTAGAATTCTGTTCTCTACTTCCTTGCTTGGCTCGGTGACTACCATTTTCTGCCTAGGTGTCATCTCTATGATTGAGAAATTTCCCCCAAGCTTGTGCAATCATGGGGGTTTACCTTATGTATTTCCCCCATTTCAAGAATCACAGCTCCATGTTTCTTCTTGTTTAATGCCTGAAACAGTTATCTCATGTATTTTGTTCACGTTTGTGTCAGGAATCTCTGAGACCACATTCCATGATTTAGCTAGAATGAATCACAAGACTTAGCATGTAGTGGTACTCTTTATAAGATTTAATAAGTGTTATGTTATCTCTGTTGAGGAAGTTTCCTCCTTTCCTAGTTTTCTGACAATGCTTATAATGAATAGGCATTCAGTTTTGTCCAGTGCTTGTTTTCCTTTTTGTGGAGAACGAGGTCTTGCCATATTGCCAAGGCAGGTTTTAAACTCCTTGGTTAAAGCTATGCTCCCACTTATGCCTCCTTAAGAACTGAATTGGAGGTGTGAGCCACCACGTCCGTTTCTTTTTCCTTTTTGGGGGGAGTGGGGAAACTGGGTCTCATTCTGTGGTCCAGACTGGAGTGCGGTGGCACAGTCACTGCAGACTTCACCTCCTGGGCTCAGGTGATCCTTCCCCTTCATCTTCCCAAGTAGCTGTGACCACAGGTGCATGCCACCATGCCTGGCTAATTTCTGTATTTTTTTGTAGAGGAGGAGTTTTGCCATGTTGTCAGGTTGGTCTTGACTCCTGAGCTCAAGTGATCCTCCCACCTTGGCTTCTCAAAGTGCGAGGGTTACAGGCACGGGCCACTGTGCCTGGCCTAGTCTTTTCTTGTAATGCTAATACTTTGCCTTTTTTTCTTTTTTCTTTTCTTGAGATGGAGTTCCTTTTGTTACCCAAGCTGATCTAGAACTCCTGGCCTCAAGCAAGTCTTCCTACCTCAGCCTCCTAAGTAGCTGGAATTACAGGCTGGTTTTGTTTTGTTTTTGTTTTTCTCCAAAGCAGAATGACTCTCACCTCATGAAATGAATTGGAAAATGTACCCACTTATGATTTTTTTGGAAGAATGTGTGTAGAATTGTTATTTCCTCCTAAATATTTGATGAAATTCACCAGTGAAGGCATCTGGCCTCAAATTTTCTTTGTGGGAAGGTGTATTAATGATTTTTTTTTTTTTTGAGACAGAGTCTTGCTGTATTGTCCAGGCTGGAGTGTTAATTTATTTTCCTGTTCAATTTTTCTCGTTATTCTGACTTCAGTTTATCAGTTTTATTTATCTTTTCAATGACAAGCTTTTTGTTTTCTTGCTTTCTCCCACTGTTTTTCTCTTTTCTGTTTCATTGTGTGTGTTTTTTTTTTTTTTTTTTGAGGTGGAGTCTCACTCCGTCAGCCAGGCTGCAGTGCAGTGGCATGATCTTGGCTCACTGCAATCTGTCTCTGCCTCCTGGGTTCAAGCAATTTTCATGCCTCAGCCTCCTCAGAAGCTGGAATTACAGGCACCTACCAGCACACCTGGTGAATTTTTGTATTTTTGGTAGAGACGGGGGTTTCACCATGTTGGCCAGGCTGGTCTCGAACTCCTGACCTCACGCAATCCACCCGCCTCGGCCCTGTGAAGTGCTGGGATTACAGGCATGAGCCACCGCGCCTGGCCCATTCTGTTTTCTTTATCATATCTTTTCTTCTGCTTACTTTGAGGTTAATTTGCTCTTATTTTTAGTTGTTTTTTTTTTTTTTTTCTTGAGACAGAGTCTCGCTCTGTATCCCAGGCTGGAGTGCAGTGGTGCGATCTTGGCTCACTGCAAGCTCCGCCTCCTGGGTTCACACTGTTCTCCTGCCTCAGCCTCCCGAGTAGCTGGGACTACAGGTGCCACCACGCCCGGCTAATTTTTTATATTTTCAGTAGAGATGGGGTTTCACCGGGTTAGCTAGGATATTTTTAGTTTTTATGGTAGAAGTGTAGGTTGTTTTTTAAATGAAATTTTCAAAAACTTTATTTGGAAAATTATTATTAGTATTATTTATTTATTTTTCGAGAAGGAGTCTTGCTCCGTCGCCAGGCTGGATGTGCAGTGGCACAATCTTGGCTCACTGCAACCTCTGCCTCCCGCGTTCAAGTAATTCTCCTGCCTCAGCCTCCCGAGTAGCTGGGATTACAGGCATGTGCCACCACATCTGGCTAATGTTTTATATTTTTAGTAGAGATGGGGTTTCATTATGTTAGCCTTCATCATGCTCGTATTTTTTTTCTATGTAGTCTTTTTTTCTTTAATTTTTTCTCTTAGAAACAGAGTCTTACTATGTTGCCAGACTAATATCAAATTCCTGGGCTTAAGCAATCCTCCGGCCTCAGCCTCCCAAAGTGCTGGGATTATAGGCATGAGCCACCGGGCCCAACAAGCATGGTCTTTTTTAAAATTTTAAAAAATTTTTAGTAGAGACAGGGTTTCACTGTGTTAGCCAGGATGATCTTAATCTCCTGACCTCGTGATCCACCCGCCTCAGCCTCCCAAAGTGCTGGGATTACAGGCATGAGCCACTGTGCCTGGCCTGTCTAGGTCTAATTTAGTGCTTCTGATTTAATGATACTGTTTTTGAGGACTCTATCATAAGCCTTCTGTGGTACGAGATCTCTACTCTGGCTGGTGGGAACATAAACTGTTCCCTGCCCTTTATGAGCTTCAGAAATTGTTTCGGCTGTTGCTGTCTAGTAGCTCTTAACTTTGCCTTAAGTAGTTATTTATTTATTTATTTATTCATTTATTTTGGGAGACCGAGTCTCACTCTTTCGCCCAGGCTGGAGTGCAGTGGCCCAATCTCTGCTCACTGCAGTCTCTGCCTCCCAGGTTCAAGTGATTCTCCTGCCTCAGCCTCCCTAGTAGCTGGGATTACAGGTGTGCACCACCATGCCCAGCTAATTTTTTGTATTTTTAGTAGAGACGGGGTTTCACCCTGTTGGCCGGGCTGGTCTCAAACTCCCGACCTCAGGTAATCTGCCCACCTCGGCCTCTCAAAGGGCTGGGATTACAGGCGTGAGCTACCGCACCTGGCCAAGTAGTTATTCTTCCACATGCTTAAGGAGGCCCTTCTGCAGATATTTGCAACCCTCCTCTTCTTGTTTTCTACCTCACAAACTCTAAGCTGCCTTGGCTTCTTCAAACTCTGATCTGATTTTAAGATTGTATCAAATCAGTGAGACTGCCCAGCTCCATTAGATTCCTACTTTTGGTGTTACAGTTCAGTATGTACTTCTGGGTAGAATGCCATCCATATTTGTACCCTAGCTTCAGACACCATTGATCACCCTTTTGTCACTGTATAGATTAGTTCACATTTTCTTGAATTTAGTATACATGGAATCATGTAAATATATAATCTTTGGTGTCTAGTTTCTTTCACTCAGTATGATGATTTTGAGATTTATTCATTCTCTAGTATCATTAGTGGTTCATTCATTTATTTATTGGATGGTATTTCTTTTTCTTTTCTTTTCTTTTTTTTTTTTTTTTGAGTTGGGGTCTTGCTTGCTCTGTCATCCAGGATGAAGTACAGTGGTGTGACCAAGGCTGACTGCATCCTTGCTGGGCTCAGGCAAGCCTCTCACCTTAGTCTCCTGTGTAGCTGGGACTGCAGGTGTATGCCACCACACTTGGCTGATTTTTAAAACTTTTTTGTCATGTCAGGGTCTTGTCGTGTTTCTTAGGATGGTCTTGAACTTTTGACCTCAAGGTCCTCCAGCATTGGCCTCCCACAGTGCTGGAATTACCCACATAAGCCACACCCGGTGTAAATGCTATTCTGTTATATGCCTATACCGTGTTTTGTAGATGCCTCACGTTAAATTTAGATGATGAATTCATCTTAGACTAATTATGCTATTTCAGTGCTATAATGAAGGTATTAATATATAGATATCCTAAAATCAAAAAGCTTATTTTTTTACTATTTGTCGGTTCATTCATTTTTAATTTCATTTTTTCATTAACTCTAATTTTTTGAAAGGTATTTTAATCATCTCACCTTTTTCTTTTAGGTGTTTTTGTGGTCGCTTGGTCAAGCAACATGCTTGTTTTACTGCAAGTCTTGCCATGAAATACTCAGATGTGAAATTGGGTGACCATTTTAATCAGGCAATAGAAGAATGGTCTGTGGAAAAGCATACAGAACAGAGCCCAACGGATGCTTATGGAGTCATAAATTTTCAAGGGGGTTCTCATTCCTACAGAGCTAAGGTATGTCACATATTGGATTTTTCTTCATTTATGTTGTTATTTAAATAATAAATATCACAATTTGTGTAGCAACATTGACAAAAAGTTGGTCTCAGTAATTTGTTTGCATATTTTAAAGTACAAAGGTACATACAAATATAGAATTGTATCTTTCTGGTGGATTGAACCTTTCATCATTATAAAATATATTTTGTTTCTTGTCATTTTTCTTGACATGGTTTGCTTTTTCTGGAATCAGTATAGTTAAGCCATCTTTTTTCCTTTTTGGTTTTAACCTTTTACGTTTAAGAGGTTTCTTTTAATTGTTTTTAAAAAAGTTATCTGCTGTGTATTTAAATTTAAATTTACCATTATGTTATCTATTTGTCTCACTTTTTTCTTTGTTTTTTTTCTTATGTTATTTTGGATTAAGTATTTTTTATTATTTTCTTACTCCTTTATTAGCATATTATTTATACAGTCATCCTTCAGGGGGCTTGGTTCCAGGACTTCCCTCAGATACCAAAGTCTACAGATATCATAGTATGTGGATGTAATCTATGCACACCCTCTTATGTAGTTTAAATCATCTCTAGATTCCTTATAATACCTAATATAGGCCAGGCACAGTGGCTCACGCCTATAATCCCAACACTTGAGAAGGTGGGAGGATGGCGTGAGGCTGGGAGTTGGAGACCAGCCTGGGCAAAATAGTGAGACTCTGTCTCTACTTAAAATAAAAAAATTAATAAAATGCCCGATAATGTAAATAGTCGTTTAATTGCATTGTTTAAGGAATAATGACAAGTAAATAAAGTCTATACATGTTTAGTATAGGTTCAATTTTTTTTCTTGAATATATATGATTCACCATTGATTGAAACCATAAACGTGAATCCCACGGATACAAAAGGCCTACTATACATTCTTTTTCTATTCTTTTTTTTTTTTTTTTTTTTTTTTTGAGATGGTGTCTCACTCTTTTGCCCAGGCTGGAGTGCAGTGGTGTGATCTCGGCTCACTGCAGCCTCTGCCTCCTGAGTTCAAGCGATTCATCTGCCTCAGCCTCCAGAGTAGCTGGGACTACAGGTGTGTGCCACCACGTCCAGCTAATTTTTTGTGTTTTTAGTAGAAACGAGGTTTCATTGTGTTAGCCAGGATGGTCTCCATCTCCTGACCTCGTGATCCGCCTGCCTTGGCCTCCTAAAGTGCTGGGATTACAAGCATGAGCCACCACGCCCGGCCTCTTTTTCTGTTCTTTAGAAAAAGAATATTATAGGTCGGGTGTGGTGGCTGATGCCTGAAATCCCAGCACTTGGGAGGCCAAGGCGGGTGGATCACCTGAGATCAGGAGTTCGAGATCAGCCTGGCGAACATAGTGAAACCCCATCTCTACTAAAAATACAAAAACTAGATGGGCATGGTGGCACAAGCCTGTAGTCCCAGCTACTTGGGAGGCTGAAGCAGGATAATCACCTAAACTTTGGAAGTGAAGGTTGCAGTGAGCCGAGATCGCGCCACTGCACTCCAACCTGGGCGACAGAGCGAGACTCTGTCTCAAAAAAAGGAAAAAGAAAAATAATACTATAATAAATGTGATAAAATGCTTTTTTTTTTGAGACAGTCTCGCTCTGTCGCCCACGCTGGAGTGCAGTGGCGCGATCTTGGCTCACTGCAAGTTCCGCCTCCTGGATTCATGCCATTCTCCTGACCCAGCCTCCTGAGGAGCTGGGACTACAGGCACCTGCCACCACGCCCAGCTAATTTTGTGTATTTTTAGTAGAGACAAGGTTTCACCATGTTAGCCAGAATGGTCTCGATCTCCTGACCTCGTGATCCGCCCGCCTCGGCCTCCCAAAGTGCTGGGATTACAGGTGTGAGCCACCGCGCCTGGCCGATAAAATGCAGTTTTTTAACTTGTTATGTGCAGTCATGCATCACTTAAGAATGGGGATATGTTCTCAGAGATGTGTTAAGCAATTTCGTTATGCTAGCACCATGGAGACCGTGGAGTGTATTCAGACCTAGATGGTATAGCCTACCATATGCCTAGGCTATATGGTATAGCCTATTGCTTTTAGGCTGTAAACCTCTATGGCATGTTATTGTACTAAATATGGTAGGCAGATGTAGCACAGTGGGAAATATGTGTTTAAATATATCTAAACAAGAAACAGGTACAGAAGTATAGTATAATATTATGGAACCACTGCATGTATGCATGCAGTTCATCATTAATCAAAATGTGTGGCACATGACTGTACTATAAATTAGTCCTTTACCACTTTTTCAACAATGCAAGAACCTTTGGAATATTTGAAACTGCATTTATTTCTCTTAAGACTTATGTGTTCTTGTCAGCATAAATTTTGTTTATTTTAAACCCCTAAAATATAGTTATTATTTATTTAGATTTGAACATTTTAATCTTGGCGTGGTGGCTCATGCCTGTACTCCCAGCACTTTTGGAGGCCTAGGCAGGAGGATTACTTGAGTTCCAGGACTTTGAGACCAGCTTGGGCAACATAGTGAGACCTTGTCTGTACTAAAATTCAAAAATATTAGCTAGGCATGGTGGTACACGCCTGTAGTCCCAGCTATTTGGGGGGCTATAGCAGGAGGATCACTTGAGCCTAAGAAGTTGAGGCTGCAGTGAGCCCTGGACCATGTCACCAAACTCTAGCCTGGGCAACAGAGCCAGACCTTGCCTGTAAAACAAATAACAACAAAAACCATTTTAACCTCTACATTGTTCTGCCTGCCTCTGTGTTCTGATGAGAAAAAACTGTGCCAAACAGTGAGCTTATCATCTCTCCAAGTTTTTCTTTTCTCCTGGATCCCGATCCTACAAATTCTCACTGCGTTTGTGCCCTGCTAGTGTCTTTTTTTTGCCCAAGCTGGAATGCAGTGGCGTGATCTCAGCTCACTGCAACCTCCGCCTCCTGGGTTCAAAAGCAAGAGATTCTCCTGCTTCAGCCTCCCGAGTAGCTGGGGTTACAGACAGGGTTTCACCATGTTGACCAGGCTGGTCTGGAACTCTTGACCTCAAGTGATCCACCTGCCTCCGCCTCCACCTCCCAAAGTGTTAGGATTACAGGTGTGAGCCACCATGCTCGGCCACCTGCTCATGTCTTCATGCAGGTGTTGTTGTTCTTTTTTCTAGTTCTTCTAGTTCCTGGGAACAGAGTAGGTCCAAACCAACCTAGCCTATCATTGTAGGAAGTGGAATTTCTCATTTATTTCTAATATAGTATTAAAAACATTAACTTTAGACTACTTCTCTAATACTACTTTATGTGCCCAAATATAATAATGAGTTAAACAAAACTGATACAGAAAGACTTACTATAGAACAAATCTGGCTGGGCACAGTGGCTCATGCCTGTAATTCCAGCACTTTGGGAAGCCAAGGCGGATGGATCACCTGAGGTCAGGAGTTCAAGACTAGCCTGACCAACATGGCAAAACCCTGTCTCTACTAAAAATACAAAAATTAGCTGGGGCTAGTGGTGCATACCTGTAATCCCAGCTACTCTGCTTGGGAGGCTGAGGCAGGAGAATCTCTTGAACCCAGGAGGCATTCCAGCCTGGGCGACAGAGCGAGACTCTGTCAAAACAAAACAAAACAAAACAAAAACAAATCCTATTGACAAAGCATTCTTTGTCTGGTTTGGTAGCTTATGCCTGTAATCCTAGCACTTTGGGAGGCTGAGACGGGCAGATCACTTGAGCCCAGGAATTCAAGACCAACCTGGGCAACATGGTGAAACCCTGTGTCTACAAAAAATACAAAAAAAATTAGCCATGCTGGGTGCCATGTGTCTGTAATCCCAGTACTTTGACAGGCTGAGGTGGGCAGATCACTTGAGCCCAGGAGTTCAAGACCAGCCTGGGCAACATGGTGGTGAAACCTTGTCTGTATAAAAAAATACAAAAAAAAAAAAAAAAAACCATCCAGGGTCCGTGTGTCTGTAGTCCCAGCTGCTTGGGAGGCTGAGGTGGGAGGATGGCTTGAGCCTGGGAGGCAGAGGCTGCAGTGAGCTGAGGTGACGCCACTGCACTCCAGCCTGGGCAACAGAGCCTGACTGTGTCTCAAAAAAAACAAAACAAAGCCAAAGTATTCTTAAGGGACTCTGGAGTCTTCTACTCAGTTTTATGGAATTCTGGGATTTTTTTGGCTTCATTTCTTTTGCTTTTTTTTTGTTTTGAGATGCAGTTTCACTCTTGTTGCCCAGGCTGGAGTGCAATGGCGCAATCTCGGCTCCCTGCAACCTCTGTCTCCCGAGTTCAAGGGATTCTCTTGCCTCAGCCTCCCAAGTAGCTGGCATTACAAGCGCTCACACCTAGCTAATTTTTTGTATTTAGTAGAGACGGGGTTTCACCATGTTGGTCAGTCCGGTCTTGAACTGTCGACCTCAGGTGATCCACCTGCCTCAGCCTCCCAAAGTGCTGGGATTACAGGTGTGAGCCACTGTGCCTGGCCTCTTGGCTTCATTTGTTTGTCAGTACTGAGATTTTCAGTGGTGTTTGGTCTTTGTAAAGGAATGGGAAATACATCATTTTGCAAATAAGGTTTCTTATAGATGATTTTTAAATGTCTCAATGTCTGAATATTTGAAGTTTCTTATGAGCTACTTCATATATGTGCTTGAGGCCAAGAGAATGAATTAATGTGAGTATAGCAAGTATGTCTTGTGATATCACTTAAACAGGAAGTTAATTTTTAAAATCTTTCAAACCAGAAGGAGTTATCTCACATGCAATAGCTTTTTTTTTTTCTATTTTTCTTTTTCTTTTTTTATTTTTTGTTTTCGAGACGGAGTCTCGCTCTGTTGCCCAGGCTGAAGTGTAGTGGCGCGATCTCGGCTCACTGCAAGTTCCGCCTCCCGGGTTCACGCCATTCTCCTGTCTCAGCCTACCAAGTAGCTGGGACCACAGGCGCCCACCACCATACCTGGCTAATTTTTTCTATTTTTTAGTAGAAACGGGGTTTCTCTGTGCTAGCCAGGATGGTCTCGATCTCCTGACCTCATGATCCGCCTGCCTCGGCCTCCCAAAGTGCTGGGTTTACAGGCGTGAGCCATCACGCCCAGCCTTTTTTTTCTATTTTTCTATAGAAAGATGTTTTCAAAAATTAAACTGGAGAATCCATCCGAACACCATGAAATGTTGATTATGATTTTCTGATTATTTCTCAGTCTGATCAAATCCAGTTCATTACAGTGAAGAAAATAATCATCTATATTAAATGTGTCTTTTTAAATTTTACTCCATAGTCGCAATTCGTTATTTGGACTAGATTGTTGCCAAACTTTCAAACAGATAATCAGTATTTGCCTCTCTTCGTAGCAAGAGCCTTAGAAGCCTCCATTTTTTTCTCCCATAATTCCCTTTTTTTCCTTTTCTGATCCTCTTCAGCCAGTCTTAATGCTTCTCACTCACTGTGTAGTCATAGTTAAAGAAGGCAATAAATACTGCAGGTACCTTGGTAAATTGGGTCAGTGGTAATTGAGTTTAAACGGAAAGAGTAACATTTGTGTTTAAATGTTTAAAAGTTAGTTTTACTGTTTCTTAAGATCTCACAGAATTATTTTTTTCAACTTTAAAATCATTTGCTATTGCTTATTCCTTGGAGTATAAATATATTGAAAATAGCCTGTGAAATCTCTTTTTACATAATCTGGTTCATATAAAATTTTCCAATGTCATATAATGTCACATGAAACCTGTGAACATGTTCAATTATTTTGGCCTTTTAAAATCTTTTTCTAGTATGTTAGGCTGTCATATGACACCAAACCTGAAGTCATTCTGCAACTTCTGCTTAAAGAATGGCAAATGGAATTACCCAAACTTGTTATCTCTGTACATGGGGGCATGCAGAAATTTGAGCTACACCCACGAATCAAGCAGTTGCTTGGAAAAGGTCTTATTAAAGCTGCAGTTACAACCGGAGCCTGGATTTTAACTGGAGGAGTAAACACAGGTAATGTGATGATTATACCAATTTTATTTAGTGTGTTTTATTTTTTATTTATTTATTTATTTTTTGAGACAGACTCTCACTTTGTTGCCAGGCTGGAGTGCAGTGGCACAGTCTCGGCTCATGGCAACCTCTGCCTCCCAGTACAGTAATATTTTGAGGTATTATCACATATATAAAGGCCCTGTCTCCAACCACAGTCATATTTTGTGGTATTGGGAGTTAGGGGACACAATTCAGCCCATAAGAAGTAATAATGGGCCAGGCATGGTGGTTCATGCCTATAATCCCAGCACTTTGCGGGGCTGAGGTGGGAGAATTACTTGAGCCTAGGAGTTCAAAACTAGCCTGGGCAACATGGTAAGACACTTTCTACAAAAAAAAAAAAATATTAGCCAGGCATGGTGGTATGTGCCTACCATCCTAGCTACTTGGGAGGCTGAGGTGGGAGGATCACTTGAGCCCAGGAGGTCAAGGTTGCAGTGAGCCAAGCCATGATCACACCACTACAGTCCAGCCTGGGCAATAGAGTGAGACCCTGACTCCCTCCCTAAAAAAAAAGAAGTGATAATGAGGAGTTACATGCTCTTTGGAACTGCCTTTTATACTTTTCTCTCTCATTTTTGACTGAAGTAGACTTTCGTCATTGTTTATTGTGTGTGTGTGTGTGTGTGTGTGTTTTGCGTATGGTCCTGTGCCACGGAGCTGCATTCTTAATTTTTTCTAAATGATGTGTAGAGCAGTAATAAAAAACCTACTGTTACTTAGAGGAGAAATGCAAAAATAGACTAGACCTACTAACATTAAAAAAGTTAGTGTTGTATGTGTTTCTGGCATTTGTAGTGATTTGATATTGTGGGATTTAGTGGTTTTTGTTCCTTTTTGGTCCTTGTGTATTCTTTCGTAGGTTTGGCTATGACCTTGTTTGAAGTTTGTTGTGACTTTGTTGCCTTATATCTTGTATGTGTAAAGAAATATATCACATATTATAGTGTTACAGATTGAGCACAGGATTGTTCTGAACACAATAAAGACTGTAATCCCAGAGCTTTGGAAGGCTGAGGCATGAGCCCAAGAGTTCAAGACCTACCTGTCTCTACCAAAAAAAAAAAAAAATTAGCTGACTGTCTTAGCATGCACCTGTAGTCCCACCTATTGGGGAGGCTCACAAGGGAGGATCGCTTGAGTCCAGGAGTTTGAGGCTGCAGTGAGCCGTCATTGCACCACTGCACTGTTTCCTGGGTGACCCTGTCTTTAAGAAAATAAAAAAACAAAATGAGTAAACTTTTTTTATGAGCAGGTGTGGCAAAACATGTTGGAGATGCCCTCAAAGAACATGCTTCCAGATCATCTCGAAAGATTTGCACTATCGGAATAGCTCCATGGGGAGTGATTGAAAACAGAAATGATCTTGTTGGGAGAGATGTAAGAATTATTTTTAAAATTTCTTATGTTTGAAATTATATATAAACAAAATTATAGTAAGAATAGTGCCAGTTTAAAATATTCATTTTACTTTTCAAGTTAAGTTTAAAAGGTATTTTCCTGAGGTTTACTTCTGATTTTTTTGAAAATGAATAAACATAAATAATTCATAACTATAAATAAGTTCATAAATATAAATGCTGTTGTAGTGTTGGCACATTTTGCTTTCAGTCTTTTATGTATAAAATTATTTCACATTTTCCATATATGCTAGTCTTTGTAATTAAATTTTTAATGACTATGTGACATGAGAATTAATTTTATTCTCACTAAGAATAGGGAATAGGAGTTAAATCCTAGTGTTTTGTTTGAATAGGTTAAAGACTTGTGAATTGGTTATAGATATTTATCAAGACTGTTAAAAAGAATTACTGGCTGGGTGCAGTGGCTCATGCGTGTAATCCCAGCACTTTGGAGGCCGAGGTGGGCCAATCACTGGAGATCAGGAGTTCGAGACCAGCCTGGCCAACATGGTGAAACCCCATCTCTACTACAAATAAAAAAATTAACTGGATGTGGTGGTCTTTGCCACCTAGCTACTTGGGAGGCTGAGGCGGGAGAATTGCTTGAAACTGGGAGGCAGAGGTTGCAGTGAGCCGATATTGCTCCACTGCATTCCAGCCTAGGTGACAAAACATCACTCCATCTCATACATACATACATACATACATACAATTACTGAATTATAATGATCACTTTCAAGTGTTATTAAATTTCTGATGTCAGTTTTAAAGAGTCTACTCATGGCTAAAATATGACTGACATTTTATTGTTTTTTATTGTCTTTTTTTTTTTTTTTTTTTTTGAGATGGAGTTTTGCTCTTGTTGCCCAGGCTGGAGTGCAGTGGTGTGATCTGGGCTCACTGCAACCTCCACCTTCTGGGTTCAAGTGATTCTCCTGCCTCAGCCTCCTGAGTAGCTAGGATTACAGGAACCCGCCACTACGCCTGGCTAATTTTTGTAGTTTTAGTGGAGACGGGGTTTCACCATGTTGGCCAGGCTGGTCTTGAACTCCTGACCTCAGGTAATCCACCCACCTCGGCCTCCCAAAGGGCTGGGATTACAGGCATGGGTCACTCTGCCTGGCCACAATATCTTTTATATATTGTAGTTTATTCACTTAATAATCTGATAATAATTTCTTTGCACTATTTACTTATTTAATGCTTCTGTCTTTGCATGTGATGATGAAATACGTAATTCCACAGTATGGGTCAAGATATAATCACATATTTCAACCCATTATTGATTAATCTTCAGCTGCTTAAAAGCTTATGCTTTTTGATATATTCTCTGTGATATCGTATTTCTGCATGTAAAATAGAATTTTACTTCTTACTTGTCTTTATGGATTATTTCAAAATTTATTTTACATCATATTGTATTTAATCCTGCTCACTAACTCCTTTGTTTGCTATTGTTTAGGTGGTTGCTCCTTATCAAACCTTACTGAACCCCCTGAGCAAGTTGAATGTTTTGAATAATCTACATTCCCATTTCATATTGGTGGATGATGGCACTGTTGGAAAGTATGGGGCAGAAGTCAGGCTGAGAAGAGAACTTGAAAAAACTATTAATCAGCAAAGAATTCATGCTAGTAAGTGAATTCATAAATTTGTTACTGTTGAAATTGTTCTGGGTTGTACTAATAGCTAAATTCAAAGAAGGTAGAATGTTCTTTGAAGTGCTCTTTCTTACATAGCAAGATAACATGTGAAACAACCAACAGTGGTTGATCTTAGACAAAATGATAAGACCAAGGAAAAGAGGTCAAAATTGGGTACTCGGTTATCAAGGCTAAAACCAAAAAAGGTTCATTGGAAGTTCTGTTATTGCAATTCCATTTCAGCCCAAGGAATTCATAAATATTCCTTTTTTTTGTTTTTTGAGACGGAGTCTTGCTTTGTCGCCCAGGCTGGAGTACAGTGGCGTGATCTTGGCTCACTGCAAGCTCCGTCTCCCAGGTTCACGCCATTCTCCTGCCTCAGCCTCCGGAGTAGCTGGGACTACAGGTACCCGCCTCCACGCCTGGCTAATTTTTTGTATTTTTAGTAGAGATGGGGTTTCACTGTGTTAGCCAGGATGGTCTTGATCTCCTGACTTTATGATCTGCCCATCTCGGCTTCCCAAAGTGCTGGGATTACAGACGTGAGCCACTACGCCTGGCCCATAGATATTCTTAATGTGTGATTTAGTCCAATACATGGCTGTGAAATTCAAAATTGAAAACTAAAAGGGAAAAAAATCACTGAAAGAAATAAATCAGCTTAAAATGAGTATCACTGTTTGGCTAAATATGCCTTAAAAATTGTATTCCTGGGACTGATTTTTCTTTCTAACTGTCTGAATTTTCTGGTTCAACATCTACATTTTTATTTCAAATAAAGGAAAATTTGTAACCTAAGAACCCCAAGAAGTTGAGCTCTGTGACAAAGTGAAATAGAAATTTAAAAACTACAGAACAGTGTTTATAGATTATGGTGGAGTCAAAGCTTTTGCTAAAAGTTAAGAATGGGCTGGGCATGGTGGCTCACGCCTGTAATCACAGCACTTTGGGCGGCTGAGGTGGGTAGATTACCTGAGGTCGGGAGTGCTAGACCAGCCTGACCAATGTGGTGAAACCCTGTCTCTCCTAGAAATACAAAAATTAGCCAGGCATGGTGTTGTGCGCTTGTAGTCCCAGCTTCTTGGGAGGCTGAGACAGGAGAATTGTTTGAGTCCAGTAGGCGGAGGCTGCAGTGAGCTGAGATCACGTCACTGAATTCTAGCCTGGGTGACAGAGCAAGACTCCATCTCAAAAAAAAAAAAAAAAACAAAAGTTAAGAATTGTTTATAGTCCTATAGCTACCTTTTGTTTTTTTCTTTTTCTCAGTGCACCACAAGTTACTGTAAAAGCAAAAATTTGTATTCTTCACTCATTTTTTTCTGTTGCTCTTCTAGAGATCTTGGAATTTTATTGATCAGTTCCAGTTATGTAATACTGTCATCAATTTCTTCTTTAATTTTTAATTTTTTTTTTTTTTTTTTTTTTTGAGTTAAGAGTCTTGCACTGTTGCCCTGGCTGTTGTGCAGTGGCCCGATCTCAGCTCACTGCAACCTCCGCCTCCTGGGTTCAAGTGATTCTTGTGCCCCAGGCTCCAGAGTAGCTAAGATTACAGGCACTCGCCGCCATGCCCAGCTAATTTTTTGTATTGTTGGTAGAGAGGGGGTTTCACTATGTTGGCCAGACTGTTCTTGATCGCCTGACCTCATGATCCGCCTGCCTCGGCCTCCTGAAGTGCTGGAATTACAGGCATGAGCCACTGCACCCAGCCGTCCTTTTTTTTTTTTTTTTTTTTTTTTTTTTGAGATGGTCTTGCTCTGTCGCCCGGGCTGGAGTACAGCAGCCCAATCTCGGCTCACTGCAACCTTCGCCTCCTGGGTTCAAGTGATTCTCCTGCCTCAGCCTCCCAAGTAGCTGGGACTTCAGGCGCTTGCCACTATGCCTGGCTACTTTTTTGTATTTTTAGTATAAATGGAGTTTCACCGAGTTAGCCAGGATGGTCTCCATCTCTTGACCTCATGTTCTGCCCGTCTTGGCCTTCCAAAGTGCTAGGATTACAGACATGAGCCATTTCTTTTTTCTTTTTTACAAACCTTTCATATGGTGTTTGAGAAAGTCATTAATTTTATTTATTTATTTATTTATTTATTTATTTATTTATTTATTTATGTGATGGAGTCTCACTCTGTCACCGGACTGGAGTGCAGTGGCATGATCTTGGCTCACTGCAGCCTCTGCCTTCTGGGTTCAGGTGATTCTCCTGCCTCAGCCTCCCGAGTAGCTGGGACTACAGGCGTGTGCCACCACGCCTGGCTAATTTTTTGTATTTTTAGTAGAGACAGGGTTTCACCATGTTAGCAGGATGGTCTGGATCTCCTGACCTTGTGATCTGCCTGCTTTGGCCTCCTGAAGTGCTGGGATTACGGGCATGAGCCACCGCACCTGGCCAAGACTGTCATTAATTTCTATTTTAATGTCTCATTTGGAATCAGAAATATATGTTTTAAAAATGAATAAAAATCCATGTTAGAAGTTCAACTAATGTATTAAAAAGCAAACTAAAAAATTTGTGTTTTACATTTCTTGTCAAGAGCTCAATAAAATATGGAAAACAAATTTTTACTTTTAAGTAGTGAATATATACATTATTTGATGTCTATTATATATTGGATTTTCTATTTTTGTCATTTAGAGAACAACCTTTAAGATAGTGACAAAGTATTCATTATTTAATATGTGAACTGATATCAAGTGGTGTGCTTAAAGTCAAGTCAACATAGTCTTAGAAATTATGTTTCTACTTTTTTATTTTAATTTTTTTTTTTTCAGTAAAATCTGAAATTAGAGTACTGTATTTTGCCTATTTTTTTTTCTTGGAAAGAAACTTGCTTGTGATGAAATAATTTTTTAATTTAACTTTGCTCTTTTTAGGGATTGGCCAAGGTGTCCCTGTGGTGGCACTTATATTTGAGGGTGGGCCAAATGTTATCCTCACAGTTCTTGAATACCTTCAGGAAAGCCCCCCTGTTCCAGTAGTTGTATGTGAAGGAACAGGCAGAGCTGCAGATCTACTAGCATATATTCATAAACAAACAGAAGAAGGAGGGTAAGTGTATGACAACATTTTAATTTTATTTATTTATTTATTTATTTATTTATTTATTTATTTATTTATGATACAAAGTCTTGCTCTATCTCCCAGCCTGGGTGGAGTGCAATGGTGCAGTCTTGGTATACTACAACCTCCGCCTCCCAGGTTTAAGCGATTCTCCTGCCACAGCCTCCCAAGCAGCTGGGATTACATGCATGAACCACCACGTCTGGCTAATTTTTGTATTTTTTTTTTAGTAGAGATGGGGTTTCACTGTCTTGGCCAGGCTAGTCTTGAACTCCTGACCTCAAGTGATCCACCCACCTCAGCCTCCGAAAGTGCTGGGATTACAGGCATGAGCCACCGTGCCTGGCCCATTTTAATTAATTTTTTAAAATGGCTTGTGGTATTTAGAATACGGTGTTGGATTCCTTCCTGTGTTTTGTGAACATGAAAATTTTAAGTTTAATACAATACTTTGTTAAGCGTTGAGGAAATAGCCTGACTCATATGTTATTGGAAGAAATTAAAATAAAACCATCTTCATGGAACACAATTTTGTAAGATCTATCAAACCTAGAGGCACTTATCTTTTAATCTAGTAGTTTCATTTCTGGGAATTGTTCCTACAGGTGTACATCTGTGAAATAATATATGTATAAAGCTACTTGGGGTTCTTTGTAAAAGATTGAAACAAAATAGATCATGAGAAGACTAGATTAGTTATGGTGTATCTATACAAAGAAATGGTTTACAGCTGAGTAAGGATGGTTTTAAGGAGATTACCAAAATATGTACATGCAAAAAGGAAGATGTAGAGAAGCATATATATTGTGCCACTTTTTATATAGAATAAAAGGACAGAGGATAATTATTTGTATATGCAGAAAGATGTCTTGGAAAGTTATATAAGTAAATGATTCCTGAAAATAGTTGTGATAGAACTGGGCAGATGAAAGACAGTGGGAAGGAGACTTTCACTATTAATTTTAATATTTTAGCATTTTATGTTTTCTACTATATTTTTGAGCCATGAAAATGTATTAAATATTCAAAAAAGAAAAATGTGAGTGCCTATGTTTAAGAACATTGTGGTGGAATACTAGTTTTTACATCATAATATCTTCAAATTATTTTTATACAATATCTTATGTGAGTACTGATATTGCCACATATACTTTTTAATAAAATTCACAAAGTAATTCAAAGAGAAAAACCACTCCATTTCATTTATTTTCCTTCTAAGATTTGTGTTGGGAGTCTCATGAAGGAGAAAATAATCCCACCCAAGGTGAAGTATGTAATATTAATGCATTGTTTTCAAAGGCCTTACGTGAATCTACCTGTACTTCATATTGATCTTACAAATAATGGAAGATGAAATCAGTGAATTATGTTTCCTTTTATTCCAGGAATCTTCCTGATGCAGCAGAGCCTGATATTATTTCCACTATCAAAAAAACATTTAACTTTGGCCAGAATGAAGCAGTTCATTTATTTCAAACACTGATGGAGTGCATGAAAAGAAAGGAGCTTGTGAGTGGATTTCAGCTGATAGGCCTTTTTTTCTTTCATTCAAAATACATTCTAAATTGGTGAAATACGTTTGTTTTTATATGGATTTTAAACTTTGAAATTTTTATTAACCATAAAAATATGTCATTTATTGGTCTGTTCAAGTTGAGAGGTATCGTAGAAGGAGGCCTGTAGTTTTTTATATGGTATTGAGACTGTGTATTTGTGCTTCTGTTTTAGGGAAAGTTTTAGGAAAAGTAACTAGGTCTCAACAGATAATGTTCGGTACCAACGAAGAACTGTAAAGAGTTGTTTATGGTTTCTGTAATAAAATATTTGGAAAAAAATTTTTAATGTGCTTAAGCCTATTAAATTAAAGGTCAGTGCTGCTTTGTTTCAGTCATGTAAACATGGGCTTAAGTTTTCAGAGATAAAATTTTTTAGCAAGCCTATAAATAGATATATAACATGATTTGATTTGCTGTATTTTTCATTGCAAGTTTTTGTAAGCTATGAAATAAAGTTGACCAAAAATTTTGTATTGGGGTTATAATAATGTTTCACTTTCTTTTCTTTGTTTTTTTGTTTGTTTGGTTTTTGGTTTTTGGTTTTTTGAGACAGAGTCTTGCTCCATTGCTCAAGCTGGAGTGCTGTGGTGCAATCTCAGCTCACTGCAGCCTCCGTCTCCCGGGTGCAAGCGATTCTCTCCCGCCTCAGCCTCCCAAGTAGCTGGGACTACAGGCATACACCATCATGCCTGGCTAATTTTTGTATTTTCCCTAGAGACAGTGTTTCACTGTGTTGGCCAGGTTGGTCTCAAACTCCTAACCTCAGGTGATCCACCCATCTTGGCCTCCCAAATTGCTGGGATTACAAGCATGAGCCATGGGCCTGACCATCTTTCACTTTATGAAAAATGTTATTAAATTACAATTTCTGAAATGGTGCTGTGTTTCAAGTAATTTAAAGACATTTACAGTAAAAAGATTGACCAAAACAAACATTTATCTTTCAAGAATACATACATTATGTGAACATGTAAATGTTCATTCTGTGGAAGGAACTGTAGGATTTATTTACCCTGATAAAGAATCTATAGCCTCAGCCCCTAAATTTCTTACTCTAGTAAGGGCCATAAGATAGGTCAGAATATCATATGAAACCAAATATTTTTAGTATTTTTGCCATTTTATTTGGTAAATGATAAAGTTTTTTAAATTTTTTGGGTTTTTTGGTTGAAATAAAGTTACTAACTGTATACATAAATATATTATGTGTATGTATGTTTATGTATGCATAATACATAGATTCCTAGATGTGTGTGTGTGTATATATATATATATATATATATATATTGCCCCCCCCATAGAGTTTGATATTACTGGGTCTTATGATGCCTTTGTTTTAAAAATATAAAGGCATAATGTTATGAATTTATCTTTAAATAGATCACTGTTTTCCATATTGGGTCAGATGAACATCAAGATATAGATGTAGCAATACTTACTGCACTGCTTAAAGGTAAGCCTCTAAGAACTTTTTTATTTGTAAAACCTTTTATTTATTTTTTGTATGGATGTGTGTGTGTATATGTGTATATGTGTATGTATGTAAAATATAGAAACTTTTAACATGGCTAAATACTTGCAAAGTGAATTTTCAGTCATTTTTCTTTGTGAAAAATACAATGTTGGTTTCCTTGGCAGTAAGGTAACTTTTGATTTAATCTTGTAGAATTTAAAAAATAAAAGTTTTTAGCAAGGTTTATGCCACCAAACCTATTTAATAGTCCTATTAAGAATGTCTAACATCCTGAGCCAGGCACGGTGGCGCACACCTGTGATCCCAACACTTTGGGAGCCAAAGCAGGAGGATCACTTGAGGCCAGGAGTTTAAGACCAGCCTGGACAAGATAGACCCATCTCTACAAAAAATTTAAAAATTACCTGGGCATGGTGGCATGTGCCTGTAGTCCCAGCTACTTGGGAGGTTGAGGTGGAATCACTTGAGCCTGGAAGGTTGAGGCTGCAGTGAGCTGTGATAGTGCCACTGTACTCCAGTCTGGGCAACAGAGCAAGACCCTATCTCACAGCAAACAAAAATTAGCTGGGCATGGTGGTGTGCACTCTGTAGTCCAAGCTGTTCAGGAGGCTGAAGCGTAAGGATTGCTTGAGCCTAGGATTTGAGGTTACAGTGAGCCATTATCACACCACTGCACTCCAGCCTGGGTGAGACCAAGACCCTGTCTCTAAAAATAAATTAAAATGTGTCACTTTCTTAATCAGCTGAAAAATAAGTGTTTAAAGGTTATAAAGCATTAGTTGATAGAACTTAAAGATAGGATTTTAAAACATACTGTCTTCATTATGAAGGGAAAGTTTGAAAACTAGTGGTATCTTCTAGGACTAAGGGATTGAAGCACACACACACACTGATCCTCTCATTGTCTCCCCAAAGACATCCAACAGATATAACAACGTTATAGTGAAATATTTTCTCAGAAATTAGGAACTAAGACAGTATCCCATCTATCTACCTGAAAGTTAGTATAGAGTGATGTGCCAGGAACCCATCACATTAAGAGGATACTGTCCTTTTATTTACAAGAATTTTCTTGCATATTAGACCATAATAAATTGCCAATACATTAAGCATTTTTAAAATACTGTGATAAAATATATTTATATCATCTGGGATCATGGTATCAAGAGATCACAAGTGATAGGAAACCTAGAAACCAAAAAGGAAAAAAAAATAATAAATGGGATTGCATAAAAATAAGTAAGGCTGCGTCCGCTGACTCACACCTGTGATCCCAGCAATTTGGGAGACTGAGGCAGGTGGATCACTTGAGGTCAGGAGTTCAAGATCAGCCTGGCCAACATGGCAAAACCTCATCTCTACTAATAATACAAAAATTAGCCGGGGGTGGTAGTGGGAGCCTTTAGTCCCAGCTACTCTGGAGGCTGAGGCATAAGAATCGCTTGAACCTGGGAGGCAGAGGTTGCAGTGAGCCAGGATCACACCACTGCACTACAGCCTGGGTGACAGAGTGAACCTGTGTCTCAGAAAAATAAATAAATAAAAAGGTTATAAAGAAAGTACCATATTCATTAATTATTTACCATGTACCTGTGTATTAACCACTGTATTTAAGTGGTTTACATTATCTCATTTTATTCCTACGAGTCAGATTTCCTGTGGTTTTACTCATTTTATAGATGAGGAAACTAAGGAATAGAAATGTTGAAGTGGAGGGATCAAAAAGAGCTGTTAAAAATTAATAAGAGAAAGATGACTACCTCGTGGAAAAATGGGTCAGAACTTATGTAATAGATAATTAATAGAGGAATCCAAATACTTAGAGAAAATGTGGAAGGATGGCCAATGTTACAGTAATACATTTTGGGAAGGCTGAGACAAGCAGATCGCTTGAGCCCAGGAGTTTGAGATCAGTCTGGGCAACTTGGCAAAACCCTGTCTCTACAAAAAATACAAAACTTAGCCTGATGTGGTGCCATGCACCAGTGGTCCCAGCTACTTGAGAGGCTGAGGTGGGAGGGTCAGTTGAGCCCAGGAGGCAGAGTTTGCAGTGAACCAAGCTCACGCCACTGCACTCCAGCCTGGACAACAGGGAGAGACCCGGTCTCAAAAAAGAAAAGAAAAGAAGGAAACTCCCCTCTCCATGGCACATGGAGAAATGGTTATGGTTATACCCCTCCCCTGGTGGATGGTAGAAGCGATCTGAAGTATTTTGGAGTATATCAAAAACCTTGAAGTATATATCCTTGTATCTAGTAATTTGACTTCTAGAATATCATCCTATTTGAATATTCAAGCATGTGCACAAAAACATACTCAGCAAAAAATTCAAAATAACTTGAATATCTACCATTTGAAATATTTGTTAAATTGTGGCTCACCTAAGTATATATGAGGTAGATTTATATATAATTTTAAGAAGAACCAGGGTACGATATCCAGGTACATAAAGCAAGCTACTAACACTTTTGTAGTATGAACCCATTTTTGAATAAAAAATGGAAAGTTTATGTATGAGCTTGTATATGCACAGAAAAGTACCTGACAGGCTGTTTTCAGAATCCTGATAGTGCTCTCTCTGTGATAGAAACAGTTCATCTTTGTTTTCTTCTCATTTTTCTGCATTTCTAAATGTTTGCAATGAATGGGAATATGTTGTTTATAGTTGGAAAGGTAAAGTTCTTAACCCTGGGGCTTATCTCTCTGAGGCAGGCTACTTCTGAATGGTGGCTGACACCAGCTGTGTAAGTTAACTAAAGAATGGTGGGGAGATGTCATAAGTGTTCGTGCTGGGCACTGTGGCTCACACTTGTAATCCCAGCACATTGGGAGGCCCAAGTGGCAGGATCACTTGAGGCTGGGAGTTTGAGACCCGCCTGGTCAACAAGTGAGACACTCTCTCTACATAAAGTTAAAAAATTAGCTGGGTGTGGTGGTGCTCATCTGTAGTCTCAGCTACTCAGAAGCTAAGGCGGGAGGTACACTTGAACCCAGGAATTTGAGGCTGCAGTGAGCCATGATCACTTTTGCACTTCATCCTGAGCAACAGACCAAGACCCCATCTCTTTAAAAAAAAAAAAAAAAGTGTTCACCTTTTAATGGAGATAAATTAATTGAACCTGTCAACTATTTTCTTTATTCGATTAGGTACTAATGCATCTGCATTTGACCAGCTTATCCTTACATTGGCATGGGATAGAGTTGACATTGCCAAAAATCATGTATTTGTTTATGGACAGCAGTGGCTGGTATGTAAATAATCTACATACACAATACAATTAAATTACACTAAGTAATAAAAAAGTATTTGCGGGAACTGTGAACTGACTTGACATTTTACTTTTCTGTTCAAAAATAGTTTAGCTAAGTATTTCTACACCATTCCGATCCAGTTTAGGATTTAATATATGCCTCTAGATAAAACCTTATTTTTTTATAGAGTATATAGATCTCTAAGAATCTTAGAACTGAAAGAAGCTTTGGAACTCATGCTCTGTATACAAGAGAATCCATTCTAGCATTCCCCCTGATGTTTAGACCTATTCTTTTTTTAATCTTCCTCATCCTACTAAATGGGAACAACTTCTTCCTAGTTTCTAAGATGAGAATCTTTAGTGTTTTACTTGTCTCTTTCTCATGTATTCCAATCCAATTCCATCTGTAAATCTTGTCAGATCTACTTTCAAAATACCTAATTTTATCATCCTGGTCTAGTCTATCATCATCCTTCTTTTGTGTTATTTCAGTAGCATACTTTTTGGTTTCACTTCTCTCATACTTGCTGTCCTTTTACAAACAGGAGATGAATCACATTCCATTTACTCAGAGCATAATCCAGAGCCTTACATGCTACTACTATCCGCTTTGCTCTTTTTTATCTAACCTTGTTGGCGTTCTTGCTCTTCTTTGAACATATCAAGCATGCTCCTATCTCTAGGCTTTGTACTTGCCTGTCTCTCTATCTTAACATTCTTCCCTAGATACCCACGTGGGCTTAATTCCTCCTATCTTTCTGGCCTCTAACCAAATGTCTCCTCTTTGGACTTCCTCTGTCCACCCTATTTTAATAGCATCCCCCGAAACCAGCATTCTTCCCTGCTATTTTTTCCTAACTTTTGTCGCCATCTGACAAACCATATAATGTAGCTATTATTTATTGTTTGTTTGTCTTTCTCCTAGAAAGTAAACTTTCTGAGGGCAAGAATATTTTTCAGTTTTGTTTACTATTGTATTGACAGCTTGGTATGTAGTAATCACTTAAAATTTTGTTACATGTCGGAATCAATAGGAGGCTGGGCAGATTAAATGTTCGTCTGTACCTTGAAGTATTACCAGCCTTTACAGAGGACGAACTAGATCCTTTTTGTCCACATAGTAAATATAAACAGTAAATTGCAGAAAAGTATGCACAGTATGATCTTAATTGTGGCAAATTCTCCTTATGAATGTACAAACATTCATGCATATCTACATGTACTGTGGAGTAATAGTACCTTTCTAAAACTGTTAACATAGGATTCATCTTGGAGAGATGAGGGCTGGAGGAGAGAAAAGTTTTATTTTATACCATTTTGTAGTGTTTGATTTTTTTTTTTTTTAAACCATGGAATTATATTTCCTATATAGCAATAAAAAAACAGTTTATTTAGTCACTTCTCCTCTTGCAGGACTACAGAGGAAAAAAATTAATGTTAATCATTTGTGGTGATGACTATAACCAACCTTATTTTTCCCTTGAATAATTTCACTGGATTTTGTTCTCCTCAGATGTAAAGGCTTGGATGAAGCATTTATCTTCTGTGTATATGTGGTTTGTCTGATGGATTTCTTCTGCATAATGTTACCTGTTTGATTTTGTGCTTCTTGCTAAACTTAGAATTTGCAGAACAGTTATTTTTCTTTTTTCTTCTTACTTGCCAGGAGTTCAGTATGCATTGAGTGATTGAGGAAATGCTCCTTACAAAGCAGACACTTTTTAAATGGTCTCTTTTTTCCCCCTCAGATATGACAATTAAGTTTTTGTTCTAGGGCAGTGATTATAAACACAGATAGAATGTTCATGTTTTAAAAACAATAATTTTGTTATATCTCCTTTTATTCCACTAAAGTGAAATGTCATAATTACATAAATTAAGAATATATGTATAATGCCCTAACTGTAATAAGACAGAAAAAATGATTTATAATAAAAAATAAATTTTTCAGTATACAAATATTCAAGATTGGCAGTATAAAACACATAATAAGTCAGATGCCTGCAGCTATAATAAGAATGAGTGTAAATGCTGCAGTTATACATACTAATACAAGTATGTCGTTGGTAACTTAAATATCCTGGGGAACAGATAAACATCCTTTGCAAGTGTAGGACAAAGAAAGATCAAGTGGGCACTAGAATAATGTTCGAATATTACTGTTAGAATAAGTAATAACATCAGGATTATTTGTATGTGATAAGAGAAAGAAGGAAATAATCTTAAGTAAAATAGTAGTAACATGCCATGATAAACTACAGCCTATTAATGTAGAGAAAACTAATTAGTATTATTTTCTTGGAAATCAGGCCTTATATTTAAGCATGTGAAAATATTTTCCTTGTGACAGAATTGAGTATTGAAAAATGTCACAGAAAACATACCTTGTATCTTTAAATGCCATCATGTAAAAGGCATACATTTCATCAGTATATACTTAAAATAGGCCTAGGTGTGGTGGCTCATGCCTCTTAATTCCAGTACTGTGGGAGGCTGAGGTAGGAAGATCACTTGAGGTCAGGAGTTTGAGACCTGTCCCTATTAAAAAAAAAAAAAATGAAAAAAGGCAGGTACAGGGGTGCACACCTGTAGTTCTTAGCTACGTGGGAGGCTGAGGTGGGAACATCCCTTGAACCCCTGAGTTTGAGGCTGCAGTGAGCTATGATTGTGCCACTGGGTGACAGAATGAGACCCCGTCTCAAAAAATGGAAAGTATATACTGAAATATCATGAAGACTATATCCTTGCTAGGTGATGTAAATTGAAGATAGATTGGAGAAAGAAATGGTAATACAAGTTCCTCTAGAGAAGTTGTGTAGTTGTGTGTTAAACCTCTGAAGATAGAATAAGATTGGAAAATAATGGGTAAAAAAACCAGTGGTTTTGTATTGATTTTTGCCACAAAGATGTTTTTAGTAATGTGGTACTAAATTTTTAAAAATACACAGAAATATACAAAATATTAAAAAATATACAGACTATATTAAAACAATCTTTATCAATAAAACTCAGTGAAATACCTACATTTTGTGTCTCTACTAATTTACCAGTATTTGATTTGAAAGTCTGTTGAAGTCTATAAAATAGGCTTTAATATATAAAGGACCGCTACAAATGCTGAATGATACAGATGTGTTATATTAAGCACAAATGACATAAGTTGTACTGCTGTCAAGTGATTTCTTTTCCCTAATGATGAATGATTTCTTTTAAAGTTCTGAAGAAAACTAAGTACAATCTTGCCTGACTTATCTGTTGGTTGTATTTTTGGAAAATTCATTGTAGAACAAAAACCATGATGAAATACTTAGTGTTCATTTGTAAGGCAGAATTACTGGTTTTTCACTCATGAACATCTAACAGGATAATAAAAAGTTGTGTGGGATGTGGGATAGTTTCTTTCTGAGTAGAATTCTCCAGCATATTGCTTGATTTCTGATGTCCCTTGACCCTACCCATTAAATGTTAGTAACAGCACTAAATTATTGAAATAATCCTTACCACAAAACCTTCCCTAAACACCGAGAGCATTGCTTTAAGGTATTCTTTCCCGAGATTTAATTGATGATGGATTCTGTTTTTTCCCCCATGTAACATTTATTCTCCTACAGAAGTAGTGTTTGTGGAATATTCTTTAAGAAATGTTGTTCTAGAGAGGTCTTTTAATCTATTCCCTAAACACCTAAAGTCTTACTAGCTTTTTACTGTGTTGCATCTTTCTAATTTTGTTCTAAAACTGTTGGGAACAAATTAAATATAAATCCTAAGGACTTAACATTTAAAAGTGTTTGTATAATTAGAATATGTGAACTATATACTTATTAAATTTGATACTCCTAGGTTGGATCCTTGGAACAAGCTATGCTTGATGCTCTTGTAATGGATAGAGTTGCATTTGTAAAACTTCTTATTGAAAATGGAGTAAGCATGCATAAATTCCTTACCATTCCAAGACTGGAAGAACTTTACAACACTGTAAGTCTATGTTAAAATTCTTTATTGACTACATTTTATCTTTTGGGAAATGTTACTTTACCTGAATATAGCCGTTCCTATTGATAAAACCCTTAATGTCTTCCTTGGTTATATGAAAAAATTATAGCCAGTCTTAGTATGGATTGGTTGTATTACAGTCTGAAACCCTTTCCTTGTTTTTAGAACCCATTCCCTGTCACCATACTCACATAGGGCTATTAAGCCTACCTCTCTTTCGTATCTGTCTCCCTTTCCCTCCCCTCACCCCTTTTTAAAACTATAGGATCAACTTCTTAATTATAGGGTGATTATGTTTCTTTTGACTCTGTTGTCTAATGGAGGAATTATGCATTGCTTTTGCTCTTTTTTTACATTCATTGTTTGACCTCATGGTATACCCCTTTTAGCTTACATACTGTTTTCATTTTTTTGGTAAAGGACTCCTGAAAACTTATTATTCTTGTCACAAAGACTTTCTCATTTTATTCCAAATTTTTATTATCATTAGCATTGAAGATATACTACCCTTCTTAGTGGTTTTCTGTTGAATATGAATTTACTACCCAAATCCTTAACTTGATTTTCAAAGATCTTCATATATTGCCCCAGCTACTTTTCTCACTTGGCCTTTTTTTTGCTCCCCAAATCCTGGGGGAGAGGGGAACGGTGGCAATAAGATGGTAAATGTCTACCTACTATTTACTAAAAATAAAAACTTTTTTTTTTTTTTTTATTAGATGGAGTCTCGCTCTGTCGCCAGGCTGGAGTGCAGTGGCGCCATCTTGGCTCTCTGCAAACTCCACCTCCCTGGTTCAAGTGATTCTCCTGCCTCAGCCTCCCAAGTAGCTGGGACTACAGGCATGTGCCACCGCACCCAGCTAATTTTTGTATTTTTAGTACAGTCGGCGTTTCACCATGTTGGCCAGGATGGTCTTGGTCTCTTGACCTCATAATCTGCCCACCTCAGTCTCCCAAAGCGCTGGGATTACAGGCATGAGCCACGGCACCCAGCCAAAATACAAACTTTTTTTAAAAAAGCATTTGCTATTTTCGCAGTGCTGGTCTGTTTTGCTTCCAACTAATAACCCGTTTATTGAAATGTTGTTCATTGCTTAGAACTTAGCTCAAATGCCATGCCACTGGTTCCATGAAGCTTGGTGGCATAGTTAAGTACAATTATTAGGTCTTTCCCTTTGGATTGTAAATTTCTTTAAAGTAGGTATTATATCTTATTTTCTCCCATTTTTTTCTTTTTTTGAGACAGAATCTCACTCTGTCGCCCAGGCTGGAGTGCAGTGGCACGATCTGGGCTCACTGCAACCTCTGCCTCCTGAGTTCAAGCAATTTTCCTGCCTCAGCCTCCTGAGTAGCTGAGATTACAGGTGTGCGCCACCAAGCCCAGCTAATTTTTGTATTTTTAGTGGAAATGGGGTTTTACCATGTTGACCAGGCTGGTCTTGAACTCCCAACTTCAGGTGATCCACCTGCCTCAGCCTCCCAAAGTTCTGGGATTACAGACATGAGCCACCGGGCCCAGCCTCCATTATTTTCTTTTAATAGTGCATAGCACATTTGCATTGAACTTTGTTGACATTTTACTGTCCCTAGTGGATAGATGTAAAAATTAAAAGGATTATTCATTGTGCTGTAGTAAGGTTTATCCCTGAAATATAAAGCAGTGTAAAATAATAAAAATAAACATTGATCCCATTAGCAAGGCAAGTAATTTTTAAATTATGTAACTCAAAGGTCTTAAGAAAATACTGTAGTTACTTTTAGCATCAATTATTGATGAAGTTTTAAAACATTTAAGGGCTTGCAACATGATAAAGTAGTGGTTCTCAAACTTTTTAATTTCAGGGTTCCTTTACATTAAAATTATCAAGAACTTCAGAGAGCTTTTCTAAAGAGGTTTTGTTTATGTGTGTTGGTATTTTAGAATGTAAAAATGCGAGTTTTAAAAAATACTTTTTATTAAAGTAGCAATTATGTTTACTTAAAATTTCTAAACTTATCCCATGTTAACATAAATATTTGTTATTTGTATTTCTTTTTTCTTAAATTAGCACCTTCTGCCTGATATGTTTTTATTTTTATTTATTTTTTTGAGATGGAGTTTTGCTCTCGTCATCCAGGCTGGAGTGCAATGGCACAATCTCAGCTCACTGCAACCTCCACGTCCCAGATTCAAGTGATTCTCCTGCCTCAGCCTCCCAAGTAGCTAGGATTAGAGATGCCCACCACCACACCCGGCTAATTTTTGTATTTTTAGTAGTGATGAGGTTTCATCATGTTGGCCAGGCTGGTCTTGAACTCCCCATCTAAGGTGATCCACCCACCTCGACCTGCCAAAGTGCTGGGATTATAGGCATGAGCCACCGCGCCCAGCCTGCTATGTTTTTATTTTTAAAGAAAACAGAAAAATTGCTGAGGAGAGGAAAACATTTTTGCAAATGTCTTTAAAGTCTAGCCTTATAAAAGCAGCTGGATTCTCATATTTGCTTCTGAATTTAATCTCACAATATCACACATCAGAAAGCTTCTGGAAAACTTCACCAAACACGGAGAGAATAAGAATGAAACAGTACAAATACAATTTTAATATGATTAGGAAAAAAGTCTTGATCTCATGGAACTCCCAAAGGAATCATGGGGGCCTCAGGTGTCCCCAGGTCACACTTTGAGAATTACTATGTTAAAGTACATTTATTATTTACTAACAGTTTATTTTTAATGGATAACATTTAATAGAGTAGGATAAAATAGAATTTAAAAAAGTCTAAGTGCCTTTGCATATGAATGTATACCGTTGGAGAAAAATGCAATGAAATTCCCCAATACTCCCAAAATATGAGATGCTTCTTATTAACTTAGAAGAAACTCTTATTTTAAAAAGTTAACCTGTGGGGGAGAATTGGCAGAGAGAACTTAGCCCCTGAGTGGATAGACTAAATAAATATTGTTGTTGTTGTTTTTTAAATTTTTTATTTTTTGGGGGATGGAGTTTTGCTCTTGTTGCCCAGGCTGGAGCACAGTGGCGTGATCTCAGCTCACCACAACCTCCGCCTGCCGGGTTCAAGCGATTCTTCTGTCTCAGCGTCCCGAGTAGGTGGGATTACAGGCATGCGCCACCACACTGGGCTAATTTTGTGTTTTTTCAGTAGAGACGGGGTTTCTCCGTGTTGGTCAGGCTGGTCTCGAACTCCCAGCCTCAGGTGATCCACCCGCCTCGGCCTCCCAAAGTGCTGAGATTACAGGCTTGAGCCACCGTGCCTGGCCCTAAATAAATATTGTAAAAAGAAGACAGAGCAAAGTAAAGTATAATTTATATGCAATGTCAATTGTAGTCATCTTAGATATTATATAGAATTTGAAAGCCAGGAATATAAAAGAAAATAACTTTTTCTCCAAAGAAATAATGGTAGATGGCCAGGTGCGGTGGCTCATGCCTGTAATCCCAGCACTTTGGGAGGCTGAGGCAGGAGACCATCCTGGCTAACACAGTGAAACCCCGTCTCTACTGAAAATACAAAAAAGTTAGCAGGGCATGGTAGCAGCGGGCACCTGTAGTCCCAGCTACTTGGGAGGCTGAGGCAGGAGAATGGCATGAACCCAGGAGGCGGAGCTTGCAGTGAGCCGAGATTGCACCCCTGCAGTCCAGCCTGGGTGACAGAGCGAGATTCTATCTCAAAAAAAAAAAGAAAAGAAATAATGGTAGGTGCACCCAGTTAGATTTTAAAACATTTTACAAAGTAGATGTGATCAAAATAGAAAAGTAGATTGGGTTGATTACTATAATAACTTATCATATAAAATATCAATACACGGGTGGCATTAAATCCCATTTGATAATTCTTTTAAACAATAGGATTTAAAGTATTTAGAAGTCTCTTGATTTGTGTCACCTGGAATTCATTGCATTAAATTTCAGACGGGTCAAATGACTACCTCAGGTCTTTTTGAGCCATTTACTTCCTTCTTGGTCGAGGAGAATAGATATTTGGCTATTTTTTCAAAATACAGACTGCCATCAAAATGAGATTACTAGAAAGGTAGAACTTGCGATTAGTCCACTCTAGCATTATATATTAAGAGAAGTAAGATAATGGCAAAATTATGGCATATATAAATGTTAAATCAGGGATGTCCAGTCTTTTGGCTTTCCTGAGCCACATTGGAAGAAGAATTGTCTTGGGCCATACATAAAATACACTTAACACTAACGATAGCTGATGAACTTAAAAAAAAAAATTGGAAAAAAACTCAATGTTTTAGGAAAGTTTACAAATTTGTGCTGGGCCGCATTCAAAGCCTTCTTGGGCTGCATGCAGCCCGTGGGCTACAGGTTGGACAAGCTTGTGTTAAAAGACTTGTTACTCAAAATATTTAAAGTCTCAATATGACTTTATTAGTGATGGAACAGAGGAACAGACATTTTAACAAGAAGAAAGGTATTGTACAGCGCCATTATCAATGAAATAAATGTAAATTTAAATTTAAAGTACAGTTGTAAAGTTGCAGTGTTGACATTTATGAAACAAAAAAGAATGTATCATTTTAGTGATACTCTAAGATTATTTGTTTTTTGGCAGTAAACGTGACAATTCTTTGTTGTTCTACTTTATGAATAGAACTTAAGGAAATAACTCCAAAACAGTGTAATTTATATAAGGAGGTTCTCAAAAATCCTGTAAACTTTAAATTATTTTAGAAGAAAAATAATAGTTTGCTGTAACTTTTTCTCCCTAAAGAAACAAGGTCCAACTAATCCAATGCTGTTTCATCTTGTTCGAGACGTCAAACAGGTAAAAGATTATTTTTGCTTTTGAAAAATGTTATTTTAAAAAATCATTTATGTTTCATCTTTTTTTTTTTTTTTAAAGCATTTAAATACATTTTGGAAATACCAATAAAATTAGTTTACAGAACAAGATAAAATATGGGCTGAATTTGTGGTAATAGAGGAATAAAGAGCATAATGTATCAGAAAACAAGAAAAAAAGAGAATTTATGAAATTAAGACCACTGCCAGGCATGGGAGGCTCAAACCTGTAATCCCAGCATTTCGGCAGGTTGAGACTGGTGGATTGCTTGAGCCCGCCCAGGAGTTCGAGACCAGCCTGGGCAGCATGCTGAAATCACATCTCTACAAAAAGTTAAAAAAATTACCTGGGCATGGTGGTGCACACCTGTAGTACCAGCTACTTGGGAGGCTGAGGTGGGAGGATCGCTTGAGGCCAGGAGGTGGAGGCTGCCACGAGCCATGATCTTGCCATTGCATTCCAGCCTGGGAACAGAGTGAGACTCTGTCTAAAAAAAAAAAAAAACAGCTATTGAGCTTCTGGTCATCCAAGATAGAATATGATGTATAAAGCTCATTGGTTCATAAAAGAAAGACTGTTGATAGAATGTATCTTTTTTCCTCTATCTTCAGCAGAAATTTGTTCCTTAGAAAATTGTCCAAATGTAAAGGATACTGAATAAGGAAATTGAGGACAGGGTCATCATCTTAATGGCAGACTTTGCCAGTAAAAATGCTGAAAAGCTCTCTCCCCTTAAAAAAAAAATTGCCAGTAGAAATGCTGAAAAGCTGTCTCCCCTTAAAAAAAAAATGTAGTGTTTCTACTCAGCCATACAAAAGAATGAAATCATGTCCTTTGTGGCAATGTGAATGGAACTAGAGGTTCATTATCCTAAGTGAAATAACTTAGTCAAATACCACGTTTTCACTTATAAGTTGGAGCTAAACAGTGGGTACCTGTGGACATAAAGTGTAATGATAGACACTGGAGACTTAACAAAAGGTGAGAGGTTGGGTTGGGGGGTGAGGGTTGAACAATTACCTGTGGGTACACTAGTCACCATTCAGGTAATAGGTACACTGAAAGCCTAGTCTTCACCACTACGTAACATATGCATGTAAGAAATCTATACTTGTAACCCTAAATATATATAAATCACTTTAACATTTTTAAAAGTAAAACAAAATCTAGTATTGGTAGTGATGAATGTATAACACTCTCATGATCTCAGGCTATTCTGTGGCCACTAAATTGATGTACTCTTATTCCTCTTCTCTCCTATCAGGATTGTTTGTGAACTAAAAGTTTTAAACATTTATCACCACTTTTATAGCCATTTATATTGGTGTTCAATACAGTTTTGTTTTCCTTGATAAAATAATATTTATATTTATTTGGTTAAAATGTCTTCTAAGTTTCTAAACTTAAATTTTGTTTAGAATTATTTATTTCAGCTTTTACCTGCTACTTAATATGAGTGCATTATTAAACACATTGAAGGCCAGGCCTGGTGGCTCATACCCGTAATACCAGCACTTTGGTAGTCTGAGGTGGGAGGATCGCCAGAGAGAAAGTGTTTGAGACCAGCCTGGGCAACAAAGCGAGACCTTGTCTCTACAAAAAAATTAAAAATTAGCCTGGCATGTTGTCACCTGCCTGTAGTCCCAAATGATTGGTGGGGGTGTGGGGGGCACTGAGGGAGGATCACTTGAGCCCGCAGTGAGCTGTCATTGAGCCACTGTACTCCAGTCTGGGTACACATCAAGGCCCTGTCTTAAGAAAAAAGAATGACATTAGAAATGTCATTTTTAACAGCCTTGAGGATGTTTTTTAAAAATGTCATTTTCTGTTTTCATTTTCATTATTTTGTAACTGATTTAATACTAAACTATCCCATAGGAAGAACCGAGATATTTTATATTTAAAAAATTTTTTTTTGGAAATGAAGTTTTGCCCTTTCTTGCCCAGGCTGGAGTGCGGTGGCATGATCTCGGCTCACTGCAACCTCCGTCTCCCGGGTTCAAGTGATTCTCCTGCCTCACCCTCCTGAGTAGCTAGGATTGCAGGTGTCTGCCACCACGCCTGGCTGATTTTGTTTTTTTTGAGATGGAGTCTTGGTCTGTTGCCCAGGTTGGAGTGCAATGGCATGATCTTGGTTCACTGCACCCACTGCCTCTCAAGTTCAAGCAGTTCTATCAGCCTCCTTCCCGAGTAGCTGGCACTACAGGCGTGTGCCACCACACCTGGCTTATTTATTTATTTATTTATTTATTATTATTATTATTTTTGTAGAGATGGGGTTTCATCATGTTGGCCAGGCTGGTCTCGAACCCCTGACCTCAGGTGATCCACCCACCCCGGCCTCCCAAACTGCTGGGATTACAGGTGTGAACCATTACGCCCAGCCCACATGTGCTTTTCTTTATAGCTTTATTGAAATGTATTTCACAAATTACAAAATTCGTTCATTTAAAGTGTATATTGGCCAGGCTTGGTGGCTTGAGGTCAGGAGTTCAAGAACAGCCTAGCCAAAATAGTGAAACCTTGTCTCTACTAAAAATACAAAAATTAGCCAGGCGTGGTGGCGTGTGCCTGTAGTCCCAGCTACTCAGGAGGCTGAGACAGAAGAATTGCTTGAACCTGGGAAGCGGAGGTTGCTGCAAGCTGAGATTGTGCCATTGCACTCCAGCCTGGACAACAGAGCAAGACCCTTTGTCTCAAAAAAAAAAAAAAAGCATACTTTTTTGACTTTATTCACAGAGTTGTGCAACCATTGCCACAGTCTAACTTTAGAGCATTTATAATACTTCGAAAAGTTACCCTGTACCCTTTAGCAGTCACTCCTCATTTCTTCTCCTTCTCTACTCCCCACTTCCGTCCCCCTCCTAGGATAACTATTGATCTAATGATTTGCCTATTCTGGTCATTTCACATCAGTTTGATTTGGTCTTTTTAAATAATTAAAATTTCCTCTCCTTCCCCTAGAAATCTTAAGTAATGGGGGAGACTTAAGACCATGTTTCTAAGAATTATGGTAGTTAAAATTTTGGAAACAAATCTGAGAATTTGTATACATTGTTACATTGGTGGCTATGATAATAAGCCCTATTTTTTGATTACTGTAAGTGATAAATCCTGAAGTAAAGGCAGTAATTGAATATTTTGATTCACATTGGTAAAGAGTTTTACAACTTAGTATAGTTTGAGAACTTGATCGTCATGACATTTGATAGATAATTCACATTATTTTACCTAATTTAAATATTTCTTATTCAAGTGGGTTCATATAATGGCATTTGTCATTTTTAATAAATAATATTGACGAGTATCATAGGTGACATTCTCAATCAGCATATTTTGAGGCTGCTTGAGTTAAAATTTAACCAAAAATCATGTATTCAAGATGGAAATATGTATTTTGATTTATTTTCAAATTAGAAATTTAAAGGATATAGCTATCTAGAAATTAGAAATTTCACAGATGAAAACAAGATTTTATTTATTTATTTATTTATTTATTTATTTTTGAGACGGAGTTTCGCCTTTGTTGCCCATAGTAGAGTGCAATGATGCGATCTTGGCTCACTGCAGCCTTCGCATCCTGGGTTCAAGCAATTCTTCTGCCTCAGCCTCCTGAGTAGCTGGGATTACATGTGCCCTGCACCACACCTAGCTAATTTTTGTATTTTTAGTAGAGATGGGGATTCACCATGTTGGCCAGGATGATCTCAAACTCCTGACCTCAGGTGATCCACCCCCTCAGCCTCCCAAAGTGCTAGGATTACAGGCGTGAGCCACCGTGCCCAGTGAAACCAAGATAGTAAAAATACAGACATTAAAAAAAAAAAAAAAAAAAAAAGTTCATGACATTATAATCAGGGAAATAAAAAAATGGTAATGGTAGGAGGGCAGAATTAGTTAATAAATACAAATTATCTGATGATTAAATCCCTTTAAGATTATTTAATGAAATTAACCAGTTTTTAAATTTTTAAACAGGCCATCTTTCCAAACTCACAAATGGTGTATGTTCCAAAAGTGCATTTGTAAATTGCCATGGGAAAATGAAGTCTTAGCTTTAAACAATGTTGCAAGTGATAGTTAATTCCTAGACAACACTATAAAAACCTGTAATATCGCCAGTATAATTTTGGTTAAAAAATATTTACTTGTATTTCTGGGCCAGTCTGGAAACATAACACAGCATTTTTTTTGCAGAAAAATGCAATTTTTTATATATATCACAATGAAAATGGAATAGTTGGCCAATTAGCATTTCCATTGTCTCTTTTTTTTTTTTTGGAGACAGAGTCTTGCTCTTGTATTTTTTGTAGAGACGGGGTCTCTCCATGTTGGCCAGGCTGGTCTGGAACTCCCGACCTCAGGTGATCCGCCTGCCTCAGCCTCCCAAAGTGCTGGGATTATAGGCCTGAGCCACTGCGCCCAGCCTCCATCTTATGTGTGAAGTATTGGGGCAATAGAGAGATGAAATTGTTATCTTCCTGCTTTAGGTCATACTCCTGTCTCAAGGCACACCTTTGAGACCTCAGAACTTCAGAATCCCATATTTTTACAGAACAAATAGAGAAACAAACATTTCCTTCTGTAAAGATAGCTGCTGGCAACCCTTGCTGCTGCTGCTTTTTTGTTTGTTTGTTTGAGACCAAGTCTTGCTCTGTCTTCCAGGCTGGAGTGCAGTGGCACAATATTGACTCACTGCAACTTCCGCCTCATGGGTTCAAGCGATTCTCCTGCCTCAGCCTCCTGAGTAGCTGGAACTGCAGACACGTGCTAGCTTGCCTGGCCAATGTTTTTGTAGTTCTAGTAGAGACGGGGTTTCATCATGTTGGTCAGGCTGATCTCGAACTCCTGACCTCAGGTGATTCACCCACCTTGGCCTCCCAGAGTGTTGGGATTATAGGCGTGAGCCACTGCACCTGGCCCTTGCTGCTTATACGAAGTAAACATTTGTCATTTTGGAGAGTAGGCCTGTTCCTAGGCAGGGCATGGCAATATTGAGAAATGCTATCTGATCTATTTAAAACATGTTTTGTTTCTAGGGAAATCTTCCTCCAGGATATAAGATCACTCTAATTGATATAGGACTTGTTATTGAATATCTCATGGGAGGAACCTACAGATGCACCTATACTAGGAAACGTTTTCGATTAATATATAATAGTCTTGGTGGAAATAATCGGGTATGTAAAATTTGGGGGGAAATCTATATATGTGCTTTAACATTAAATGCACTTTAAATGTTAAGAATTAACATTAGAATGGAGAAAGTAACACTGTCATAAAATTGAAGATTTTCAACTAAGAGTAATTAGAAATATTTTGTCATGAAAATCCTAAACCAGTCATATTTTGTTTATACACAAACACATTTGCACACATATATAAATTGATTCTTGAATTTTTATAACATGTCAGCATGTTTAAATCTGTAAAAGCTAATAAGAGCTCATTTTCAGAGGTCCGGCCGAAATACCTCCAGCAGCACTCCTCAGTTGCGAAAGAGTCATGAATCTTTTGGCAATAGGGCAGATAAAAAGGAAAAAATGAGGCATAACCATTTCATTAAGACAGCACAGCCCTACCGACCAAAGGTAAATTTATTTAAATATTATTCTTTCTGGGTTTTTATTTTCTTCTTTCTAAATTACTTAGTATTATTAAACAAAAAAACCTAATTGATTTAGTAAGAATTACCTTTCATTTTTGGGTATGTCTTAGAATTGTCATTTTCTCATACACAGAGATATTAATTATAAGTTAATGATTCTGTTACTTTTGTTTTTTTTTTTTGAGATGGAGTCTTGCTCTGTCACCAGGCTGGAGTGCCTTGGTTCAATCTTGGCTCACTGCAACCTCCGCCTCCCGAGTTCAAGTGATTCTCCTGCCTCAGCCTCCCAAGTAGCTGGCACTACAGGCACCCGCCACCACATCGGCTAATTTTTTGTATTTTTGGTAGAGATGGGGTTTCACTATGTTGGCCAGGATGGTCTCGATCTCTTGACCTTGTGATCCACCCGCCTCAGCCTCCCAAAGTGCTAGGATTACAGGCATGAGCCACTGCACTCGGCCTACATTTTCATATTTAGCTATGATGATAACCAAATTAAAATGTTTTAATAAATGGTTACCTGACTCCTTTCATTCCAGTTATACTTGATTAAGAACATATATGACAAAAATGTTATCTAACCCTTTATTAAAATTATGTTCTATTAGAATATTAGTTGAAATATTTAGGCCCTTAAATTTTGGGAAATGTTTATTGCAAAGACATTTCTGTTAAAATAGCGTTTTCATAAAATGAATTATGAGCTATAATAAAAATCAAGTTTATAAAATTTATGCTATTATGTGCAGTTTTATGGAGCTGAATAATGTAAAGGATATTTTACTAAAATTTTCACTGACATAAATTTCATATGGCCTTATTATAATGATCTTTATAACTTTATTTTCCCTGGAAGATTGATACAGTTGTGGAAGAAGGAAAGAAGAAAAGAACCAAAGATGAAATTGTAGACATTGATGATCCAGAAACCAAGCGCTTTCCTTATCCACTTAATGAACTTTTAATTTGGGCTTGCCTTATGAAGAGGCAGGTCATGGCCCGTTTTTTATGGCAACATGGTGAAGAATCAATGGCTAAAGCATTAGTTGCCTGTAAGATCTATCGTTCAATGGCATATGAAGCAAAGCAGAGTGACCTGGTAGATGATACTTCAGAAGAACTGAAACAGTATTCCAAGTAAGTGATATTTTATTATTTGAAAACATTTTTTTTTGTTTGTTTTTTTTTTTGGAGACGGAGTCTCGCTCTGTCGCCCAGGCTGGAGTGCAGTGGCCGGATCTCAGCTCACTGCAAGCTCCGCCTCCTGGGTTTACGCCATTCTCCTGCCTCGGCCTCCCGAGTAGCTGGGACTACAGGCACCCGCCAGCTAGTTTTTTGTATTTTTTAGTAGAGACGGGGTTTCACCGTGTTCGCCAGGGTAGTCTTGATCTCCTGACCTCGTGATCCACCTGCCTCGGCCTCCCAAAGTGCTGGGATTACAGGCTTGAGCCACCGTGCCCGGCCTATTTGAAAACATTTTAAAAATTCAAAGTAGATATTGTTTGAGTGGCTGTTACAGTGCCACGTACTTAACGGTGATGTATTTATATGTATAATCTTACTGGTACAATTGACAGAAAATTATTGAAGTGTATATATTTTTTAATTCAGAAACTTTCTGCCTCTATGAAAAAGAGGTTATTATATTTACAACCCAAAAATTAAATATTTCAGCAAGAAAGAAGAAATGCAGCTTGGGCAACATAGGCAGACCCCGTCTCTACATGAAATTTAAAAATTAGCTGGGTGTGGTGGCACTTGTCTATGGTCCCAGCTACTCAGGAGGCTGAGGATCACTTGAGCCTGGGAGGTTGAGACTGCAGTGAGCTGTGATCATGCCACTGCACTCCAGCCTGGGTGACAGGGTAGACCTTATCTCAAAAGAAAGAAGAAATGCCAGAAGTCATTTTAATTTTTGCAAATAGTAGCAATTGGATTAGAAAGTTCCATTTGAATTGGTAAGGAAAGGGCGGAAGTGAGGTTGGAGCTGTGTTATAAGAAAATAGACTGAATTCAACTGGGAGGCACTTCAGAAGCTAGAAGTACATACATAGAATAACGACATAGTTCATAAAAATTTACAATTTACTTGGCGGGGCAGTATTGAAATATTAAACTGGAAATGTAGTTTGTAGAAGTTTTCTAATATACTAAGACCTCCCGCTTCCCAAGTGGGGTCTTTAGAGGACAGTGACCAGCTGTTACTGAAAATAACTCTTAACAGGGATCCTATGGTTACTTAGTGGAACTTCAAAATTCAGATGTTTCTCATAATTAGGTTAGTCTCTAGTCACATTGTTCTTCCTCTTTACCAGGTACCAACTGTTTTCTGTGTTTGAAATACTGCATAAACTTTTTTGAACAGAGCATTGTAGCATTGTCAGTTTTGATTGCCTTCAAGATTATAGTTTGATTTCTAGGACTGGGATAAAGTGCTCTGGATTCACCTTTTCAGTCTTGTACATAATGCGACATATTTTAATATTTTGTGAATAGGTGTAGATGTCTGAAAACA